>NC_139693.1:36761520-37171520 GCF_964106915.1 Podarcis gaigeae
CCTCACCCATATGACTAGGTTGCCTCAGCCACTCTGGGCAGCTTCCAACATATATGAAAACATAATAAAAACATAACAAAACATTAAACATTTTTTAAAAAAACCTTCCCTCTAGAGGGCTGCCTTCCGATGGCTTGGGAGTCAGATAACTCCATACCCTTCAACATTTCTCCGATGAAAATAGGGACATCCCAAAGAAAAGCGGGACATTCCAGGATCAAATCAGAAACCGGGACGGCGTCTGTAAATCCAGGACTATCGCTGGGAAATAGGGACATTTGGAGTGTCTGAGTGTATAGGATTGCAGCTTTAGTGGTGTATTTTGAAAAGCAGGTTGAATTCATCAATGCACTTAAGAACTGAGCTTCACAAAAGCCAACATAGTGTTTTCAAACCCTAACCCTTAACCCAACCCTAACACCCTAAATGGTTGCAAGCAACTAACAAATCTAATAAAGGACAATAATTGTGGCAGATATTTTCAAAATGTGGTGTTCTTTGTTGCAAGGGTGTGTGTGTTCACCTCCTCAAAAAATGCGATATTTCATGTGGAATTTGACTTACATGTCCAGCCTTGAACAAATTGGACTGCCATGTGAAGCTCTGTGTGTCTTATGGTTCCTATGCCTGTGAATGGGTTTACAGCAAATGAGGAACTCTAGATGTTGTTAGGCAAGCTGTCTTAAGCATATGCTGCGCCAGGGTGCAAAGATCCACCCGCCGCTGGCCCCCCCCCCGGTTGCCCAGTCCCAGGAACGCAGGAGGGTGGAGCCGGTCGGCCGCCTCAGCGTCTCGCTGGCTCGGTAACCCCCAAACTCACAGCACAGCAGAAGAGTCTGCCACGGCGCTCTGACCGACGGGCAGGCTCTTCCCCAGACTCAACTCTCGGGCCCCGGACTCTCGGCCTGGCGCCCCTGAGTGCCAGGGTGCCCCACACCCCTAGCGCCTATGGGTAAGACGGCCCTGTTGTTAGACTTCAGCTCCCAATGACCTCCGACCGCATGGTCAAGGATTATGGAAGCTGTAGTCTGGTATAATTCTTTGTGTATAAGCTTTATGCTTTCCCCCTGTTTATTATCTTCCTAAAGATACATGATTTTAAAAAGTGTTGTCAGAGCTGGTAGTTGTTGGCACGCCTTTAACATTGTTACCCACCGTGTAAGGCACATAATACACATTCACAGACACAGCAAACAATTTGTTTTATTATCTAGCGATGCATTTCAGAAACTGCTTTACTTTGTCGTGACCTTGGCCCCTCTCAACAGCTTCAGCAAGCAAGCTCTTGGATACTGAGAAGGGATTATCAGATTTGATAGGCCTTGTGTATTTAATTCTGTGTCTTGTACTGAAAGTCTCAACGCTCAGCATTGATTTCCATGGGCAATTAATATGTTTTGTCGGCAATGCAATTTTTTCCTCCCTAGGAGAAATGTACATGCCTCATTTGTGTGTGTGTGTGTGTGTGTGTGTGTGTGTGTTTCATTTATTATTTCAAATATTAGCAGCTCCTGGAAAGGAGATATTCCTAACAAAGAAATGCATTCAGAGCAAGGGAAGTGGTGAAACATTGCAGACCGTGTGCTTTATTTTCTTGCGATTTTATCTTGTTTTGCAAACAACAAAATGAAAGGTAGAGTGGAGGGATGGAGCAGACTGAGCACACGGGACCACTGGATGAAATGTGGTGGTGCTAATGCTGTTCTGAGTATTATTAGTGGACAGGGAATGCCAACTCAAGTAGAAAGCTTACGTACAGGTGAACACCAGCCTTGTTCCCAGTACAGTGGTACCTCGGGTTACATATGCTTCAGGTTACATACGTTTCAGGTTACAGACTCCGCTAACCCAGAAATAGTACCTCGGGTTAAGAACTTTGCTTCAGGATGAGAACAGAAATTGTGCTCAGGCAGCATGGCAGCAGCAGGAGGCCCCATTAGCTAAAGTGCTTCCAGTTAAGAACAGTTTCAGGTTAAGAACGGACCTACAGAACGAATTAAGTACTTAACCCGAGGTACCACTGTAGTGTCATGCAGAGGGTGGCAGTGAGAAAACAGGCTTTTTCAGTGGTGGCACCTCGTTTATGGATGCTCTCCTCAAGGAAATGCACCTGACACCATCACTGCCAATTTTCAGGTATTTTCAGGTATCAAGCTATAATAATAATAATAATAATAATAATAATAATAATAATAATAATAATTATAATTTATAGCTCGCCCTCCCCAGCCAAGACCGGGCTCAGGGCGTCTAACACCGAATATAAATACATTAAAAACATTAAAAACAAAACAAAGAAAAGCAAAAAAACAAACAAACCCATAGTTGATTAAAATATGTTAGAATACAGTTTAAAATGCAGCTTCAAATGCAGCCTCGTTTTAGTGGTAACCCATAGATCAAAGCCATAAGGGGAGAAAACGTCAAATATTCACCGGGGCCAACTATCCATGCTGGTCCTACATGGGCCAGCAAAAAGAGCTGAGGGAAAATTTACATACAAAATCCCATATAAGGGGTTCCATTAAAAAAGAAAAATGAGAGAGGGGGTTAGACTGAGTCCAGCCCAAAGGATAGGTGGAACAGCTCCGTCTTGCAGGCCCTGCAGAAAGATGTCAAATCCCGCAGGGTCCTGATCTCCTACGGTAGGGCATTCCACCAGACCAGGGCCAGAGCTGAAAAGGCCCTGGCCCTGGTTGAGGCCAATCTAACCTCCTTGGGGCTCGGGACTTCCAAAGTGGTGTTATTTATGGACCTTAAGGTCCTTCACGGGGCATACCAGGAGAGGCGGTCCCGTAGGTATGACATTTCTGTTTACTCCAGGCTTTGGGTCATTAATTGGAATGACACTGTGGTCTGGTTTCTGGTTTGTCTTGTGGTGTTCAACAGGATGATGTATAATTCTTTCTTTTTTATCATTTGGATGAGCACTTTTAGGAATATTATTCTACCCGACTTTTATGTAATTGACTGATAATGATTGTCAAGCTGTTTTGCATTTTATGGATTTGTAAGTCGCTTTGAGACTTATCTTTTCATAGAAAGCAATGAATAAATTAGAATGAGAGCATTCTCTCCCTTGAGGGCCCAGTGTGTCTCTGAACTGGGCATGGCAATGTGAGATCATAGATATGGAAAGACTAAACTCAAGCCCGATAATTGTCATCTCAAGGCTCTGCACTGTTCTGCAAGGAGAATGAGAAGGGTAGTCAAGCCCAGTAAGAATGAAGGGGCTCAATTGAAGCTGAGCTCCTGTTGGAAACAGCCGTCATGTATACCATAGTTAGTTAGGAAGCAAGATCATTTTTGCACTAGCTGAGAAAGTATTTAGAACCAGATACAAAGACTTTTGAGGATTTCTAGGGTTGATTTTGTTTTTTGAGTTTCAGTTCCCCCAATAGTGTTCAGCAGCTTTGGATATAGCAAAAGTTTGAGTCAAGTTTCTAATCTTTGAGTGAAGGAGCCAGAGATTTGTCTTACGAGATCAAGGATAGACCATGCTTTTTGGGGAAAAAAGCAAATATCTACATTGAGGATCAATAAATAGGTTCACCTTTCGCCAGGAACTTCTACTTCCTTATGTTTTATTTCTTTATAGAAGATCTCAGCTTGGATCCCGCCCCCTTCTCATTAATAAATGTTTCCCTCCAGTCTAGCGATGAGCAGTTCAATTCCCTCATTGATATCTGGATTTCAGAGCAATAATGGGATTTTGTACATCTCCTTAGAAGCAAAATATATGCACACACACACATGTATACGTGCAAATTATGATTTATTGTTATAATATCACTGTGCAATTGAAGAAATTCATCAATTGGCAAATTAATAATTTGAAAAAGAAGGAGCAAATGGTTCACTCTCTAGAAGAGGCAAAAAAGCACTTTAGTTATTCATCCACTGACCCACCTGGAAAATTTCCAAAAAATACTCCTCTGGAATCAATCCCCAAGCAGATTCCATCTTACCAAGTTTATATAATTTCAATATAGTAAAAAAAAGTGTATAAAAATGTACAGATGAAATCCACCACAGCAACATATCACAACAGTTGAATAATGTCACTACTCTAACCTAACAGTTCAGTTACTTAAAGGGCAGGTATTCCTGTTAGTGCATACTGACTGTACTGATTATTCCAGTTAATCACAAACCAATTCCAGCTTTCCACACCATCCTATATATTAATAGCAAACTTATTCCCAGAGTCTAGATCCATATGTAACAAAAACTGAACCAAACACATACAAGAGGGAGATATCAGAAGGCTTGAAACCCCAAGGTTTTCAGGAATACAAAAAAGGGGAGGTAAGTGTGGATCCCAGTTTATTGCAGTGGTTAGAGCACTGAACCAAGAGCAGGGAGACCATGGTTCAATTCTCCACTCAGTCATGAAGGTGACTGTGTGATCTTGTGCCAGTCACTCTTAGCCTAAACTACCTCACAGGGTTGTTGTGAGGATAAAATGCAGAAGGGGAGAACCGTGTAGGCCACCTTGAGCTTTTTGGAGGAAAGGTGAGATATAAATGTAATAAATAATCACCTACTTAGGACTGAGCATGCTCAGTGGGAATGCTAACTGCTGGAGACAAAGTCGTCAGGAGGGAGGGTATATGGAATCATAGATGCTGGAAGAAGGTATGGCTGGATGGCTGGAACATTGAACGGGAGCACTCCATACTGCAATATTTTGTGGAAGATTGGACTTGCATCTTTCATTTATCTCTCCACTTCCCTTACATTTTCAAAATCTAACTGATCACCAGATAGACTGTGTTCTCTGAACTGTTCAACCAGGGATGGGCCAAGTGTTGTCAATCAAAAGTTCTTGAGATCTTGACTCCCACCAACTCTAACATGGCCAATGGTCAGGGGTGATGGGTATTGTGGTTCAACAACATCTGGAGGTCCTCAGGCTCCCCATCAGTGGCCCCACCTGTGCTACACATTGAAAGTAGGATAGTGCCACAAGCTGTTATGGCTTCTTCCAAAACACCCTGGAAACTGTAGTTTGTTGAGGGTGTTGAGAGTTGTTAGGCACCTCTATTGCCCTCAGAGAGCTACAATTCCCAGTGTTCCCTTGGAGGAGGGATTGAGTGTTAAACCACTCTGGAAAGTGTAGCTCTGTGAGGGAAATCAGAGTTTCTTACGAACATTCAACACCCTTCACAAACTACAGTTCCCAGGATTGTCTGGTGGAAGCCTTGCCTGTTTAAAGTGGTGTGATAGTGAATAAAATTTGTAGTATAGATGGGGTCTGTGTCTTAATCCAATCTATATCTGCTCCTGTGTTGTTCTTCCATGGTGTTGTTGTCAAAACTGCAAATTGTTCAGTTATAGTTGAATTATTAAACACTCCCTGATGATTACTATGAACTATCTCTGAAATATATAAGCTAAAAGGATTTCTCAGATTTCATTTTAGGCAAAATGTCAATGACAACTCTAGTCAACAGATCATAGCATGAAGCCACAATTGAGCGGTGATCAAGCTGGTCGATGAATAAGAGTGTGATTCAGGGGGACTGGGGACTGGAGGTTGGTTTTGACAAGGTGGTTGGGGAGGAACAGGAAGAGCCAGAAGAAAAATCCAGACAGGAGGCAAAGCCAAGCAGTGTGTATCATCACCAGCAAGCTTCCTCTTTTGACACCACCAGCAATTTTACTAGTTTTGCTGTAGAAATAGATTATTGAAATCTGAGGTGCAAAATTGCAGAAGCTCCTCCTGCAAGTTTCCCATGATCTTGGGCTTTCTTCGGGGGGGGGGGGGGGATAGAAACAAAAAATAAAATAAATAGCACCACTATGCACCTTTGCCAAGCATGCTCATCCATTTTGCATTTCGCAGACAGGCATGAGAATGCTTTATAAGCTCACTTTTCCTCTGCTTTTTGAATCTTTCTTCATTAGGAGACTCCAGCATCTGACAGGTCATTTGCCTGCCTACCGCTTTCTCCATTAACATTACCCTTAGATAGAGTGAGTATGAGAAAATGGATAATGGATAGTTTGCCATTTAATGGAGTCCCCATCTCTCATCTGATTCCTCCATGCTGCATTTCCCCCCCACTGCATGTTTGGTGGAATCATTGTGCACTAGGCATCAACCTGACATGTATTATATTTTGTCTTCTGCTGCTTGGGGCAGGCAGATGGTAGTCTTGGATCTCAATCAAGCAGCCAGGAGCTCTATAGCAATGTCAGGGGGGTGATGGTCTTGAATGTGAGACACTGGCCAGCTGTCTGCTCTGCTGGGGTACCATCAATGCAGCAGGCCAGGAGGAGGTACTGCAGCTTGCTTCTCGGCAGTGCCAGATTTACATATAAGCTAAACAAGCTATAGCTTAGGGCCCAGGCTCTTGCCCCCTCCCCCAAATTTCACTATTAATATAAAGATAAAAGACCCCTGACAGTTAAGTACAGCCACTCGCATTGTATCAACTAGATGGAAAACAAAGTTTTAGAGGACCTGACAAAAAGTGCAAATGTCTCAAGTAATTTTAGGGGGTAAAGGTAAAAGATCCCTGACAGTTAAGTCCATTTGCAGATGACTCTGGGGTTGCAGCGCTCATCTCGCTTTACAGGCCGAGGGAGCTGGCATTTGTCCACAGACAGTTTTTCCGGGTCATGTGGCCAGCAAGACTAAGTCGCTTCTGGCTCAACTGAACACTGAAATCAGAGCAGTGCATGGAAACGCCGTTTACCTTCCTACCAGAGCAGTACCTATTTATCTGCTTGCACTTTTTGATGTGCTTTCGAACTGCTAGGTTGGCAGGAGCTGGGACTGAGCAATGGGAGCTCACCCTGTCATGGGGATCCGAACTGCCGGCCTTCCGATCAGCAAGCCCAAGAGGCTCAGTGGTTTACACCACAGCACCACCCACGCCCCTTACTATTAATATACTACTCCTTCATTGTATTTCAGTTCAACAATTACTTTGATAAAATACATATTTTGTTATGTGCAAATGGCTTTAGATACCTATTAGGTCCATAAATATAGCATACATTCAACACAAAAAACAGCGACAATTTGTTGTTGACAAAGGACAGCTGGACATATAAAGGGCCCCATTACCTTCACTAGCTTAGGGGCTCATCAAACCTAGTTCCAGCCCTCTTCTCAGAAACAGTCAGATGACACAATTGGCCAATCAGAGTCTACCTGGCCATATAAAACCTTAGCCTAAGCTGACCCTTCAGCCTAAGTAAAAACCAAGATTTTCTCAGTCTGTGCTCACCAGCATGCATTTCTGCCTGCATGTCATGAGCGGCTAGATCTGTAAGCTGCTGTCCCATATGGTGAGCCACTAAACTGCAGAAAACAGGCTTCTCAGTGAACATAAGGGGGAAAGCCCTGCTGAATCAAGCCAAAGGTCCATCTAATTGAACAGCCTCTTCTCAGTTGTCAGCAAGATGCTGGTTGTTGTTGTTGTTTAGTCATTTAGTCGTGTCCGACTCTTCGTGACCCCATGGACCAGAGCACAGCAGGCACTCCTGTCTTCCACTGCCTCCCGCAGTTTGGTCAGACTCATGCTGGTAGCTTCGAGAACACTGTCCAACCATCTTGTCCTCTGTCATACCCTTCTCCTTGTTCCCTCAGTCTTTCACAACATCCGGGTCATTTGCAGGGAGTCTCTCTTCTCATGAGGTGGCCAGAATATTGGAGCCCTAGCTTGTTTTTGTCCATGGATTTTTCTTGGCAGGGATACTGGAGTGGCTTGCCAGTTCCTGCTCTAGGTGGATCACGTTTGGCCAAAACTCTCCACTATGACCTGTCCATCTTGAGTGGCCCTGCACGGCATAGCTCATAGCTTCTCTGAGTTATTCAAGCCCCAGTAATATAATAATAATTTATTACTTATACCCCGCCCATCTGGCTGGGCTTCCCCAGTCACTCTGGGCAGCTTCCAACAAAATATTAAAATACCATAATGCATCAAACATTAAAAGCTTCCCTAAACAGGGCTGCCTTCAGATGTCTTCTAAAAGTCTGATAGTTGTTGTTCTCTTTGACATCTGATGGAAGGACGTTCCACAGGGTGGGTGCCACTACCGAGAAGGTCCTCTGCCTGGTTCCCTGTAACTTGGCTTCTTGCAGTGAGGGAACCACCAGAAGGCCCTCAGCACTGGACCTCAGTGTCTGGGTAGAACGATGGGGGTGGAGACACTCCTTCAGATATACTGGCCCAAGGCAAGACCTGAGCAAAACAACACCTCTTCCCACTGGATATTCCCCTGCAGCTGGTATCCAGAGGCAAAATGCCCCCACCAATGGAGGAGGAATGCATCTATTGTGCCTAGTTGCCACTGATAGCCTTTTCCACCATGAAGAGGATAATGAGAAGTGAATGATCCAGGAGAAGTGAAGAACCTTCCAGAATTACTACTGGAGATTCTTGGGCAGGCACGGGGTATAAAAGAACTTCCTCTTCCAGTTGAGCCCAGCTCAGCATGAGCTCTGAAATTATATGATTCTATGATTCCTTGGATTCACATAAGATACAATATAAGTTTTTTAATCTAGCCAAAGGCCACGACAAACCCACAGCAAAGTACCAATAAAACAATGCAGGTCCTACATCCATAATATGAGCCAATATAGAATCATAGAATCATAGAAGAGTTGGAAGAGACCACAAGGGCCATCGAGTCCAACCCCTGCCAAGCAGGAAACACCATCAGACCACTCCTGACATATGGTTGTCAAGCCTCTGCTTAAAGACCTCCAAAGAAGAAGACTCCACCACACTCCTTGGCAGCAAATTCCACTGTCGAACAGCTCTTACTGTCAGGAAGTTCTTCCTAATGTTTAGGTGGAATCTTCTTTCTTGTAGTTTGGATCCATTGTTCCGTGTCCGCTTCTCTGGAGCAGCAGAAAACAACCTTTATGTGACATCCTTTTATATATTTGAACATGGCTATCATATCACCCCTTAACCTCCTCTTCTCCAGGCTAAACATGCCAAGCTCCCTTAGCCGTTCCTCATAAGGCATCGTTTCCAGGCCTTTGACCATTTTGGTTGCCCTCCTCTGAACACGTTCCAGTTTGTCAGTGTTCTTCTTGAACTGTGGTGCCCAGAACTGGACACAGTACTCCAGATGAGGTCTGACCAGAGCAGAATACAGTGGCACTATTACTTCCCTTGATCTAGATGCTATACTCCTATTGATGCAGCCCAGAATTGCATTGGCTTTTTTAGCTGCCGCATCACACTGTTGGCTCATGTCAAGTTTGTGGTCAACCAAGACTCCTAGATCCTTTTCACATGTACTGCTCTCAAGCCAGGTGTCACCCATCTTGTATTTGTGCCTCTCATTTTTTTTGCCCAAGTGCAATACTTTACATTTCTCCCTGTTAAAATTCATCTTGTTTGTTTTGGCCCAGTTCTCTAATCTGTCAAGGTCATTTTGAAGTGTGATCCTGTCCTCTGGGGTGTTAGCCACCCCTCCCAGTTTGGTGTCATCTGCAAATTTGATCAGGATGCCTTTGAGTCCATCATCCAAGTCATTGATAAAGATGTTGAATAAGACCGGGCCCAAGACAGAACCCTGTGGCACCCCACTAGTCACTCTTCTCCAGGATGAAGAGGAACCATTGATGAGCACCCTTTGGGTTCGGTCAGTCAGCCAGTTACAAATCCACTGAGTGGTAACATAGTCAAGACCGCATTTTACCAGCTTCTTTACAAGAATATCATGGGGCACCTTGTCAAATGCCTTGCTGAAATCAAGGTAGGCTACATCCACTGCGTTCCCTTCATCTACCAGGCTTGTAATTCTGTCAAAAAACGAGATCATATACATGAGGTAAGAACGAGTTTACTAGAGGCACCAACAAACTCAAATCCAGCTTAGTTTTATATTAAACCTCTGAATCACCACAACAATTTATAGTGATTTTATGTAACTCCTTTTTCCTGAGTTGATTTTCAGCCAGTCCATAGAGGTCCACCCTATGCGGTACGAAGCTATTATTGTCACTCAACAGTAACCCAACCATTTCTGCTGGGCTGTACCTGCTTGCTTGTGTGAAGAAAGGATTCAGAAAGCAATTTCTTAAGCTTCCATACAAGGGGCAGGCTAACAGATAATGAGTGATGTCTTCCACCCGAGGTTGACCACAAATACAAAGTGTGTCTCTATACAGGACCCTGTTATAGCAGCCACCCAAGACTGCACTGGGCATCACTTGGAAACACAGTTCAGTAAAGGCATTTCTTAAGGAAACTGTTGAGAGTTTGATCAGATAACTATCTCCAAAATGCTCTGTTCTCAAGAGTGAATACCAAGTGGGAAATTTGGAGTTTCTAATTAATTCCAGGTCCCTTCTGGATTCCATCTAGAAGAGCCAATCCCTTAGCTGACACTTATTTAATGTGGAAGTAGAACCCAGTTCAGAGGGGGGGGGGTAGTCTAAAATGGGATTTCCCAAACTTGAGTCTTCAGCCGTTTTTGCACTACAACTCCCATCATCCCAATCTAGCAGGACCTGTGGTCAGGGATGGTGAGAATTGTAGTCCAAAAAAAGCTAGAGGCCCAAGTTTGGGAAACCCTGGTCTAAAAGGTATTGACATAAGAAAACAAGAAGAGTCCGCTGAATCAAGTCAAATGCCCATCTCATCAAACACTTTGCTCTCACAGTGGCCAGCCAGAAGTACATGGGAAGCCCATACAAGCAGGACTTATGTACAAGAGCCCTCTCCCTACCTTTGATTCCCAACAGCTGGAATTCAGAGGCACACTGCCTCCAGCAGTGGAAGTAGAACACAGCCATCATAGCTAGTAGCCACTGATAGCTCTATCCTCCATGAGGTCTTCATTTTCCCTCTGGTCCTGGCTCACATCAGGAGGCGTCCCTAAGCTTTTCACAGTTCCAGAGCCAGGATTTGTACTTGGAATATGTGATGAGGAACAGATCGTGTGCCCGACTTCATCTCCAGCAGAGGATGCAAATGACTGGAAGCCTAACACATGCATACAAAAAGTGATATCCTCAAACAGCAGGCCTAGGGACCAAGGGACCAAGAGGGACTCTTTATTCGGTTGTGCAAGGCTAAACTGTGCTGCTCAGAGATGAATGAGCAAAATGACATCCTAATCAAACCCGACAGCAGCATTGCATTGTAATTATAGACTGCCGCGGGCGCCTTTGAAACTATGAGTACTTTTGGGGTAGTTTGCATCTAAATTAAAATTGAACATCAAAGTAGTTAGATAGGGGATGCATTTCCAAGGAGGGTTTTTGTTTTTGTAAAAAGAATTGGAGAAGGGAGGGGGGAAACTATCAATGAAAAACACTAACTGATTAGTATTATGCTGCATGCCAGATGCTTGCTAGCATTAGAAATAGCCCAAAATGTTGATAACTAGAAGCCAGTCTCTTGAATCTTATTAATTTTGCTTCTGAATTATGTATGTAGGGTTTTTTCTTGCTGTTGTTCCATTTGTGCCATTCGTTCAAAAATGTTTGTTTAGATTTCCTTAAGATGCACATGCAGAAATTAAAAAAGAAAGAAAATAAATGAGATTGCTGAAACACTTCCAAAAGGCACTCAGCTAAGAAATGGTACAAATCTGGAACAGGGTCCCTTTCCCCCGCCTTGCTTAAAAGTTGCTTGATCTGCTAAATATTTATGTCAGAATTAATAAATGAATCTCTCTCCCTCCCACCACCCCAAATTCCTTTGCAGTAAAACAAAAGAATAAAAATCTGCTGCTTTTTCACTCTCAAAAGGAAGGATAGAGGGAATCATCTGCTTCTAAAGAAATCAAATACATTCAGCCGAGATGGTATCATTAATACGTGCTGATGTCTTGAGTCGGGGAAATGTGGAGCTGAGCACCGTAAACATCTGCTTGTCTGCTTTACAGATGTTCTGCCTGAAGCTTTGTCTTTTTCTGATTAAATTTTGAGACAACAGCCAGGAAAAAAGAAATAGGCATACTCAACTCTGAGGTGTTTTCTCTTTGTTGTCACATGACGGTTTTGTGAATTGGAAGCAGCAGCAGCCAGGCCTTCCAGAGCTCACTCCTGTTATAATATGTGGACCACTTATTGTTAGGACAGCAGTCCTGGTCCAAAGCATTTTTCTAGCCAAGGCTAGAAATGGGGACCTCTGCCCATCCTAAGACAAAGGGTTTTGTTTTTGTACCCAAGACTGGTCCAGTTATTTTGGTACCTATGGAAGACAGCCTCCCAAGACCATTTCTCCCTCTATGACCGTAAAAATGCAACTAGCACCATGAATTAAATAACTAGCAATTTGTTGTCTTGGATGTTTGCCTCACTCTGTCTAATGACAGAACCAACACTGTTTAAGAATGTGCTCGTTACATATTAGAAGTTAGGCCAACAGTACCTTGCTTGTCCTTGGCCGCAAACCTTGAAGGTATGCCAGGAAGACTCTGCCAATGTCAACAAATCCCCTCCATCTGCTGAGCCTGGGGATGAGGTCAAAAAATCCAGCATTGCTCAAGGATGCCACCTGTGCCACATACCCTTGAGCTGGTAAGCTGTGAAATGTTGATTGGTAAGCCATCCAGGCGGATGCCTCAAAGGTGCTCCACAGTTTAGCTTTGATCTTTTCTTCTGTCCCAGGGATAAGGGACCTATAGACTTCCAGATGTTGTTGGACTCCAGCTCCCATCAGTTCTAGCCAGAGAAGGTTGATAGGAGTCCAACAATGTCTGGAAGACCACAGGTTCTCCATCTAATCCCACAAGCATTCAAGCTTGCTTGTCTCCTTATTTAGAACCAGTCCAGGTAGTGGTCTCTTTCCAGTCATGGTCTCCAGAGGTTTCCCCATGAAAACTTCCTATTTAAAGCTCAATTGAAGAAAACGTCAGTCCACAGAAAACCTGAACTGCACCTACTGTTGGTCTCCCTGCCTTCTACCTACCAGTCTCAATGGCCACCAGTTGCTGCTGTCTATGAGTGCAACACTGAGACAAAAGAGGAGGAAAGTGATGGACAGGTTGACTCCTTGGACTGATTGCATGTAAGAAGGCAAGTCAGTGAGGGCTGTCTCAAGGTACCCTGCCACTTATGGGTCAGTGCCTCATTTACCCTAATGGACCAGCTTCTACTGATGTTGGTGACAAACAGCAAACTTTAAGAGCCATTGGTCTAACATTATCTGGAGGAGGGAAAATCCTCAACTGGGTTTGTAAACCCATTACAATGACTTTCTGAGTTGCTACAGAAATGGCATCTTTGGAAAGCTGAGCTCTCGTACAGCAGTACTTCATTGATGCTGCATGTAGAACAGATATATATGGGACATCAGTTTGCTTTGTGGAATAGACAGTCTGGATTGTATCTCTTACATTGGCAAATAATGGATTCCCCAAATATTTGCAAGAGGTTCATTATTGCTTTTCAACCCATTTCAGGCTGTCTTTCCCTTGCCACCTCCCTCGGTTGACAGCTGTTGTGTTTTATGGCAGAGGATTGCGCTCACATTTTGACCTGTTGATACTCAGCATCCATCATGAGAAGATTCCTCTTCCCTGCAACACTCTTTATTGATTTTACACCAGTCGGGGGAAGAAAGATACACTTCATGCACAACGGCAAGAGGCCTTCGAAAATAACTCAAACATGAGACTTCATAAACAAGGATGGGAGATGTTGGTAGGAGACCAAGCGGGGTTTGCCAGGAATAATTCACTGCACAATATGCAGAAATGGGGATGCTGGCAACAAAGATGTTCCAGTCTATTGAACTCATAATCTGTTTCAGACAGTGCCATGCCAGCCCCCTGAACCTTTGAGCTGCCTCTCAAAACTCAAAAGCCTAGTGTTTGTTTGTTTTTTCTCCACTATGTCATTGTCACCTTAAACTAGATTTAATCACACAAACTCTCACACCTTCCTTTCACGTATGGGGGTTTGACTCAGCATGACAAAAATGGCTATCCTGTGCCCCTCCAGAAGTTGTTGAACTACAGCCTCCTTCGTTCCTGACTGTTGGCCCTACTAGCTTTGGTTGATGGGAGTGATAGTTCAGCCAAACCTGGAGAGTTATAGGTTGACCATCCTAGTGTATGGTGTTTAACAAAGAGATAAGACAGAGCTCACAAAATGAATTTCAATAGGAACGAATGCAAGGTTCCACATGTAAGCAGGAGGAACCAGCTGCCTCTCTCGTGTCCCCCCGTTCTCCCTCAATCAAGTCCACTCTGTTCCCTCTCTCTAACGCAGGACGTGTTCATGGTGTTGCTTCACTACCATAGGGTCAACGCAATATAAAGGGAGGTGTTGGTGGCGGGGAACTGAAGGGAAGCATAAGTTCAGAGTGACTGCTGTTCTCTGAATAGGGCAATGGAGTGATGTCGTAGTCAAATCAGCCAGGATCAGGTGCAGCCCTCTCCTTCTCATTCAGTGCCTTTTGTTGGCTGAATGGCCTTTGCTCCAGAGACACAGCAGAGAAATTGGACGACAGGCTTAGGGAGCAGTGCCATTCTCTGATGCTGAGATGCTGCTTCTTGAAATGTCTTTCATGACAGCTGGCTTGGTGCAAACTAAACCTGGCTGTGTTTGCAAGTTAAGCAAAAATTAGCATAAACAGCAGCTGCCGCACTACCCCCAAAACATGCAACAATGAAGACATTTCCCCTCCTCCCCCCCCCCCTCTGCCCTCTCAGCACCCTTTGCCTTCAGAAACAAAGGCAGGTAAAAAGCTGTCTTGAAATAATGAGTTTGTTAACCACCTGTTAAAAGTTCTGTGTGCCATTAGAATAAAAGCAGTGTTTACTAAAGGCGTATGCAGCATTTTTTTCTTAGATCTGGGTTTCCTAATTAAAGTCAAATCGATACTTATGATTAAAAAGAAGCAATTCAATTGCTGTGCAACATACATTTCTACACAGAAAAAGGCAGCTTTTGTTATTATCCCAGATGTGTTTGTTTTTTTCTGTGCCAGGAGCGATGGTGTTGAAAGGGGATTAACCCCCTCCCACCCAGTAAATTTGGAAGAGGGATTTAGCTCAGTACTAGAGGATCTGCTTTGCTTGCAAAAGATCCCAAGTTCAATCCCCAGCATCTCTGGGTAGGACTGGGGATGTCAGCTGCCAGTCTGTGTAATATAATAATATAATAATAATATTTTATTATTTATACCCTGCCCATCTGGCTGGGTTTCTCCAGCCACTCTGGATGGCTTCCAACCAAATATTAAAAACAATACAGCATCAAACATTAAAAACTTCCCTAAACAGGGCCACCTTCAGTTGTCTTTTAAAAGTAAAATAGTGGCTTATTGCCTTGACATCTGATGGGAGGGCATTCCACAGGGCGGGCGCCACTACTGAGAAGGCCCTCTGCCTGGTTCCCTGTAACCTCACTTCTCACAGTGAGGAAACCGCCAGAAGGCCCTTGGCGCTGGACCTCAGTGTCCAGGCTGGACGATAGGGGTGGAGACGCTCCTTAAGGTATACAGGACCAAGGCCATTTAGGGCTTTGAAGGTCAGCACCAATACGTTGAATTGTGCTCAGAAACGTACTGTAAATGACAAAGAGCTAGATGGAAGTTTCTTACTAGCCTTCAAGCACACCTCTGCATTTGTTGTAGTAGTCAAGTCTCCACAAGGTATGGAAAACCTGTTTAGGAATTGGATTTGATTAGGGTTTGTGTTGGGAAGAGAGATGTGGTCTTTGGAATTAGCTGTTTTACTAATTGTGCTTGTGTTCAACTTTCTTCCATTGACCTGGAAGCAGATGAAGTGATATTTAAGGCTAGGAAGCCACGTGTCAGAGATGCTGGAGTTGGCATTCTACACTGTAGATGCTGCATTGAGCAGGGGATTGGACTAGGATAGACCAATTTTGTGTCCCCAGATTTCATTGGACTACCATTCCATCATGCCCAGGCCATTTAGCCAATGGTTAGAGAATGGTCATGGGTGTTGCAGTCCAACAACATCTGGGAACTATAAGGCTTCCAAGGGACCTTCCAGCTCTAAGATGTTATGATTCTGTGACCCTAGTAAGGTATGAAGTTTCAACATGGTCTTCCATCAAACCACTAACCAAAACAGCTCTGCTGCAGCAAAAATAATTATATCATATAATACAGGCACATTGAAGAGGTAGATCATGATCTACCAGTAGATCACTGGACGTCTGTGGTAGATCACTGGTAGATCACTGGCTCCCCCCAAAAAAGCTCAACATTTTTGCCTTGGACCCCTAAAAAATGGGCCTGCCTCCTTCCTAAAAATAAGCAAAAAAGCTCATCAACTTTGACCTGAACCCCCCCCCCCAAAAGGGGTAGATCACTGCCAGTTTTTAACTCTGTGAGTAGATCACCGTCTCTTGGGAGTTCAATCTTGCAATGAATATCAAAGTTGGAAGATTCAGGACAGACAAAAGAAAGTACTTCTTCACACACAGCACATAATTAAACCATGGATTTCACTCCCACAAGAGGTAATGATGGCCACCTCCTTGGATCATTTTAAAGGAGGATTAGACAAATGCATGGAGCATAAGACTAGCAGTGGCTTCTAGCCACAATAGTTATGTCCTACCTCCAGCTTCAGACACAGTATGACACCAGTTGCTGGAAATCACAACCTGTGTTTGTGCTCAGGTCCTACTTGTTACCTTCTCATAGGCACCTGGTTGGCTAGTGTGAGAACAGGATGCTTGACTAGGTAGGCCACAGGTCTGATCCAACAGGGCTCTTCTTGACTTCAAACAGTGCCCTGTTTAAAGCTGATCTTCAAAAGCTCCAAAAGGATAGCGGCTGTCTGATTCCCCTGCTCACTCGCTCTCTACACAGAAACACCTACAGAGAGAGAGAACAAATGTGACAGGAGAATCACAAGCCAGGAGATGACATATCTTAGTCCTCCACCATTTGCTGTTTGAGAGTGATTTTGATTTTATTTTATTTTTGGAAGCCTCTCGTTGGCTTTCATCTCTGGAAATATCTGATCCTCTCTCTCTCTCCCTCTCTACATCTGTAGAGAGAATTTTGTTCTCGCTCTCAGCCAGCATCCATGAAACATTCACACCTCAAAGCTGAAGGAAAGGCATCTGGTCCCTTTGCTCTGTTCTGGTGCTTTTGGCGTTTGCAATGAGTCCGTGGCCTAGCTTTTGTCTGAAGCGGTGGACATGTGTCTGGACTCTACCATCCCGACTATAGCTCATGTGATCAAATGCCCCAGCCATCCCTAAATAAACAATCACAGAAAATGAGATTCCAGTGGGAAGATTTGCAGCACAGTCTTCAAATATCTAAATAGCTGTTAAGCAAAAGACAGAATGGATTTGTTCTCTGTTGTTCCAGGCTGCATGAGTAGAATCACATACCCTCCAACATTTATCCGAAGAAAATAGGGATGTCCTATTCCATGATGATGATAATAATAATAATAACAACACTACTCTGGGCAGCTTCCAACACATAATAAAACTATATAGAGCTGCCTTCAGATAGTTACTTATCTCCTTGGCTCTGGGGTCACATAACTCCACACCCTCCAAAATGTCTCCGGTGAAAATAGGGACATCCTACCATACCCTCAAACATTTCTCCAATGAAAATAAGGAATGTCCTAAGGAAAAGCAGGACTTTCTGGGATCAAATTAAAAAACTGTGGCGGCTTCTGTAAATTCGGAATGTCCCTGGAAAACACTTGGCAGAGGGTGGGGTCGGTCTGGAATCAATATGCATAAAGCAGGGCTATGCACTGGATTCAACCAAATCTGGGATCTTGAACCAAATTGGACTGATTTAGGTCAGCCCAGGATTAAGCCAGCTTGAGTTGAAGCAGCCCCAGATTGCCCCTGGTTGGGTCAAATCCACCCAGAAAGGGCTGTTCAAAGCAAGGTCCTCTGGCAGCAAGTATGGGGGGAGAAGGAGATTCACAGGCATCTTCTTGTAACCCTTCACAATGGCACGAATGTGCAGTCCAAATTAAAGCCACAGGGATTTTTATTATTTTTTTGTAGGGTGTGTGGGGAGAGAAAGAGATTAAATGTTTTTCTCCCACCCACCTACCATATGACTCTGCAAGGCTCCCAAATTGTACTGGAGTCCATATCCTGATTGGGTCAGACCTGGATCATCCTGGGGAGGATTAGGGCCACTCCAAAGTGTTGGATCAGGCCCCAAATAAGGTCAGGGGGCTGTGCACAGCCCTGGCAGACATGGCAAAGAAGCAGCTTTGGGGGCAGCATTAGGGGATATGACCTAACTCTGAGCTCTGTTCACGAGTGGAAGGAATGGGCTCTTCTTCCCTGGAGGTATTTAAGCAGAGGTTGATGCTGGAGCTGCAACTCACATTACAGATCCTGCTTTGAGTTTGGGTGTGTTATGCCAGAGCTGAGGGATTCCTCATCAGACAAGGATCAGGAGGTCCTGACCTTACACCAGGCTCTGGGTTAGGCTCCAACTGGGAGCAAGAAGCCAGGATGATGAGGAGTCGTCTGCACCGAGGATGAGTTTGGCCTCTGATATCAAGGCTGAAGATGTCCAAAGCCTGAGCAGAGGTGCCTTACATGCCACATGAAAGCCCAAACCCTTTCAGAGATGTGATGGGCTACAGGAAAGGGCTCTTTGGGAGTAAAGGTCTCCTTAAGAGTAAGACTCTCTTCTCAAGGAGGTCTCTTAAGAGAAGGGATGGAAATCAGGTTGTGCTTCCAGCAGCTCTTCCAGCCCATCACAATGTCTATGTGCCAGCTCCAAACC
This sequence comes from Podarcis gaigeae, assembly GCF_964106915.1. NCBI lineage: Eukaryota > Metazoa > Chordata > Lepidosauria > Squamata > Lacertidae > Podarcis > Podarcis gaigeae. Next base: position 36,780,222 of record NC_139693.1, read on the forward strand.
CTACCTGCTACTGGATTATCTGCCTTTGCCAAACCTAAGCATGAACTGCTTTGACTTTGCCTCTCCTTGTTGCACATCCTGCATGCTCAGACTCTGATCTTGGACTGGCCCTGGAACCTGCTCTGCTTGCTACTCCTGTTGATGTGACTTCTGGCAATTTGCCTGGTTATGGAGGTGCCCAGTGAAAACAAGACACAAGGGGTTGGACTAGATGACTTCCAAGGTATGGTCCAACTCCAGGGTTCAAGTCTTCTCTTATTTGTTTTATTCTGAAGCACCATTCTTGCTGCTTACTCTACTTTCACCCCCCCATAGGGAATGGGCAGGACCCAGATTGGGTCTTGCTACCCTCCCATTCAGTTGAGTCTGTTGTCTATTCCTCACTGATATTTCATCTACTTGGCTGAGATGACCCATGCAATTTTGTCAACAATAGTGACCAGAGCAAAAGAGGTTATGGACAGTGAGGACAAAGAAGAACCCAGGCCATGTCTAGTGGAATAATTGATTGTAGCCAACTTAGTTCCACTCAGAGTAAAACCATTGAAATTAAAGGTCTTAAGATAAACATGGCCATTAGTTTCAGTGGGCTGTGTAAAACAATGCTCTATAAGTCAGAGTAGACCTATTTAAACTAATGGATCTAAGTTAGCCTTGCACAATATTTTAAATGGGTACTCTTGTGTATGACTTTGGGCCTCATCAGTGCATACACATTCACTTCTCCAGAATGAGAGGCCGATTATTATGTGTACAAAAACAAACCAGAATGTGGGAAGCATATTTTTTTAAAATGGGAGCATTAAAGAAGGAAAGTTTGGGCACAGCCTTAATTTTGACAAATAAAGCATTGCCACCATCCTGCCGTAATGCGCCACAAACTCAAACATATGTTCTTAGATCACCAGTTACCATTTAATTCCTTTTCTCTCTCTCTCTCCTTTTACCCTGCAAAAGCAATTTTATGTGCATCCCATGGAATCCCTTGGTGCATGCAGACATTTCACCAACTAACACATGTCTGAGACGTGTCACCAGTGCTCCCTGTCAATTTCTTCCTTTGTGTTCAGTTGAGCTCCCCCAAGTCCAGCTGCCGCACTCCAAGGTATAGTCACAATGACAAGCAACCTTGCTAAGCCTGTGCCTTATGCATTATCTCCCCCCTCTCCTTATGCATATTTCTGGAAAGAAGGGGAAATGATGGATGACCCAAACAGCAGCATTTTCCAGCTGATGGAGAAAGATTTCCTGGGAGTAGAGAGGCTTTTGAAGGCAGAGATCAAGAGGTGGGTGACTGACAACCTCTGAAAGCTAAGTACAGGCAATGGGGATGACTCTTATTTTGTGTGACAGTTGCCAAGGCTGGCATTTTGTTTTATTTTTATACATGCATGTTTTAATTCTCCTGCAGTAACGAAGAAGTGTTTCTCAGTTCAGTGACCTCGGGAAGGTTTCTCCCCCACTTCGCATGTTTATCAGCCATTATGATGGCAACCTGCTATCATGTGTATTCGGTGTTTGTACAGCCTTTGCAAATTTTCACTGTCAACAGTTGGTGGGAGATTCTCCTGTCTACATCAAACTGATGTAAATTATATTTAAATGAAACTAGAGTTCAGGAGAAGAGGGAACAGAAGCAAACCTTATGGAACAAGAAAGGAATGTGGGGAATCTGTTTATCCAGGGATACGTCAGGAATTTGATCTTTGAAAACATGGAAGTTTTTAGCAGAGGTTGGCCATCTGTCGTGGATGCTTTAGCTAAGATTCTTGCATTGCAGAGGGTTGGAGTCTCCAGCTCCTTTTCAGCTGTACAATTCTATGATTCTATGTACGTTCTATTGCTATTCCTTAGTGGTGTTTCTTTACTGTTTAGTACCCTCTAAATTTTTTTGTGCTGTGGTTTAAACCATTGAGCCTCTTGGGCTTGCCAATCAGAAGGTCGGTGGTTTGAATCTCCGTGATGGGGTGAGCTCCCATTGTTCGGTCCCAGCTCCTGCCAACCTAGTAGTTTGAAAGCACGACAAAGTACAAGTAGATAAATAGGTACCACCCTGGCAGGAAGCTAAATGGTGTTTCTGTGCGCTGCTCTGGTTCACCAGAAGCGGCTTAGTCATGCTGGCCACATGACCTGGAAGCTGTCTGTGGACAAACGCCAGCTCCCTCGTCCTATAGAGCAAGATGAGTGCAGAACCCCAGAGTCGTCTGCGACTGGACCTAACAGTCAGGGGTACCTTTACCTTTACATTTCAGTTCAGTGAGAATTACATAGGTTCCCCTTTAAAGGCAAAACGAATCTAACTTTTCCCCATCACTAGTGAAGGCAGAGTTTTGCATGAATCAGATATCTGGCATCTGTAGCCCTCCAGACGCTGATGGACTACAGCTCCCATTCTTTCCTGACCATTGTCTATGCCAGCTGGGCTGATGGGAACTAGAGTTCAGAAACACCTGGAGGACCAAAGGTTCCTCAGCCATGGAATAAGAAGTGAGAAGGATTTGAGGAGCCTTTATTTTGAAGAACAATGAAGGCAGATAACATGCCAGTGATGAAGGAGAAATGTGGTTCTGTTTGCACTGAAAGGTCAAACTATCCTATTTGCACTTCCTGAAACAGTTTGTGGACGAAAACATAACCAACCTTTGACATTTCTCCAACTTTTGCGATGCAGCTATCCAACCAAGAAATGTGCACAGAATGCATATACTAGGTAACGCCTGTGCACGCAAGCATATATTAGTGAAAATAACATATGTAAGTACATTATGGTAGGAAACGTTGCTTGCAGAAATGTGTATACTGTGAGAAATTCACACTAAAATGATGGCAAAGTAAAAGGAGTTCACAAACTGATGTAGAAATGTGGAGAATGGAATTTCCAATTTGAAAAATGGAGAGAAACAGAAATCAGCAGTTTCATCCATTCCTATAAAGGTAAAGGTAAAGGTACCCCTGCCCGTACGGGCCAGTCTTGACAGACTCTGGGGTTGTGCGCCCATCTCACTCAAGAGGCCAGGGGCCAGCGCTGTCCGGAGACACTTCCGGGTCACGTGGCCAGCGTGACATCGCTGCTCTGGAGAGCCAGAGCCGCACACGGAAACGCCGTTTACCTTCCCGCTAGAAAGCGGTCCCTATTTATCTACTTGCACCCGGAGGTGCTTTCGAACTGCTAGGTTGGCAGGCGCTGGGACCGAGCAGCGGGAGCGCACCCCGCCGCAGGGATTCGAACCGCCGACCTTTCGATCGGCAAGTCCTAGGCGCTGAGGCTTTAACCCACAGCGCCACCTGCGTCCCTTTCCATTCCTATACAGGCCCTCTAAAAATGAGAGGCATTTCTTTGTGGGGGATAAATTGTGCAACTATTTGTAATCTTAATTTTCTTGCTCTCAGAAGTCTCAACTTGGGCAGGACCTGTTTCCTGATCAGAACTTCTGCAATATTCCATTTTTCTTTTTTGAACTGCAGGCCTACTGTGAAGTTTTAAAGATAATTGATCTTCAAAACCCATTAGGCTCATTCCATCTCTGCCTCTCAGAGAAACCCTCTTAATATCTCCCCATTTTTCAAGCATATGGTAATTAAGCCTCATCATATTTAAGCACAGGGAGAACTTCGACGAGGAAAATAAAAACAGAGCGAGCTCATGGCGGGCAGCCGTTATATCCTTTAATGTTCTGTTTTTATGTCTTATTGCTGGGGCTGATCGCGCTAATAAGCTTTTAATGACTGTTCCTACTGCTGCGGCTGTACCAGATCCTTTGCATATGAGCTTTATTTTCTGGAAGGAAAAAAAATCAATTAAGCTGCACGACTCCCTGACCTCTACTTGTATTAAGGCTTAGCTCAACAATTAGGATCTCATTATAACACCCAGTCCTTTGAAAAAGGAAAAGGTTCTGCAGCTGTTGCAGCCACTCACATACTACCAAAAAGATTAACTTTGCTGCAAGACAGCTTCATGTTTTAGCACTCATTGCCAGCAGATCAGTTCACTGGCATAATTAGAAGTTGCACATCAGGAACGGAGGGCCCTCCTCGTGTGGCCCTCTGATTTTTTTCTGTCTGGCCCTCACAACTCTCCCCATGCCACATCCTCTGGATGTACAGGTCTCTGCCATGGGTATCCATGTTGTATTCCTTTTAAAGTTTACCTGTCATGGTTTTCTCTGTGTTTTTAACTGTTTTATTGAATTTTGTTCATAGTCTTAGGAGTGTGGGAGGAAGAAGAGGAGAGGAGGAGGAGGAGGAGGAGAAGGAGAAGGAGGAGGAGGAGGAGGAGGAGGAGGAGAAGAAGGAGAAGGAGAAGGAGAAGGAGAAGGAGAAGGAGAAGGAGAAGAAGAAGAAGAAGAAGAAGAAGAAGAAGAAGAAGAAGAAGAAGAAGAACTGATAGATGGAAGTTGGAATCTAGCAACTGATAAAGTTTGCAGTTCAGCTTTAGGTCTCAAAAAGTTGTTGAACTACAACTCCCATCATCCATGACCAATTGTTAAGGTGGCTGGGGATGGTGGGAGATGGAGTCCAACAACATCTGGAGAACTGGGAGCTTGAGGACTTTGTGCCAAGGACCTCCTGGAGGTGCTTGGATAGGGACAACTGAGAGCATACAAATTTCAGGAGAGAATTGACAGGTAGACTTCACTTAAGGCAGACTAGCCCATTAAAGATCTTCATGGTGCTTTAAAAGAAATTATCAGAGGGGCTGGAGGAGCAGAAGCTTGCAGATGTGGCTACTATGACCATGTGTTTAGCCAAGAGCTTTAAACTATTACTCACTGCAGAGAGGATTAGGGGAAGCTTTGTCTTTTCCTTCAATAGGCCCTTTCCCCAAGGAGAGCTTAAAAGAAATTTAATATGCGTTCCTGGCAAGAGAACTACAAGGTAGAGAAGGGGAGACAATAATGATCCCCTGCCTTGCAACTGCTCAAATTAAAGGAACAGGGTAAAGAAGAGAGAATTTAAGGGGGTGATAAGAATTTCAAGGATATATATATATATATATATATATATATATATATATATATATTTCATATATGTACCAAGCAAAGACATACAAATATGTAAACCACATGTCTGAAACCCACAGAAAAGTCCTGACACCATTTTCTCTCTTCCAAATCGACCTCAAATATTTCTCTGCAAGGTCTAAGGAAATGGGGAACCTCCCCATTGTCTCTTTGCTCACAAATCCTGGCTCAAGGGCACATTTAAGATATGAATAGGGTGACCCTGTGACCTGTGACCTGGATTCAGGAAAACAAGAGAGTGGCCAGGATGCCCAGGTAATCCAACCAAGTAACCTAGCAGACAGGAGAAAAAACAACACACTCAGATTTCTGTTGTAGTCCGCCCCTTTTCTAATGTATTAAGGGGGTGGTCTTGGGCTACACCCCTTCTGTGAAGTATGCATGATGTTTCTGGGGGTGTTCTTGAGCTACAGGGTGAGCAATTTCAAAGTCTATATAAGGGCTTGCACACCTTTGTCCGGGGTCCTCCTCCACTCCCCTGTGGGGGGGGGCACCCTGTTGCAACAGCTTTAATAAAGATCAGACTTACAGCCACTTTGCTTTCGTATATCCTGGTCTGGTCTCTGTTCATTTCCTGACCGGTTTGAGCCTTAAAAGGTACACTCTGTCCGAAGGTCTAGTCTTCCTTAAGAAGCTGAACCCCTTGAATAGACCCCTCAATATTCTTATTTCAGTGTTATTTGTACAAATCATGAAGGTTGCTTCACAAACATTATGTGAATACCAGGCTCTGTTGTCACAGTTTGTACTGGTAGCAGGACTGGGGGGAAATCCAGTGTGTGTGCGTTTGTGTGTGTGTGTGTGTGTGTGTACATACATACATACATACATGCATATCCTGAGAGGAGATTTGATAGCCACCCTCACATATCTCAAGGGCTTCAACATGGAAGATGGAGCAAGCTTGTTTTCTCCTGCTAAAGGAGGATAGGACCAATGGCTTCAAGTTCCATGAAAGGAGATTCCAGCTCAACATCAGGAAGAACTTTATTCCATTTGACAGAGCCATTTGACTGTGAAATGGGCTTCTATGGAAAGCAGTGGACCCTCCTTCCTTGGAAGTTTTTAAGCAGAGGTTGGCCATCTGTCGTGGATGCTTTAGCTGAGATTCTTGCACTGCAGAGGGCTGGAGTCTCCAGCTCCCTTTCAGCTGTACAATTCTATGATTCTATGTACGTTCTATTGCCATTACTTAGTGGTGTTTCTTTACTGTTTAGTACCCCCTAAAAAATTTCGTGCTGTGGTCTAAACCATTGAGCCTCTTGGGCTTGCCGATCAGAAGGTCAGCGGTTCGAATCGCCATGGCAGGATGAGCTCCCGTTGCTCGGTCCCGCCTCCTGCCAACCTAGCAGTTCAAAAGCACACCCAAAAGTGCATGTAGATACCTTCCGGCGGGAAGGTAAATGGCATCTCCTTGCGCTGCTCTGGTTTCGCCAGAAGCGGCTTAGTCATGCTGGCCACATGACCTGGAAAAACTGTCTGCAGACAAACACCAGCTCCCTCAGCCTGTAAAGCGAGACCCGCAACCCCAGAGTCATCTGCAAATAGACTTAACTGTCAGGGGTCCTTTACCTTTACCCCCTAAAATTACTTGAGATATTTGCACTTTCTGTCAGGTCCTCTAACACTTTGTTTTCCATTTGGTTTAATACAATGTGAGTGAATGAAAATACGTTGGAAAAGGGTACGCCTTTGGTTGTCATTCACATCACACAATCAGAAGGCTTTGTTGTGTGATGTGAGGGGCAACCAAAGGTGTGCCCTTTTACAGCATATGTTCACTCACATTGTATCAAACCAGATGGAAAAGATGCCAACTCTACATCTGGCATAAGTTCCCCTCCCTCATTTCTGGTGCGTGCACATAGGGATTCAGAAGGTGAAGGAGTCTTCAAATCCATGCCTTCCCCCCAATCTGCCTCCTGCATGCCCTGAAACTGCCTTGAGATGCCCTTCTTTGCTTCCTAGTGTCAGAGTGCCAGCATCAGTAAGGCAAGAAGGTTTCCGTGGCATTGGGAGACAGAAGAACACCTGGTGAACTTGTTGGATCAGGTGAATGGCCCATCTAGTCCATCTTCCTGCTCTTACAGCAGTTCCCCAGATGCCTGTGGGAAGTGTGGAAGCTGGTCATGAACTTTCTCCCCAGTTGTGATTCCCACAACTGGCATTCATAGGCATAGTCCTTAAACGGTCAAGTCTCTTTTTTATATATATAGAATATTTATTAAAATTTTCAATAATAATACAATGAAAATCAAAAAGAAAAAAAATAACAAAAATACAAAAATAAAAATGATTAAAAACACACAAAGTTTCCCTTACTTATTTTCCATTAACTTATTTCCCGGACCTCCTCATACCTCCCTTTTTTGTATTCCAATTCAGATTGTTAGTTCAGCAAATCCTTACCATTAAATTTTTACCTATTTCTAAACCTTTTTTTCATATTCTCTTAAGCATTACAGCTGGAAACCACTTAATTTCTATCCAACATCATTCTAACATTCATTAATTTTGCAATATTTCTGTAAATAGTCTTTAAATTTCTTCCAATCTTCTTCCGCCGACTCTTCTCCCTGGTCTCGGATTCTGCCAGTCATTTCTGCCAATCCCATATAGTCCATCACTTAAACGGTCAAGTCTCCTTCTCCAAGAACAGACCTCTCTTCCTTGGAGACGGTGCTCTGAAGTTTTGAAACCATCCTGGTCCTGGAAGACATCTGAAGGCAGCCCTGTTTAGGGAAGCTTTTAACGTTTAACAGACCACTGTATTTTAATAATAATAATAATAATAATAATACCAATAAATTAATAATAATAATATTACTTGAAGGGGGCCATGGGATTTTGAGGTTCATTTATTCTTTTTAGCATAATTTAATACCATTGAATCATTATTCTACATCTGATATCAAAGGGGCTTTTATGGCCTGCTTTCAGGCTCCCACAGGCCTCTGGCTGCCCAGTTGTGAGAACAGGAAGCTGGACTACAATCAAAGAATGGTAAAGGTCAAAGGGATCCCAAGGGTTAATGCAGGAATCACAGCTAGATGGGCCATTGTTCTGTTCCAGCAGGGCTCTTTTTATTTTAGTCTCTGAATTCATGACAAATTTGTTGGCTATATTGCTTTTATGCCTAAGAGGGGGTGGGCTCTGTTGATGTGTATCTGAACCAGTTGTTAATATCATGTGTTTGCATGCTGCACTGATGTATATTTTTAAAATTCCCATCTCTCTCCTTGATTTCCATGAGAAGCGAGTTGTGGTTTTTTACCGCTTCCACTAAAACACAAAACAATTCTCACATATTAGCCACATTATTATATGCATAATACTTTATGTGAAATGTTTCTATCCTAGTGGGTGTCTGTATTGGATTTGAAATTATTCTTACATATGCAATTGCATTCTATGCTTTATTTTATTGTGCTTCACGGTGCTTCATGGAAAGTGATTCACAAATTAGACACAGAAGCAGAAACAGACTCCAGGTTAACTAAAGTAACCAATGCATAAATGGATCAATAAAGAATACCAATGTTATCCCAGTATTTCAGAGTGTGTGCAGTTTGTTTTGGGAAGATCTGGGGCAGAGGCAGATTTAGGGGACGCAGGTGGCGCTGTGGGTTAAAGCCTCAGCGCCTAGGACTTGCCGATCGAAAGGTCGGCGGTTCGAATCCCTGTGGCGGGGTGTGCTCCCGCTGCTCGGTCCCAGCGCCTGCCAACCTAGCAGTTCGAAAGCACCTCCGGGTGCAAGTAGATAAATAGGGACCGCTTACCAGCGGGAAGGTAAACGGCGTTTCCGTGTACAGCTCTGGCTCGCCAGAGCAGCGATGTCACGCTGGCCACGTGACCCGGAAGTGTCTCTGGACAGCGCTGGCCCCTGGCCTCTTGAGTGAGATGGGCGCACAACCCCAGAGTCTGTCAAGACTGGCCCGTACGGGCAGGGGTACCTTTACCTTTACCTTTAACCAGTTTAGTCGGGGATGTGGGTGGCGCTGTGGTCTAAACCACTGAGCCTAGGGCTTGCCGATCGGAAGGTCGGCGGTTCGAATCCCCACGACAGGTGAGCTCCCGTTACTCGGTCCCAGCTCCTGCCTACCTAGCAGTTCAAAAGCACGTCAAAGTGCAAGTAGATAAATAGGTACCACTCTGGCGGGCAGGTAAACGGCATTTCTGTGCACTGCTCTGGTTTCACCAGAAGCGGCTTAGTCATGCTGGCCACATGACCTGGAAAAACTGTCTGCAGACAAATGTTGGCTTCCTCGGCCATTAAAGCGAGATGAGCGCCACAACCCCAGAGTCGTTCACAACTGGACTTAACTCTCAGGGGTCCTTTACCTTTAACCAGCTTAGTTGCACTGGGTGCTGTCAGCTGCCTCCCATTGCTGACAGAGGGGGAGAGCTTGGAGAGACAGGAGGAGGTAATTAGGCAGGAATGCAGAACGAGGGAGGAGGAGCCTAGCTGCAGTAGAAGCCTGAGCTCCGAGAACACGGAGAAGGAAGGGGGGAGTTCAAGGGGGAAGACACAGACTAACAGTTTAAGCTCGGACTCAGCGGGAGGGCCATCTGAAATAGCCCATCCCATGACACGCAGGTGAGCAAGAATTAATGAGAGGCATGAACAGGAAAGGAAGCAAAGGGGGGCTTTAAATGTGGCAAGAGGAAGGGACGGAACTCAGACTCGGCAACAGCTAATTTGGAAGCAGACACTGAGTGACTGAGCTCCAGAGTGATTTGTGTGTTTTGAGCAATAAACCTGAGTTAATTGCTGCCAGAGTTGTCTTGCTTCTGTGGGAGAGACCCAACAGGTGTGGAGCCTCAGGGGCACTGCTGGGGATGCCACAACTATGATTTACAATGGAGCAAGAGAGGCGGGGGGTGGGGTTGCCAAATTTTGACACCGCACTAGGTGCCACTGAAATTTGACACCCCAAGATTGGCCACTGTCTGGGGCCAACCTAACACGGGCCCCAAAATGATTTGAGAATCTTCAACATGACTATCATATCACTTCTCAGGATTATTTTTCTCCAAGCCTAACATACCCAACTTCCTCAGCTGTTCCTCAAAAGGCTTGGTTTCTAGACTCTTGATCATCTTGGTTGCCCTCCTCTGCAAACGTTCCAGCTTGTCCTTTCTTAAATGGTGGTGCCCAGAAATGGTGTGGTCTGACCAAGGCAGATCTGGACACTAGACTTGTTGATGCAGCCTAGAATAGGATTAGCTTTTTTTGCTGCTGCATCACTCTGTTGACTCATGTTAAGCTTGTGGTCTACCAAGTCTCCCGGATTCTTTTCACATGTCCTGCTTACAAGGCAGGTGTTTCTCATGCTATATTTGTTCATCTGCTTATTTCTGCCTAGGTTTTGTAGGATCCATCTTTTACTGAATTAATAATGTTCTTTTGCATTGGGATTTATAAATTTGTAAAAGTTTTAGCTGTTTTTATAATGGTGTATTATCGTTGTAACCCATCTTGGGACCTTATGGTGAAAGGTAAGGAATCCTATAAATAAATGAATTGAATTAAACATAATTGGGTCAGAAAGCATACAAAATGCATATGAATTAAACACATTTGGGGTGGATTTTTAGCAAATATGCAAAAAAAAAAAAAAAGGACGGAACTGATCTATTCATTCATTCATTCCTTTAATTTGTATGCCACTTTTCTGCAAAGAAATAATGCTCATAGCGGCTTACAACAGAGAAACAGGGATGCATTTCAAACAAACACTACAAAATAATTTCACAATAGCATAGCAAAACAATAATGATAACCATTTCATAATAACATAACAAAACAATAGCAAATATAATAACATACCCAAAAAACCACATTCCAATGTTATAAATATAACAGGATGACTAGGATGACTTAAGTAATATACAGCACCCAATAGCAAAAAGAATAAGGGAGCTTCATAGATCTATGGCTGAACATCCACAAAACGGACACAGAATGGAAATACGTTGACCCTCCCTTCCCTTCGTACCAACTGGGCTTCATAACAACATTGTAATATTATATCACAGGGTATCTTCATTGCAAAACTCCACTAGGCAGCCTTTGTTCCCTCAAAACAAGGTCACCTTGCTTTCAAATATTTAGACACCTTTTTCTCCTTAAGGTTCCCCTCAACCTTAATGTTAAGTGACATCCCATAATCAATCAAAATTCAGACTCTGTGTATCATTTCCCCAAAGAAGACAGAAAACCAATTTCAAATTCATTTGGAAACGTCCACCTGGAGGACTTTGCAGAGTAGCTTCTGTGAATTCAAGTGCCAGCCAATTCCTGCCCCCCCCCCCCCATGAAAAAAAAAATAGAAAGATGGCCCTGGTCCTGCATTTCACTGGGTTGAATAAAAGACTCTCCTCAAAAGTAATCAGGCACAACATGGGCAGAGTTTAAGACTGTAGTTGGCTGATCAAAAGTGTGGATGCTCCCCCGTACGCTACTAAAACTCGCTGGACATCCAAAAATAGCATTGGAAAAGGCCAGGCTTCTGAGAGCCAAGTGTGGTGTAGCAATTAACATAATGGACATGGGAAATCCAGCTTCAAATCTCCACTCAGCTATGGATGGGCAAATATGTCAACTTTGGTTTCTATAGGTTTCTCATTTTTTGCTAGCCTTAAATTTATTTCTCCACATTTCCACATCAGTTCGTGATTTTTAAAAAACTTGTTGTAAAAAATAATGAGTGTTTTAGTGTGAAATTCTCCTAATATATGCAACTTTGTATACAATTTCCTCTGATATACATAATTTAGCAAAGCAACTTCCTCTAATATAATGCATTCTTGCATGACATTTTCACTAATACATGCACTTCTATGCACACACAATCCAGTTTATGCTTTTTTTGTACATATTACCAGGTTGGAGAAATGTATTGAAATAAAGAAGCCTTTTAAGTCAAAATCTTTCCCAGTTTGCATCCAGGAACTCTGGGAATTGTAGCTCTGTGAAGGGAATAAGGGCCTTTTAAGAACTCCTGGCACCCTAAACTACAGTTCATAGGAGTCTTCGGGTGGAAAGGCCATGACTGTTTCAAATGGCACGAAACTGCTTTAAATGTGAAGTGCAGATGCAGACCTAAGTGCCAAGTTGATTCTCACCCAATTCTCTGATACATAGCTAAGGCCACCTTAGGGCTTCCTTGAAATAATATAATTTGAAGCAATTGCATTTACACCAATTTGAGATTAAGACCTGCAAACGTAAATCTGAGCAGCAAGAGGCAGAACGTGAAGATGACCCCCTCTGGTGTGCCTTGCTTTGCATTTAATCCTTTGCTGGATTTCTTGCTTTTCTAAGCTTCTCCACCCCTTAATATTTTCCTAATGCAGTCCTCACATACGCATCCTCCCCCTTTTCTTTTCTGTTACTGCCGCTATTCAAAAGTGAATTTGTTCTGGATTATCACTGTTTGATGTATTTTGCTGTAATTCTGGCAAAGAGAACAATTACTAGAGATAGCATCATCTGATTTCTCCCAGCGGGGAAGCTGGGAGATCCTTCTGGTTCTTCATGACAACTGTTAAATAAGGGAGAGGGAAAAGAAGGAGCCCAAGGAGTGTGTGGTGTTAGGGGACCCTCAGTGGCTTTGTAGCACCCTGCTTGTGGTTAACGCTTAGCTGGAATGAAATATTCAACGCAGCAATAGAGAAATTAAAATAATAATTTATTTGTCAGACAAATAAATGAGAGGCACAGTGGTATGGTTACCAAGCTCTGGCCTGGCCTCCTGCCATTCTGGCCAGCACTTATATTTCCTTAATCCAGCCCCCTTGCTCCTCCTGTGGCTGCCTCTGTCCAATCAGCCTGGTTGAAATTCCTATTGGCTGTTTGCTAGAACCAATCACAAAAGATACACCCACTTCCTTCTGTCCTTTTATGGAACACAAAGAGCTATATATTCTTCCATCTATAAATGACAAATAAGTAGTAATATATCTTACATGTGTCTCAACAAGGAATCTTAATTACCAGCTCACCTCTTGCCCTCCTTGCCCTATTGCCTTCCAAAACAGATAGTTAATCTTGAATTTTTATCTTCAACAGATGTCAAGGATCTTGAGTTCACATCAACATTGAAAGATCTCCTTCATTTGAAGGTTTCTAAACAAAAAGCCTGACAACTATATATCAGGAGTACTCTATGGCGTCTCCTGACTGGCAGGGGGCTAGGCTGGTGGCTGACTTAATTTCAGGATAGTTAAAACTCTTGCAACTATATGAAATAAGAATCTAGCATTTCTTAAATCCTTTGCATAATTACATTTAAGCCAATATATTTAATACATTATCATAGGTAGCCTTTTAAAAGGAATAAGGCCTTTGTAAAGTAAAAAAGGAACTCAGTAAAAAAACAGCTTCAAAAGAAGCCTCTTCAGTTTACACCCCTCCTTTCACCCCTCCTTTCCAGCCAGCTGCTTTCCCATTAGCTCTTCCCAACATTTATTGCCCTTTAACTCTCTCAGTTTAAAAAAAAGAAACAGCTTTAAAAGATTTCCTTAAAATGCTCTCTTTTTCTGCCAGCTAGATGCCTCTCCATTGCTCTTGGCCTTTTTAACCTTAGGAAGAAGATATGGCTCATTTTACTGGGAGGCACATGGTATCATTTTATTATTTACTCATTCCTAATTATGTTTATCTCTGCTATAAATCAGGGGGGCCCTTGTCTAGGAGGAAAAACATTGCCAAGGCCTTTTAGGCAGCTGGTCTTTTGCCTGGCATGAAACATTTGAAAATCTTTAAGATACAGGCCCTGATTGAAATATATAAGCTTTGATAAAAAATGCAGGCTTATGATTAGATGCCTCATTCCCCCCTTTCAAGCTCAAGGACCTTCATCCCAAGTGTCCTTGATAGCTTGACCTTCATCATATTCCTGAGGTAAAGCTCTGTATAGGGCCATGATATGAGGTAAAGTTTCATTTGAAATCATCTTGCTAATTGTACTTCTAAAACATGAAATGATACATGGCATCATACATAAAACCATTACTACTACTGTCAAGAAAAACAAGCAAGACAATAGTATCCCTTTGAGTCCTGTGACATTAGGTAACCAATTGGTGAGCCATCCCATATCCCATCCTTCCCATGTTTGTACTGGGACATGTGCTATATTCTCCATCTTTGTGGCCAACACACGGATTGCCTCACCATTATCAGAAATGTTAAAGCAACAGGCATTCCCTGTCAAGTTCAAGACTCCACATAGGCCTCCCTGCCTGGCAAGTACATAATCCATTCCCATTTTCAGCTGCAAAATGGCGGCTCTACTTTCATCCAACTGTTGTGCAATAAGTCTCAAACTCTGGGCCGTTGCATTGGTTACAAGTTCCACTACTGCTTGCAATCGAATTATTCTGTTTAGATTATAAATAGGATCCCGTGCCCCTTGTATGAGCTCACCAGGATTCCAGGAGGCAGGATCATAATAGGCTATGATGCGCTCTGGTGGCCAATCATCAGTATCGCTCCAACTTTGGGTACTTCCTCCTGCTATATGAGAAATATCAGCGTTTCTTCGTGTACGCTTGGCCGAACTAGTGGGCATAATCCACATTGGTGGTAATACCCATCCCAAGAAACAAGTCCCACTCCATTTGGAAGGGAGTTTCTTGTATGCCCATTCTCCACATATCCACCACAACCATCGGGTCTGAGGTTTTTGGTACGTGGAGTGCAGAAGGCGAAATATCAAAAGGGGTAGAGAGTTCACAGTGCAGTATGTTAGATTGCCTTTTTCTGTCACAGTTATGTTCCATACCACTTTCCATGCATGAATAAAAGGAGGTGCACAGGGCAAGGTATTCCGAGTTCGATAGGTAGTACCGTTTGCCCAGGTTTGACTATTCTTAATATAATCCCAAGTATAGTGGCAATGAGAAGAGCCTATCATGGTAGGATCAGCTGCATCTGATGATTTATGCACACAGATTTCCCCTTGCACAGGTATAACTCGTATTGGTTTAGTTGAGTTCCATCCGGGGAAATTCTGTACTTCTGTTTGGTGTGGCATTTCGCATACCATACCAATGGCACTTAATGGTATTGGTAATAAGGGCATACCTCCCTCTGAATCATCTGGCCCAAGAGAGCAAACAAGGCAATTAGTCCTATTTGCAACATTGGCTACCATCTCAGCTAAGCCTACCCACATATTGTGGTCATAGCGGAATCCATATTTAGCAAATTTGGTCAGATTCAAGGACCCTTCCCCTTCCCAAGGGATCAGGATTAATAATAAAATCATGTTGATGTCTAGCATATGCATTCCTTCCACAAAAGATTACCTTATTGTGATAGCAAATAAATATTAGCCCCAATATAATTCCCCCAGTGACAGAAATGGGGAACCACCAAGACCAAAACATATATCCCGAGGATCCCCAATGAGTAATATCCCTTATAATTGTTCCACAAGGGGGCAGTCAATCAATTGTATAAGAGAATCTTCCCGTTCACAGTCGCTGGTTCAGACGCTCCTCAAGCTTCAGGCGTGCGCAGGTCAGCCAGCTTCCAGGTTGTGGCTGCAGCAGGCCGGTCGTCGAAATGTTGCCCGTGACCTAGCCCGTTCCCGGTAGGGCTAGATACAGGGGTTTTTGGAGAGAGTCAGTTTTAAAGGATTAGAGGGGTCACCTTTGCACGTCCAACTGCCTTCGGACTTCTTCAAACGAGAGTGATGAATCCAGGGGGTCACCTCAGCTACCTTCACCGCTGTTGGAGTAGAGAGCAAGACGGTGTAAGGTCCACGCCACTTAGGTGCAAGTGGATCGCGTTTCCACTCTTTCACCCCTACGCTATCGCCAGCCTGGAACTGATGAATCGGCTCGGCAATGCTGCACGGCGTGCGCTCGAGGGCCCACCTGTTAAGAGAAACAAAAACACGGGAGAGAGATTGCACTTGTCCCTGTGTCACATGGTCTCCTATTTGTTTAAGGTCAGCTGGAATATCCTGAACAAAGGAGGGCGGCCTCCCATACAGGAGCTCAAAAGGTGACAACTTAAGTCTTTTTGTGGGTGCACACCGAACACGAAACAGTGTTATGGGTAACACATCTACCCATCCCAATCCCGTTTCCTGGGTTAATTTTGCCAATTGGGTTTTCAGAGTCCGATTCATTCTTTCAGTTTTCCCTGAACTCTGAGGCCTATATGCTGCATGCAGTCTCCATTTTACTTGTAGGACTCGACATACATCTTGTACTACTTGATCAATGAACGCTGGCCCATTATCACTTCCAATGCATCTAGGTAATCCAAACCTTGGCATCAATTCAGTGAGGAGTCTCTTAGTTACCTCTCGTGCCTTTTCAGTTCGGGTGGGAAAAGCTTCAACCCATCCGGTAAGAGTATCTACAAACACAAGGAGATACTTGAATCCCTTAGAAGGGACCAGCTCTGTGAAGTCCACAATTAGGCTTTCCATGGGGACGTATCCCACATGCTGAATTCCAGGAGGTTGTACCGGTCCCTGCCTGGGATTGTTTTTAGCACAAAGAACACATTTCTGTGAAATGCAAGTTGCTAATTGTGATAGATTAATAATATACAACTTCCGACTGAGACTCTCTCTGGTTGCAGTACCGCCAAGGTGAGTAGATTCATGATAATTTCTTACAATTGTGCCTGCTAGATGATGAGGTACATAAATCCTATTGTCCGGCAGGATCATCCAACCGTCCTTCACAACCGCTCCTTCCTGTTCAGCCCACTTCCTCTCTTCTGGGGTATAGTGAGGTTTAACTTCTTCTGGAACTATCTCTGGTATGAGGGCTGCTATAAATCCTCCCACAGGCTTTAGGGCTGCCTCTCGGGCTGCTTTGTCAGCAGCATGATTTCCTCTGGTTATTGGATCCCTTCCTCGTCCATGACCTTTGCAGTGCATTACAGCAATCTGTTCTGGAGCCCATACTGCTTCTAACAGGATTTCTACTTCAGGTCCATATTTCAAGGCCTTCCCGTGGGCTCCGATTAGACCTCTTTCTTTCCATAGAGCTCCATGTGCATGCAGGGTTAAGAAGGCATATTTAGAATCAGTATAGATGTTTGCCTTACATCCGGCTGCCAATTGCAGAGCTCTAGTTAAACCTATAAGTTCAGCTTTTTGTGCTGAGGTGCCAGCAGGCAAAGCTTCAGCTTCCACAACTTCCTCATTGGTGACCACAGCATATCCTGCTCGTCTGGCACCTTCATGCAGGTAACTGCTACCATCAGTATAATATACAACATCTGGATTTTTCAATGGCTCATCTTTCAGATCAGGTCTACTGGAATAAACTTCATCCATTATTTGGAGACAATCATGTGATTCTTCATCATCTACCTCTGGTAGGGGCAGCAAAGTCGCTGGATTGAGCATATTCACTACTCGTAGATGAATCCTGGGATTTTCACACAATAGGCCTTGGTATCTAGCCATCCTTGGGTTCGTTAGCCAATAACTACCCTTATATTCCATGAGTGTCAGAACAGCATGAGGTACATTCACATACATCGTCTGGCCGAAGGTAAATTTATCAGCTTCTTTGACAAGGCTTGCAGTGGCCGCTACTGCCCTTAGGCATGGAGGCCATCCTTTTGCTACTGAGTCCAATTGTTTAGACAAATAAGCTACTGGACGGTTCCAACTTCCTAATCTCTGGGTCAGGACTGCCGCTGCAATCCCATTCTGTTCATGTACATACAGCTGAAAGGGTTTTTCCGAATTAGGCAATCCAAGGGCTGGTGCCTCCATAAGTCGTTGTTTGATAACTAAAAAGGCTTGTTTCTGCTCAGGTCCCCATACGAAGGGGTCCTTTTCTGCACCTCGAGTGCTTTCATGTAAGGGCTTGGCCAGACTGCTGAAATCAGGTATCCATAGTCTACAAAACCCTGCTGTTCCCAGGAATCCTCTAAGTTGTTTTCTTGTGGTAGGTTCCTTGATAAGGCAAATAGCTTCTTTCCTCTCTGGTCTCAATGCTCGTTGTTGGTGTGAGATGTCAAAGCCCAAATATTTGACCTTTTCTAAACATAACTGTGCCTTTTTCTGGGAAACTCGGTAGCCAGCTTCCCAGAGCAAGTGGAGCAGTTCCTCTGTCCCTTCTTTACAGGTATCAAAATCCTTTGCCGCTAGTATAAGATCATCCACATATTGCAGAACCACCTTTTCTCCCAGTATTGAGGGGTAACTTGTTAGATCCCTCGCCAAGGCAGTGCCAAATAAAGTTGGGGAATTTTTGAATCCCTGGGGCAATCTTGTCCAGGTTAGCTGGCCTTTTGTTCCTGTCAAAGGGTCTTCCCACTGGAAGGCAAATATAGGCTGGCTCTGTGGTGCCAGCCGGCAACAGAAGAATGCATCTTTCAAGTCCAATACAGTAAAAAATGTTGCTTCTGGTGGGATCAAACTCAGCAAGGTATATGGGTTTGGTACATTTGGGTGCAAGGTCTCGATAGCCTGGTTTACGAGCCTCAAGTCCTGTACTGGCCTGTATTCATCTGTCCCAGGTTTTCGAACAGGCAAAAGGGGTGTGTTCCATTCTGATTGGCAGGGCTTAAGCAGACCATATTTTAATAGGCGGTCCAAATGTTTCTGGATGCCCTCCGCTGCTCGCCGGGGTAAGGGATATTGCTTTACAGATACGGGGGTAGCCATAGGTTTTAGGGTTACTACAATTGGAGCTATATTCTTAGCCATTCCTGGTGGGCTATTTTCGGCCCATACTCCTGGTGGCACCTGTAGAGTTCGGAGGAGCTTGTTTAATTCTGTATCCAATGTGGGTTGGACTTGCAAGGCTGACATTAGACGCCATGATTGTTCCTTAGGTACTGAGAGGGTAATTATTCCTGCTGCTTTTGATGGCAGTTTCATTTCTGGACCTCGAGGAGTGAAGGTGATTTGGGCCTGCAATTTGGACAGCATATCTCTGCCTAAGAGAGGTATTGGACACTCAGGTATATACAAAAACTGATGGGTTAAACGATGTCCCCCAATCTGGCATTCCAAAGGTTGGAGGAAAGACCTCTTAGCTGACTGTCCAGTGGCACTTTTAATGACTACACTTTTGGATGCCTTTTTCTGCAATAGTTCTGGGAGTACTGAGTATTCAGCCCCAGTATCTATCATAAAGTCTATTAAATGGCTCCCTAATTGAATCGTGACCGTGGGCTCCTGGAAGCCTAACTTTATGGAGTCCGGTCGTTCCTAGTCTTGGGTAAAATCCTCTTCTGCCAGTCCAATGAAATTGTCTCTACTCCGTCCTTGTCCAGGTCTCTGATATCTTCCATCTCGGATCATTCCCCGTCCCCGTCCCTGGTTTCTTGGGCCGGAGCCTGGGCCTGGGCCTGGGCGTACTTCTTCCAACCTCAAGGGTTCAGGACACTCCCGCTTCCAGTGACCCTCCTTCTTGCAATTCGCACATTGATTCCTTCCCAGTGGTGGATTCTTTCCTCGCCCTCTCCCTCCATTTAAGGGGCGGTGGTCTTGCTTCACTGCTGTGGCTAGCATTACCATCTTTTCCTTCTGCCACTTCTTCTTCTCTTGTTTCTCAGCCTCATCCCTATTCTGATAAACTCGGTGTGCAATGGCCATAATTTGGCTCATCAGCATCCCTTCCCATCCTTCTGATTTCTGAATTTTCTTACGAATGTCAGAAGCGCACTGGGCCACAAATGTAGCAGTAATCATTCTGCTGTTTTCAGGGGCTTCAGGGTCAAAAGGAGTCCATATACGATAGGCTTCCTGCAGCCTCTCTAAAAAGTCTCCCGGACTCTCATTTGGTTTCTGTTCTACTTCTGAGACTTTAGACATATTAGTGGGCTTCTGGCATGCCCTGCGGATACCTTGCACAAGTGTCTGGCGGTAGGTGGTAAGTCTGGCTAGGTGAATTGCATTGTTTGGATCCCAATTAGGATCTTCCAAGGGAAAGTTGTCTTGGAGATGACGGTCAATATTAAAAATATTTCCCACTCTGGCCTGCTCACGCAAATATATCTGTGCCTTTTCAATTATGTCTCTCCTTTCCTCAGTGGTGAAAAGAGTATTTAGGAGCTGGCGACAATCTGTCCAAGTAGGGCTATGAGTATTTACTATTGAAGTCACCAAGTCCATCATAGCCTGAGGTTTTTCTGCAAAAGATGGGGTGTGTGTTTTCCAATTCATCAGATCCGTAGTCGTGAATGGAATATATTGCAGGGTCGAAGTTCGAGGTGGCCGTGGTCCGGGTTGCCCGTTAACCAGCACAGGCTCCTCAAGTGCATCAAATACTCTTCTAAGAGGGGCTACTACGTGACCTTTCTCTTCACTTTGCTCTAGGGGCCTCAAATCATAGGGGATGGTATCTGTCCCAAGGCGTTCTTTTAGCAGCTTTATATGCCTGGCTGTATTGCTTGCTGACCGATCAAGGTCTCCCTGTAACTTCTGTAATATTTCTCTGGGACTTGGATGTACAGGGGTTTGGGGTGGGCAATCAGTTGTTCCACTAAAGGAGACTGTAGATGGAGGTCTATTAGGAGTCACAGGTGGAATAACCACTTCTGCTTGGGCTTTATTATAGGACTCCAATGCCTCCTGAAGATATTTATCATAATCTATCAAGGAATCAAGCTCTGTGACTCCACCCCCATTATTCATTCCAGTTTCTTGCCTTGGGGTTACAACTGGTGGAGTGTTTGGATTAGGCTCCCTTCGATGTGGAGCATAGGGTGGAGGTGGAAGCACCTCTTCCTCTGGTCCCTCAAAAATGGGTTTGAGTTTATTTGGCAAGATTCCTTTCCTAGCTTCGGCTTTTACAGCCAATAATTTGCATCGTTTGACTTTGCATTCCCTTATCCATGGAGGATTTTTATTTAATGTGCTCAGCCAGGAATCTATATATGAAAATTGTTCTGGGCACCCTCCAGTTTCTTTGGCGATATTAGTCCAAAGTTTGCTTACTAAATTTATATCAAAGGTTCCCTGAGATGGCCATTCAGTATTTTGTTTTGGCCATTCTAATTCACATAACGTTCTCAAGCGCTCTGGCGTCATTTTGACTCCATATGCCCCTGAGAAGGCTTTCTTAAAATTATTTAACATACATTCAAGAGGTGTATTTCCCCCCTTTGAACCCCCAACTCCCATTGTATGGCCCTGTGAAGTATCCACTCAGTCACTCACACACGCGCTTTGTGAGGTTCCTTGCCCAGATGGAGTCGCCTCACTGGGAACCGAAGTACTACCCACTCCACACTCAGGTCAGCTACAGATTGCTCTGTACTTTCTCACACATACAATGCGCTAGATACTTCACCACACTCTACCTCCCAATTTCCCCTTTTCCTCCACCAGACCAACATCTGATGTACCCAACCACCTAGCGTACTCAGTTCCCCCTTACTGAGACGCAGAAGTTTGATCAAGACTTCTCTTCCTCCCAATTAATTGGAGGGCCTCAAATCCCTTTGTGCACTTACCCTTGGCTGGTTCCCTGTTTCCCCCCGGTCCGTCGCCGCCAGTGAGCAGGGTATCAGACAGACGAGTCTTCTGCGTTCCCCCTGGAAAAATTTACCAGTGCGCGCTGGGTAAGCAGTTTAGAGATCCTCTCTCTTGTACCCTGCCCAGTAGGGCGAAGGGGCTGCGTTCCAGCAGACCACTTATCCGAGTCACAGGGGCACCATAAAATGTAGCACCCTGCTTGTGGTTAACGCTTAGCTGGAATGAAATATTCAACACAGCAATAGAGAAATTAAAATAATAATTTATTTGTCAGACAAATAAATGAGAGGCACAGTGGTATGGTTACCAAGCTCTGGCCTGGCCTCCTGCCATTCTGGCCAGCACTTATATTTCCTTAATCCAGCCCCCTTGCTCCTCCTGTGGCTGCCTCTGTCCAATCAGCCTGGTTGAAATTCCTATTGGCTGTTTGCTAGAACCAATCACAAAAGATACACCCACTTCCTTCTGTCCTTTTATGGAACACAAAGAGCTATATATTCTTCCATCTATAAATGACAAATAAGTAGTAATATATCTTACATGTGTCTCAACAAGGAATCTTAATTACCAGCTCACCTCTTGCCCTCCTTGCCCTATTGCCTTCCAAAACAGATAGTTAATCTTGAATTTTTATCTTCAACAGATGTCAAGGATCTTGAGTTCACATCAACATTGAAAGATCTCCTTCATTTGAAGGTTTCTAAACAAAAAGCCTGACAACTATATATCAGGAGTACTCTGTGGCGTCTCCTGTCTGGCAGGGGGCTAGGCTGGTGGCTGACTTAATTTCAGGATAGTTAAAACTCTTGCAACTATATGAAATAAGAATCTAGCATTTCTTAAATCCTTTGCATAATTACATTTAAGCCAATATATTTAATACATTATCATAGGTAGCCTTTTAAAAGGAATAAGGCCTTTGTAAAGTAAAAAAGGAACTCAGTAAAAAAACAGCTTCAAAAGAAGCCTCTTCAGTTTACACCCCTCCTTTCACCCCTCCTTTCCAGCCAGCTGCTTTCCCATTAGCTCTTCCCAACATTTATTGCCCTTTAACTCTCTCAGTTTAAAAAAAAGAAACAGCTTTAAAAGATTTCCTTAAAATGCTCTCTTTTTCTGCCAGCTAGATGCCTCTCCATTGCTCTTGGCCTTTTTAACCTTAGGAAGAAGATATGGCTCATTTTACTGGGAGGCACATGGTATCATTTTATTATTTACTCATTCCTAATTATGTTTATCTCTGCTATAAATCAGGGGGGCCCTTGTCTAGGAGGAAAAACATTGCCAAGGCCTTTTAGGCAGCTGGTCTTTTGCCTGGCATGAAACATTTGAAAATCTTTAAGATACAGGCCCTGATTGAAATATATAAGCTTTGATAAAAAATGCAGGCTTATGATTAGATGCCTCAGCTTTAGTAGCAAGAAATAAAATTATGACTTCATGGATTATGAAAAGGAAGCGTGTGCAATGGATTCAGTGAAAGCCCCAAGCAAATCAGAACCAGGAGTTGGCCAAGTCAGGCTGAAGCAGCCCCTTATCACCCTGGATTGGGCTATGTGGAGCTATAATAATAATAATAATAATAATAATAATAATAATAATAAATTTTATTTATATCCCGCCCTCCCCAGCCGAAGCTGGGCTCAGGGCGGCTAACAACAGTCAAAATAGTTCAACATTCTAAAAACATTCATTATAAAATTAATTAAAATCAAATTAATGGCAACCATCAGAGCACACCAGGCACTTCTGTCTTCCACTGCCTCCCACAGTTTGGTCAAACTCATGCTGGTAGCTTCGAGAACACTATCCAGCCATCTCGTCCTCTGTCGTCCCCTTCTCCTTGTGCCCTCCATCTTTCCCAACATCAGGGTCTTTTCCAGGGAGTCTTCTCTGCTCATGAGATGGTTAAAGTATTGGAGCCTCAGCTTCACGATCTGTCCTTCCAGTGAGCACTCAGGGCTGATTTCCTTAAGAATGGAGAGGTTTGATCTTCTTGCAATCCATGGGACTCTCAAGAGTCTCCTCCAGCACCATAATTCAAAAGCATCAATTCTTCGGCGATCAGCCTTCTTTATGGTCCAGCTCTCACTTCCATACATCACTACTGGGAAAACCATGGCTTTAACTATACGGACCTTTGTTGGTAAGGTGATGTCTCTGCTTTTTAAGATGCTGTCTAGGTTTGCCATCACCTTTCTCCCAAGGAGCAGGCGTCTTTTAATTTCTTGACTGCTGTCACCATCTGCAGTGATCATGGAGCCCAAGAAAGTAAAATCTGTCACTGCTTCATGGATCACTGTCTTGCCGTGGCAAAGGGGCTTGAATAACTCAGAGAAGCTATGAGCTATGCCGTGCAGGGCCACCCAAGATGGACAGGTCATAGTGGAGAGTTTTGACCAAAGGTGATCCACCTGGAGCAGGAACTGGCAAGCCACTCCAGTATTCCTGCCAAGAAAACTCCATGGACAAAGGCAACAGGCATATAAAAGTTATGATGCTGGAAGATGAGCCCCTCAGGTCGGAAGGTGTCCAACATGATACTGGGGAAGAGTGCAGGACAAGTACAAGTAGATTCAGAGCTGATGAAGCGGCTGGGCCAAAGCCGAAAGTACGCTCAGTTGTGGATATGCCTGGAAGCGAAAGGAAAGTCTAATGATGTAAAGAAAAATATTGCAAAGGAACCTGGAATGTAAGAACCATGAACCTTGGTAAGTTGGATGTGGTCAAAAATGAGATGGCAAGAATAAATATTGACATCCTGGGCATCAGTGAACTAAAATGGACTGGAATGGGCGAATTCAGTTTGGATGACCATCATATCTACTACTGTGGGCAAGAAACCCGTAAAAGAAATGGAGTGGCCCTCAGAGTCAACAAAAGAGTGGCAAAAGCTGTACTGGGATGCAAAACTTGGAATACAGCCATAGTGGCTAGTAAATAGTCACTAGTAGCAGCACTTGCTGCTCATATATTGCATTAATTTGTTGTGTTCAACCAAAAACCATTCTCAAAAGGACTTTCTGTTCCTGCTAAGACAAGTCAGCTGTGTTATCCCCATTTTGCAGATAGTGGGGGAGAGCAACTGAACCTAGCTAGGAACCACCTAGCTAGTGAGCTATCTGGTTTTCATACCAGTCTTCAATATCAAATTACCAGGATAGTTTTAAAATAGAGTACAATTGCAATTAAACACCCGGTGAATGCAATTTAAACTGAGGTCCTCCTGCTTCATAGTTGAACTTCTTTATATCTTCATCATCTCAATCAGGGGTTCAGAACCTGTGGCTTTTTACCCACCATTGGACTCCAACTCCCATCATCCCTAACCATTGGCCTTGCTTGCCGAGGCTCATAGGAGTTGGAGCCCACAGCATCTGGAGAGCAGCCCAGTTGGCTCCTCCTGCTTTGTGTTAACCTTTCGTTCTTTAACTTTGCTTACAGGTCAACTGGGGGATGTTCCAGAAAATATACATTGCTGACATTATTAGTTTTTAATTGTAGGAGATTATTAAGGATTTAGGATTTAACTCAATGGGACTGATATGAACCAAACCATGAAGGTTTTGCCCAAATCTGTTAGGAATATTCCCGACGTCTTTTCATCATGCATTTCCTACTGATGGCTCACCCAGTTCATCTCTTTATTGACTTTGGTAAAGGAGTGATTTATTTCGATTTGTTTTTAATTCCCCCCGCCCCCCCCCCGGCCCCCGTCTGGGTGTTGCAAATGGCACGACGAGTTATGAATGGGTTAGTACTAAATTATGCGAAGGTGCCCATATTGCTTGCAGATGCCTTCCTTCTGATGAAGTTATTACAACGGTTACAATATATAAATTACCATAGCAACCGAAACCATAAATCTAGGGTCAATTCCTGTATTGAGGATGTGGCGGGTGGGGGGTGGAATTAAAGCTTGTAGACAATTACTGATGGGAGTTAGATGTAGGGGTGGGCTGAAATGGACATTGCCAATCCCTCCCCTTCCATGCTAGAATTCTAAGCCCCCCACCCAATTAATTGTTTTGGACCCCAAATCGTTTCATCTTTTCCCTGTCGTTTTTATATGGGGTATCGGTCAAACTGTGTCCTCAAGTCGGACTGAGATGTCAATCCTCTGCAGTGCAGGTAAAAGGTAAAGGTACCTCTGACCATTAGGTCCAGTAGTGGACGACTCGGGTTGCGCGCTCATCTCGCTCTATACCACTGTATATTAATACTTTGTTGGAAGCCACCCAGAGTGGCTGGGGAAACCCAGCCAGATGGGTGGGGTATAAATAATAAATTATTACTATAGGCCAAGGGAGCCAGCGTTTGTCCGCAGACAGCATCTGGGTCATGTGGCCAGCATGACTAAGCCTCCTCTGGTGAACCAGAGCAGCGCACGGAAATGCCATTTACCTTCCCAGCGGAGTGATACCTATTTATCTATTTACACTTGACGAGCTTTTGAACTGCTAGGTGGGCAGGAACTGGGACCAAACAACAGGAGCTCACCCCGTCACGGCAATTCAAACTGCTGACTTTCTGATCAGCAAGCCCTAGGTTCTGTGGTTTAGACCACAGTGCCACCAGCATCCTTTAACAGGAGTCACCGCTAAATAATCCCATCCAACATCTGTTGAAAAACCTCCAAGGAAGGTGAGTCCACCACCTTCCAAGAGAGCCCATTGCACTGTTGAACAGCTCTTGCCATCACACAGTTCTTCCTAATGTTTAGTCAGAATCTCCTTTCTTGTCTTTTCAATCCACTGGTTCAGGTCCTGATCTCTGGAAGAGCAGAGCGCTACCCTATGAAGCAGCTGAGCCTCAGTGCATTGCCATAGGAACCATGCTTGTCATGCTTGTTCCTTGCTTACACCACTAGGCAGACGGTTGGATCGTGGGTGAGGTGGGGCAGGGGGAGCACCCCCCGCTCCATCAGGTAAATAAATAAAAATGCTTAACTAACTGACCAGTTGTGTCAACATAATGCCTGTCCCCCCCAAAAAAAAAAATAAATCCTGGTTACGCCCATGGGCTTGATGAGGCCAATGGTCCATCTAGTCCAGCATCCTGCTGTCATAATGACCAACCAAATGTCTCTGAGGAAACTACAAGCAGGACTCAAGCACAAGGGCATCCTGTGGTTTCTATTAACTGGTATTCAGAAGCATATCTCCCTCTGGCTGCAGAAGCCTCCTCAAGAAGCCTGCATAAAGTACATCAATAGCTTTGACAAAAATCTGAACAGAAATATATATGTTATCTCAATAAGTGGGGGGAAAGGGAGTCAAGTTGTGAAGCACATTTTAACTTGCTGTATCTGTGGAAATTTCACACTTTCATAGACATTATCAGGTATTCCAAGTTTCATGTTGTTACCCCCAACAGATGCTATTTTTATATGCTTTAGAATTTTGAGTCTTAAAAAGACTGGGTCTTGTTTTTCTTACCCGTTTTAACTACAGGAACACCCCCCTCGTGCTCCTATCACAATGACTTCTTGTGCTGTTAAAAAATAGTTATGGGGTTACAGCCTGGTTCTAATTAAGTCCGTGACACACCCTTGTAATAGATGCAAATTTTGATGTTGAATGCTTTGTGACTCAACAAATATTCATCAGATATTGTAACAGCATTTTATATTTAAATAATTTCTCAGACGCAGCCAATGTTTGACAAATCTGACTTTTAACAGTCATGTTTGATGTTATCTGACAGCTAATTTGCAGCACCAGCAACACTTGACAGTATCATGGCAGCTGACATGCAGTAGCATTTAGCAAGCATTGTTCTAATACTATTCATTCATTTATCCAAGGGGCAGGAATCCTGCGACCTTCCAGCTGTTGCTGAGCTCCAACTCCCATAAGCTCCAGCCATCCTGGCCAGTGGTCAGGAATGATGGGAGTTGTAGTCTGTGGCCTCTAAAGGACCAAAGGTTTCCCATCTTTCATTTTACCAACCAGGAAATAATCTTTGAGCAGGGGACACCATACAGTAATATATGTGCTACACATGCCTATGGTTTTATATATATTAGGGATATTGAGAAATGGTAACCCCTTTTTGCAGACTGAAATGATATGGTTCATTCAGGATCCCACCACCTTATACAGTTAGAGAGGGGCTGAGTCTGAGAAAAGAGGTAAAAGCAAGAAAGACAAAAGGAGTTCAACTGGTGCTCAACACCTGGAAGTTTACTGTGGTGTTGAATATGCTTAGTGTGGTTCAACCAATTGTTGTCTTCAGGAGCACTACAGGAATTTTAGAGGTTTTTAAAAAGGTGCTCTACATCTAAGTGAAGCAATGGTACGCTTGCAATCAACAGTGTTCACATCAGAGACACCCTAGGTGAAGCACCCGTCATCAAAACATGTCAGGCTCAGAACGGATAGAGCTCAATTGCGAAGAAGAAGAGGAGTTTGGATTTACAGGTTGCATTCAGAAGTTCCAAGGTTCAGTCTTCATGACAGGGGTGGGAGAAGCTCTTCTGCCCCCAAGTCACTGCCAATCAAGGTAGACAGTACTTAACTACATAGACCAAGGATCTGCTTTGGTATAAGGAATATGTTCCTATACTCAATACCTTAACACACTTCTATTTCCTGAGTATAACTGAGAGCTTCTCTTTTGGATTACGTTATTTGGTGGAGTTCAAGCACTGCCCCTGGACCAGACCAGCAGCCTAACTCATAACGGTGTTCCCACAGAGGCTACCCAGGTTCCTGGGGGAAGTGTCACAGTCCGGGTTACAGGCTGTTGTAGTCCTGGCTTGGTACGTCGGGACCCTGGTAGAGGTTGGGAAGCAGGAATCAGAAGTCCATGGGTCAGGAAGCCAAGAGTCTGAGGGTCAGGAAACCAGGAGTCAGCAAGCCAAGGGTCCAAGAGTCAGGATACCAGGAATCGGGAAGCCAAAGCACAGCTAGGTGGGTAGCATGTTGCTGTGGCAAAGAGACAAAGGGAAATGCTGGTCTTATATACCCCTCCCGGCCCTTGCCACCAGGTGCTACAAGTCTTCTGTCAAGCCTCACCTGTGCGGCCATGCCTTGCCCTTCCAGGTCAAACTCAGGAAGGCCCCAGTCCTGCATGGCCCTACCACTCCTGCACGCACTCCTGACAGGAAGTGCTTCTCATTCATATTCTTCAACCACCGGTCTTCAGAGGCAGGCTTTGTCTAATCCTGCAGGTCACGTAGCCATGAGGATCTGTAGCCATTGGCTGGCAGGGGAGGGGGGATTTGTGCATATTTAATGTGAACAGACCAAATGTCCTCCTCTGAACCCATACACAAAACCCACCCCAGCAGATCCTCAGCACTCTGATGGCCCTGGGCAACGAGATTCAGCCACGGTCTGAAATAGTTATTTTCTATAACAACCCTTGATTGGCAATATTGTGCCTTCTCATTTTTCCTGATGGCTTGTTTGACTCTTTTTTGTTGTTCTTGTGGCTATTTAATAATCATCATTGTTTCTATAACACACTCGGCTCTCAACATTATACTGTTGCATTTTCAGCAATCACATTATTCGAAATACTCTCATGCACAGTTCCTATTTAAAGAGAAAATGTTGTCCTTCAGCTAGACAGGGATATTGAAGTACCATAATCAAAAAATGATGGTTGGGGTGCGGGGGGGGGGCATCTACACCTTTCCCTGCCATATTGCTGAATATGAAAGGAGAAGTGTGTGTATATTTAGAGCAATGTGTTCTGTGAATGGTAGAGAATTTTGCTCTCTCCTCTGAGAAAATACACATTTTGAAATTGTGAACTGGGTTTCCAGGGATGGCTGGCACTTGTTGCAGGAAGAAAAGTCTGAGGTTGATATCATGGACTCACCCGTGGTTGAGGTTCTGCCATGATGGGAAAGACCACCTTGGAGCCAAGAATGAGTGCTGCACAAATGGGAACCTAAAGCATTGCATCCTGCATAAGTTGCAACTGGAGAAACCATTAAAAGGCCCCCAATAAAATCAGTGTGTGTGTGTGTGTGTGTGTGTGTGTGTGTGTGTGTGTGTGAAAAGGATGAGCCTGGAAGCAGAAGGGTTGTGGCCTTCTGAGTCCCAGGAAGAAAAAGTTGATTGAGACAGAAAACTAGGGGTTGGGAAATCTATGGCCTGCCTGCCAAATGTTGTACAACTCCCATCATGCCTGGCCATTGCTAAAACTGGGTGGGGTAGATGGGAGCTGGAGTCCAGCAACAATGGGAGGACCACTAGTTCCCCATTCCAGGTTTCTCATGTTAACCCATCATGTCTGTCTGTCATAGCTGCATGCATTTTCAACCCCTGGCATCTCTACTTAGAGCTGAGAAACAGTCCTTTCTGAAAACCTGGTGAACTGCTGCCAGTCAGTCTGGACAATAATGACCTAGATTGGACAATGGAATGACTCAGTATAAGGCAGTTTCCATTGT
Source organism: Podarcis gaigeae (assembly GCF_964106915.1). NCBI lineage: Eukaryota > Metazoa > Chordata > Lepidosauria > Squamata > Lacertidae > Podarcis > Podarcis gaigeae. Next base: position 36,810,128 of record NC_139693.1, read on the forward strand.
TTCTATATCAGGTTTCAACCTGGATATTTATTTGAGGAAGGGATACAGTTCAGTGGTAGAGCATCTGCTTCCCCTGTCATTTCCAGGTGCACTGGGAATGTCCACTGCCCGTCAGTGTAGACAATGTTGAGCTAGATGGACCAGCTGTCTGACTCCATATAAGGCAGCTTCTTATGTCCACACAGGAGCCAATCCTGCACTGCCACATCTAGCTTTGTCCTGAGATCTGAATGTAGGACTTTCTGGCATCTGCTGTTTGCCACCACAATACACCAGCCCTCAGAAGGAGTTTTTTTTAAGAGAACAAAATGGGTCCGCTGACTGCTTGACATATTCTAAGTAATTGCAGTGTTGTACACGTCTGTTTTCCATTAAAACAACTCCTAGTGCAGCTGTTTCTAGACCTAGAGACCAATGTCAATAGGAGTCAATAGTTGTCCCCCATCAGGATATCCAAATGCCAAAAGAAACCCTATCAAGAAAACAACCTTTGTTGTTACTGAGTCAAAGCAATGCAAAGATTATGAAGATGAGTTCTTTATGCAGCTTTTAAGAGAGGCCAGGGAGTATCTAAAGGGCAAACAAAGTCAGTAACTCTGTGTCATCGCTCTGATCTCCCTTCACCTCATTAGTAAATGGAATCTCAAGTGGCTGCGCTCAGGCATCCTAGGACATCCATTCAGGAGCAGGGACACACAACACACTCTGTGTCCAGAGAACTAATGGATACTGCAGATTCAATGTTGGCTCTTTCCAATTTGCTCCAAGAGCTTCGTTAAACTATAGATTTCACTCCCACAAGTGGTCGTATTGGCCACAAGCTTGGATGGTTCTGAAAGAGGATTAGACAAATTCAGGGAGGATAAGGCTAGCCATGATGGCAATGTTGTAGTAGGGAATAAGCTTCTGAATACCAGTTGCCAGACACTGCAAGAGGTTTGTTGCAATCAGGGATGGTTTGCGAGCTCTTTGAAGGGGCAGCTCCAACCCCATCCTTCAGCCCAGACACTGAGGTCCAGCTTCGAGGGCCTTCTGGTGGTTCCCTCCCTGCAAGAAGTAAGGCTACAGGGAACCAGGCAGAGGGCCTTCTTGATAGTGGCACCCACCCTGTGAAACACCCTCCTGTCTGACTTTCAGAAGACATCTGAAGGCAGCCCTGTTTAGAGAAGTTTTTAATGTTTGATGTTTTATTGTGCTTTTAATTCTGTTGGGAGCCGCCCAGAGTGGCTGGGCAAACCCAGACAGGTGGGCGGGGTATAAATAATAAATTGTTGTTGTTGTTGCTGTTGTTAGAGAAAAGGATGCTGGGCCAGATGGGTCATTGGCCTGATCCAGCAGAGCTCTTCTTACATACTTGTCAGCTAACTTCCGAGGAAGGATTGGCCATGGATGGGAGGGAAAGGGAACATAGATGAAATAGCAGGGTTGGCTGGCTGTCCTGGTGCATTTTTCATGCTTATAGAAGTGACCTAAAAGAGAACCTACTACTGGGTTTTCCCAGTAGTGATGTATGGAAGTGAGAGCTGGACCATAAAGAAGGCTTATCACTGAAGAACCAATGCTTTTGAATTATGGTGCTGGAGGAGACTCTTGAGAGTCCCATGGACTGCAAGAAGATCAAACCTATCCATTCTTAAGGAAATCAGCCCTGAGTGCTCACTGGAAGGACAGATCTGAAGCTGAGGCTCCAATACTTTGGCCACCTCATGAGAAGCGAAGACTCCCTGGAAAAGAACCGGATGTTGGGAAAGATGGAGGGCACAAGGAGAAGGGGATGACTGAGGATGAGATGGTTGGACAGTGTTCTTGAAGCTACCAGCATGAGTTTGACCAAACTGCGGGAGGCGGTGGAATACAGGAGTGCCTGGTCCATGGGGTCACGAAGAGTCGGACATGACTAAACAACTAAACAAAAACAAAAAAGAGAAGCACATGCTAGATTTAGCCCAAACCACGAGCACCTAGTGGCATAGTGTGGCACCTGCACTGGTTGGTTGGTTGGTTGGTTGGTTGGTTTTAAGAGTGAGGTGAATTTTTGTGGTTCAATATTTTCAATGCAGCCACCCAAGCCCCCAAAATTAGCGCCACCAACCTTGCTGCTACCTCTGCCCTCTATTGCCAATAAGCCACAGTGGCCCTGGCGATGGGCTGTCAGGTGAGTGCTGCTGCCCCTCTGGCTGCTACTGAGGTAAATGAACTCATTGCCATTTTCACCGAAGGGTAAGACTATTAAGTTTGGAGCTTGAAATGAACTGACTGCGCCAGTGGTTTGCCCTTCCTTCTCCCTCCCCTTCCCTGCAATGGCAAAGGGGTGAGCAGCAAGGCCAAAACATTTCCCCCTCTCTCCTGAAGAATGCTGGGAAATGTAGTTTCTCAAGGAGTACCTGATGTCCCCAGGGCTCAACTGAGGTGACACAAAAACAAATGGCCCCCATGACAGTTCCCAACTGGGGCTGCAATAGAGTTTGAACAGCTTGGAATAAAATGAGGCAGTAAGAGCGCAGGCAGCCCGCAGTTTATGCATGTTGAATATGCGCATGACCGTGTATACATGCATCGTGCCAAACCCAAAAGTGACCCAGAAATGTCATTGAAACATCACTAAAAGAGTGGGTGGGTGTGATGGGGGGGTTGCAGGCTTTTTCAGTTTCAATTATACACAATTTCACTAACGCACGTGGTGCCTCAGAGCATAACCCCTGTGTAAACAGGGGGCTGCCTGCATTTGTTTTGGATGCAGAATGACCCGTGTTCAGTCCAAGAAGCAATGTGAGAATGAAAACCCAGGGAGCTGCTACCAGCCAGTGTAGACAATACTGAACCAAGATGTCCCAGTGGTCTAAGTAGAAGGCAGGGTCTTGTGTTCCTAAGAGGTATTTCCGAGTTGAGGAGAAATAACTCCTCTTATTCCAAGCCAATTGTGAGGAGAACCAAGGTTCATCCATCACTAATTGCCGCACTCTGCTGTCTTTACGCTAAGGAGGCGAGAAGTTGACTCCCGTTTCAAAGGAGCCATTAATTCATTTTTTAAAAGTGCCTGTCACCGGGATCTTTTGTTCTTTCCATAATTAGAACTGCCCAGCAAAGTGCCTGGAGTTTGTCACAAAAACAGCAAAGCAGATTTTGTTTTTTGTTTTATTTTATGCTAATGAAAATGCCTTAGCGAAGGTGTAAAGAGATGACTTTGCCTTTGTTGGAGGAAAGAGGGTAGTTTTTAAAAGTTCTACATTCTGTGAACCGGCGTTGGACTCTAAATACAACTGAGCTACACAATTAGGACTATCACATGTTGGATCTTTTGGACTCTACCATTTCAGACCGTTAATGAGGAACTGCATTGAGAAGCTTCCCTGCTACAATAAAGCAAAAACACCTGAAGAGGTATGTCCCTTCTAGAGCTACTCAGTATGATCCTAAAGTCTGTGTAGCTTGGCTCATGAAGGAAGGAAATCTCAGGGAAACAGTTAACTTAAATCTCAACGGAAATGGCCACGTAGAAAAGCCACCAGTTTGGGGGTATAAACGATCCTGTTGCTTCTTGGTTGACAAATTATGTAAGGTGTGAGAGTTATGTGAGCGGAATTCCCTGATGCAGCATATGAATCAATAAGCTCTCCACACAAAGAAAAGAGTTCCAAAGTTTTACTGCAAAATGTCTTTAAACTTGTTACAAAAAAACCCGTTGTGAATAGAAACTTGCTGTTAAACAAGTAGCAATGCAGTCCAGTTTTCTGTAGGTTCTTCCTTGTTAAGATCGCCCAAGATGAACTATTCTCTCGCTCTAGTCCCAGAGAGAGAGATTCAGATAAGCTGTTTCCTAAATTTGGTGGCAGTTTCTGAGAGATACCCAGACTCCCAGGGATGAGTCATCAATTAGCATAAACACTGAAACAAAGACTCTGCTCTCTTGCTGCAGAATTAGCTGCACAAGCATCTTTTTGGCACTTGGTACTGTTCTCTGCAAAGCAGATATTCTGCAAATAAAAACCTCCACCAAGGGTTCATCCACACTTCTGCTTGCTCCATTTCTAAAAAGCACAGGCCTGAATAGTTTTATGCTTGCCCAATGCTTTCAGGGCATAGATCCAAGCAGTTTTGCCTTTGCCCCTCCACTTTCCCCTGAAAAACCCACTCCCTAGCAATAAATCGGATTGAATGGCAATGCATGGAAAACCTGGTTGCTGTTTGTTCCAATTCAGTTCTAAAGATCGGGTTTCCCCAGGGGAAGTGAAGGTGTGGATAAGCCTGAATTTTCATTCTCAAGGCACACAAATACTGAATTTTATGCACATTGTTGTTGTTGTTTAGTCGTTTAGTCGTGTCCGACTTTTCGTGACCCCATGGATCAGAGCACACCAGGCACTTCTGTCTTCCACTGCCTCCCACAGTTTGGTCAAACTCATGCTGGTAGCTTCGAGAACACTATCCAGCCATCTCGTCCTCTGTCGTCCCCTTCTCCTTGTGCCCTCCATCTTTCCCAACATCAGGGTCTTTTCCAGGGAGTCTTCTCTGCTCATGAGATGGTTAAAGTATTGGAGCCTCAGCTTCACGATCTGTCCTTCCAGTGAGCACTCAGGGCTGATTTCCTTAAGAATGGAGAGGTTTGATCTTCTTGCAATCCATGGGACTCTCAAGAGTCTCCTCCAGCACCATAATTCAAAAGCATCAATTCTTCGGTGATCAGCCTTCTTTATGGTCCAGCTTTCACTTCCATACATCACTACTGGGAAAACCATAGCTTTTACTATACGGACCTTTGTCGGCAAGGTGATGTCTCTACTTTTTAAGATGCTGTCTAGGTTTGTCATTGCTTTTCTCCCAAGAAGCAGGCGTCTTTTAATTTCGTTAAACTTACATAAAAATATTTTTTTGAGAGACTCGAGAAAACAGGTCTAGTGGCAGCAGCTGATCAGGCTGATCAATGGATGTGGGCCCCAGGATTCAGGAACCAACTTAAAATGTTGGCATCCATCTGTCTCAAGAGACAATGGAGTGCGCTTTTGAGGGTGAGGCCAACCCGCAGTGTTGAAGTGGCCTCTCCAGGACTGGGCAATGTGTATGGAGGTCCTGGGCTGCCCGGACAACAAGACCCCACTCTCAGTCTTGCAAAGCAATACATTTAGTATGAGCTTGCCTACAGGAGTTTCCAGAATCAGTGGTGAACTTGGGGCTCTCAGATCTCAGCCAGTCTCTCACACTCCATTCTACAGCATTGTTTTGGCGCTTCCTGCAAAGTGGCACCCAGTGCGACTGCAACAATTACGCTAACCCTAAAACTGCCTTTGCCAAAAGGAGGTGTCCAAGACACCACCCAACCACCTTGGGAACTCCACTCTGGATTTTATAGGGTTTACTCCTGTGCAGTACTCACTATGAAGTAAGTGCCACATTTTTTATATTGGGCGAGGGGAAGGTACCCATGAGTAGTCCCCCCCCCCCCACAGCACTGATCCTGAGCCTTCACTTCTCCTGAAGATATTCCACAAGACAGCAGAGGTTTAGAGTCCAAGTTTTCCTTGGAAATCAGCAAGGACCCAATTCCGTGCACTAACATGTCTGTCACCTTCACAGCTAGTTTGCTCCTGAAATTAGCCAGTATGCCTCACACATGCATAAAAAAGGACTTGGGGGGAGAGAAGCTCAGGACCCCTTCCCCACAGCAAGACTGAGCAGGAAAGTCCCTTTGTGGAGGAAGGGTGGGATGTAAATTCAGTTAATAATATTAATTCCTTAGTAACACGTATATTATTTATACCCCGCCCATCTGTCTGGGTTTATTTATTCATTTACATTTATTTGTATGTGCACATGTAGACAATCCATTATTATACCATATTAAATTGCTGTGTTGGCACTTTGCGATAAATAAGTGGGTTTTGGGTTGCAGTTTGGGCACTCGGTCTCTGAAAGGTTCGCCACTGCTGCTCTAGGCAAACAAATGTCAGCTTTGGTCTGAAGCCTACCAGAGTCTTTCATGGCTGCTGAGCTTGTTGGAACAGCTCCAGAGTCTTTGATGCTAAAAGGTAAAGGTAAAGGTACCCCTGCCCGTACGGGCCAGTCTTGACAGACTCTGGGGTTGTGCGCCCATCTCACTCAAGAGGCCAGGGGCCAGCGCTGTCCGGAGACACTTCCGGGTCACGTGGCCAGCGTGACATCGCTGCTCTGGCGAGCCAGAGCCGCACACGGAAACGCCGTTTACCTTCCCGCTGGTAAGCGGTCCCTATTTATCTACTTGCACCCGGGGGTGCTTTCGAACTGCTAGGTTGGCAGGCGCTGGGACCGAGCAGCGGGAGCGCACCCCGCTGCAGGGATTCGAACCGCCGACCTTTCGATCGGCAAGTCCTAGGCGCTGAGGCTTTAACCCACAGCGCCACCTGCTAGGAACATATAAATATTATAAATGCTTCTGGATCACCAATCAGGAGTAAGGGACTGACTTTTGACATCTTTACATTGCTTTTTAAATATCTGGAGTAGTGGTAAGATTTTTTATTATTATTTGGGGGTTGCATCTTTTTGTCACAGAGAAAAAATCAGACCAGCTCAGTGATGAAAATCCCTCATCTGCTCTCACTGTAATGGAGTGGTTATTAACGGTGCTTCAAAATTACACGGACAGGACAAGTTTCAAAAAAACAGACATATAGTATGGTTTGGTTTTCTTCAGAAAATGTGACCGTTTATTACTTTGGGACTCAACATCATGAATTTTGGGTCCTTCCGAGTTTTTGTAAGGTTTTGTATGATGCCATACAACAGGGTTGGGGAACCTGTGGCCCTCCAGATGTTGCTGGACTCTGATTGGAATTACCCCTTAATCCTAGAAAGCATGGCCATTGGTCAAGGATGATGGTAGATGAAGTCCATTGTCACATGAAAGGGTACAGCTTCCTTTGCACATAGCAAAGGATAGATAATGCTCTAAGCTTTTAGCCACCTTTTATTTTATTTTATTTATGCTTTTCAGGTTTATACATTTCACTGATTTTACAATCATTTTGACATTTCAAAACTTTACTTTCTTCCCCCTCTTTCTGCGGTTCCTGAAATTTATTTTTAGTATCTTCTGCATATCCTAATTAACTAAATTTGCTCATTTGTTCATCTTCTTTAAATATATTTACTCTTATAAAACTGCAATTTATTACAACAACCCTGACAATGTTTTTAGCTTTTAGCTAACTTTCAATCAGATCATATGCATGCTTAAAAGGTAAAGGTAAAGGTTTAGGACCCCTTATAGTTAGGTTCAGTCATGAACGACTCTGGGGTTACGGCGCTCATCTCACTTTACAGGCTGAGGGAGCCGGCGTTTGTCCACAGACAGTTTTTCCAGGTCATGTGGCCATCGTGACTGAGCTGCTTCTGGTGAAACCAGAGCAGCGCACAGAAACTCTGTTTACCTTCCCGCTGCAGCGGTACCTATTTATCTACTTTCACTTTTTGGGGTGCTTTCGAACTGCTAGGTTGTCAGGAGCTGGGACCAAGCATCGGGAGCTCACCCCATCATGGGGATTTGAACCGCGAACCTTCTGATCGGCAAACCCAAGAGGCTCAGTGGTTTAGACCACAGTGCCACTTGCGTCCCTATATATGCATGCTTACTTGAGAGTAAATCTCAATGGGCTTGATGAGAGTTTATTCCTAAGTGGGCATATGATTAGAGACTTAGTAAAAAAATAACAACCAAAAATACAACAACAAGCTGTTCTTGTTTGAGATTTGTCATAAAATAAAGTAAAGGACCCCTGACCATTAGGTCCAGTCATGACCGACTCTGGGGTTGGGGTGCTCATCTTGCTTTATTGGCTGAGGGAACCGGCATACAGCCTCCAGGTCATTTAGCCAGCATGACTAAGCCATTTCTGGCGAACCAGAGAAGCGCACCTTCCCGCCAGAGTGGTACCTATTTATCTACTTGCACTTTGATGTGCTTTCGAACTGCTAGGTTGGCAGGAGCAGGGACCGAGCAACGGGAACTCACCCTGTCTCAGGGATTTGAACCGCCAACCTTCTGATCGGCAAGTCCTAGGCTCTGTGGTTTAACCCACAGCGCCACCTGCGTCCTGTGTCATAAAATGGAGAGTCACATTTCTGAGGAAACCGTTTTTGTTTACTTACCTGGGACCACTTCATTTGGTCCATCATCTTCACCATTGTTCTTACCTCCCCCACTTTTCACATACCAATTCTTAGTGCCTGGGAATTGCAATACTTTACAGTCTCAATAACATTTAAATTCTGGAAGACCATTTTAAAATATGGGGTGGGAGGAGGTGAAATTTTCGAGACACAGCTTTGTGGGGAAAAATAGGCTCCAAATGGATAATGGTTGATGGAGGCCACTTATATTGGGTGTGACAACTTGTTTGTCAGTTGATGCTGATGCAGGGCAGAGGAGCCCAGGACTGGGATGCATAACTTAAATGCATCAACTTTTTGAAATGATGGGCAGCTGTGTCAGTGGCCACTGCAGCCTGTTCCTCAAAATCAGTAAGAGATGCTCTTGGGCCTAATTCAGAATTACTGGCCCAAACTAGGGAGTGCTCATTAGTTGCAAAATGGGACTTCTTTAAGCGAAGGAATAGAAATGCAAATAAAATATAAATCTACCATTATTCAGAATGCTTCTCCCGTTCTCCCTCTCTTGGATTTTTTTAAAAGGTTTTTTAAGGTTTACAAGAAATGTAATTGGAATAGAGTAGGTTTGTGTGTATCTACCCAGGTTTGTAAAGAGAGTGAAGGAGTTTAGTTAATTACACTTCATGCCTGTGGGTAAACAGTCGGGCTGGATGACAATGAAATTCTGAGCTGCATGTCTTCCTAAATAAACACCGGCCAGTTCATGAAGTTGTACCGTATTTAGAATCGCTAGTTAAAGGAATGCAAAAATGTAGGTCACTGCCGGAACGACTGCTGTGTTTGAGATGGCTGGTTCGAAAAACCAATTAGGTGGGTCATCCTTACAAAGGAATGTTGGAAGACACCTTATACCGAATCGAAACATTGGTCCACCTAGCAAAGCATTGTCTACACGGACTGGCAGTGGCTCTCTCCCAGCCCTGCCCGGGATTGAACACGGGACCTTCTGCATGCAAAGCAGCGGATTTCATCGAGCTATGGCCCTACCTAGCCACTCAAAGTGGAATATGTCTTTGTGAAGGTCACACAAGAGAGTCAGGTCAGGGTTGATTCTCAAAGAACAGAATAATAAAGTTGGAAGGTCATCTCATCTTACAGGCCATTTGCTGTAAATGAAACATCTGTTGCTTCAGATGTCTTGGAAAGACATAGGGTTATATCCCACGTTGTGTAAGTAAGTTAGTGGTATACTTGTGTTGACAGGATGTTGTTGTGCAAGGAAAAACTCAAGTACATTACCAAGGAATGTTATGTAATGGATTACACAACAAGAACCCCATTGTTGTGCAAGGGAAAACACAAGAACATGACTAAAGATGCTTTTGCAATGGATCATACAAAAACCAGCTGTTGCATTAGCTTCTGCTAGGCGTGCAACCTTTAAATTCTGCCATCTGCTAGGCAGAGAATGCTAGATATGGCCCATAGTTTTTGGCCCATCTTTCCCCCAACTCTTAAGATTGGCCCTGCTCTGATGGAATTCCAGTTTTACCTTCTTTTATAATACCTTTTGGCTGCTTTTCAAATCATAATTGCATTTTTATCAGTATTTTTTATTATTATTTTGAAGTATTTTTGTGTACCACTTAAAGGGTGCTTTTTTAAAAAAAGAAGAGAAATATTAAGTGGCTTAGAAATCCTTTTAAACAAAATAAATAAATAATTGCCCAATCTCATGCTCAAGGCAAGAAATCTGGGCATCAGCAGCAGCAGTTGGCTTGTGTCGGTGTGGATCAGGCACATCAAGAATGCGCCACCCCCTTCCCCAGTTCTGAGCGAAACCAAAATTGACACATTTGCCAATTCCTACTGAGAGTTAAGAGAACATGTTATTGTGGCTAAAATAATAAATGAAATATAAAATTTTAAAGATGAGCTTTCCCTGCCACAGTGCCTGGTTGTTGCCTTGAAATTCACTGCTTTCAAGTGGGAGAAGCATGGATAACTGAGATATTTGTAATGACCGCTCCCCACATCAAATGGGGGGCACCTTTTGCATGGTCGCACTCAGCCCCCCGGATCCCACTGCAGCTCCTGGTAGTATGGGCTGGCTTCGCCCTCCCCAGGCTGGATACCTGGAGGTCTCCGCCTACCTCATCCAAACGTCCAATCCCGCATTGCTAGGGGATTGGCCAGGTAGGGGGAGGGACCACCCTGCCTACCCAACAGAAGGTGAATCTTACCTGCGAAGCGTCAGTGGGCTCCAAATCTTCTCCTACCCTGCTCTCCCTCAGTTAAGCCTTCTTTTGCAGGTTAACCTCTTCTCCACAGGTACACAGGTGCTGCTACGTCATGCTCGCTGTTGAAGAGCCGGAAAGGAATTTTCCTGCATTGGCAGGTTTCTCCTTTCCTGTAGCAAAATGACACAACTTTGGGGATTTCAGGCCTTGGGTGGAATCCTTTATCTTCTTAAATGGGGTGTGTGTGAAGCTGTGACCCACACCTCCCTTGCGGCAGTGATCCCAGGGTTCCCCATTAATGGGTTCTTGAAGGGAGGCATTGGCCATACGCCAAGAGGTTGTCATTGCTCTCCCTTGCAGCGGCGGCAAAGTGGGGTGTGGGCTCTCTGTTTGAATATATGTTCTCCAGAGCCAGCCCAATCCCCACACATTCTGGATAACCCTGATGTCTCCCAGATCCCCGGCTGGGGACTGGGAAGGATAAATGCCCAATGCCTGAGCCAAGGTCTGAAACTACATCTGAAACTTAATAAAGCTGTGGCCAATTTTAATCCCATAGCACATTGTCTTGAGTCATTATTCTGCTCGGGGGTTGCCTGGGGTTGAGGGGACTCCACCTGTCCACACAATGCCCAAATGTAAGTTGGGATTCTGTAGTGGTTAGAGCTCTTTCTTAAGCATCCTTACATAAGAACCTTAGTGATGTATGGAAGTGAGAGCTGGACCATAAAGAAGGCTGATTGCCAAAAAATTGATGGTTTTGAATTATGGTGCTGGAGGAGACTCTTGAGAGTCCCATGGACAGCAAGAAGATCAAACCTCTCCATTCTTAAGGAAATCAGCCCTGAGTGCTCACTGGAAGGACAAATCCTGAGGCTGAGGCTCCAATACTTTGGCCACCTCATGAGAAGAGAAGACTCCCTGGAAAAAACCCTGATGTTGGGAAAGATGGAGAGCACAAGGAGAAGGGGATGACAGAGGATGAGATGGTTGGACAGTGTTCTCGAAGCTACAAACATGAGTCTGACCAAACTGTGGGAGGCAGTGGAAGACAGGAGTGCCTGGCATGCTCTGGTCCAGGGGGTCACAAAGAGTCGGACACGACTAAACGACTAAACAACAAGTGGTTAGAACGTCGCACTAGGAATGGGGAGTTTGAATCCCCATTTAGCTGTAAAGCATATTAGGTGACCTCTCCTTCTCAGCTACCTCATATGGATAGTGGGATAAAAACTGGAGGTGGGAGCCCTATATACCACTTTCTAAAAAGTACATTTATTTTATTTATTATTACGTTTCTACCCCAGCCTTTCTTCTAAGGAGCTCAATGTTCTTTTCTTCCCGATTTTATCCTTATAATGACCCTGTGACATAAGGTTGGCCTGACGGATCATAACTAACCCAAGGTTACCCAGTGAGTTTTATGGCTGAGTAAGGAACTGAACCTTGCACTTTTGGGTCCTGGTCTGACACTCTAACCACTGCACAATACCGCCTCTGGGTTAATTAATCACTTTAATCTATTCTTTAATTTGCCCAGTGTAGATGATTAAGTCTCCAGTCCTATACAGACTTGGGAACAAGTTCCATGGAAATCATTTGGGAATTGCTTCTCCATAGACAAGTAGAGGATTGCACTGCAAAATACTGATTGTTTAATCCACTGACCACCCTATTTCAAAGAGGCCTCTCCTTAATTCACTGAGACCAGAATTACAACCTTAAGTAAGTGTAAAGGAAGTTAGCAGGTCTAAAAAGCAACTGTTCTACAAAGCTGACCTGTCATTCTGGTATAATAGAGGTCCAAAGCCAAGCCAAGCCAGCAGAATAGAAGATATATCCTCTTGCAAACAAAATTATTTTTCAGCTGTTCAGCAATTCTCACCTAATGTTCCTCTCTTGAATAAAATTTACCCAATGAACTCTGCCCAGGGAAACTTCATCATAGCTCTAAATTTGCACCAATTATGGGACTGAGCCCCTGACAGGATGAGGCACAATGAGGAAATGATACAATTTGGCCAGCAGGAGAAGTCCTCAAGACATGAGACATAAGAGGCAAAACGGGCCATTTGCAAGTAGCTCGCAAGAGACTTAGCATTACGTCAAGAGATCTTGGCCTTCTCGTTCCCAATGATGGGCTTTCTCCTCTATGGTCACAGTACTTCCCTTGAGAAAATTTCCATCTTTGAGCAGTCAGTGAAGGGAAGAGATAAAATAGTTTGCTACACATGCTGCATTTTTATTAACACAATGGTAATGTGGGTCACCTTCACACAAAAAAACACTTTCCTGTATAAATGAAGAAAGATTGCTGCAGCCTTCTTAGAAGCAAATAATTGACTTCAGCACCAAGGACTGTATGTTTTTAAAATAATGTTCTCTTACACATTCAAGTCAATGACTCGTTTTTTTAAAAAAATGTATCTATGGGGAATGGAAATGGCTTCTTGACATTTAAACTGCTTTATCAATAGAAGTGCACGGCAGAGTTTGCTAGGATTTACAGATCTTACAGAGGGATGAGTGGATTCCTTCTCCCAGTTTTGTTCCTTTATAATTCAGTGAGTTTACTCTGTCCGGTGATCCCTGGTGAAACTAGGATGATTTTGAACATTAATTCCAAAATTGGGAAGGGTCATAGTTCACTGGTATGTTAAGTATAATTGTTTAATGTATATAGAAATGGAAATAAATCTATAATGTGCCTGTATGGTACTATCATTTGACTATGTCAAATAAAAGAGATACTGTTACAGGTCTATGCATATGCTAATCTGTAGCATCCATCTTGGGTGGGGTGAGCTCTTTGCTTCCCAGCTACTGAAGAGAATGGGCATGTTGATTCTCTGTCTCCAGCAAACAGTCTTAGGCTAATGGGAACAGGAATGGATAAGAGACTGAGCTTTGACTTTTAGCTCAGGATGCAAGATATTTGCAATCTAAGATATGATGCCTTATGCTGGGACACGTATAAGATATCATGCAACTAAGTGAATGTAACTTTATTTAAGTTGTTTCAAAGTTAAGTTAAAGGTAATGTGGGATATTTATAATGCAGCCAAACCAAAAATGCACCTGAAAGCAGCCGAAGCTCACAGTTTTCCTGTAATCTGCCAGAGAGAACTCTGAGAGCCACTGTGCCCTGACAGGGGCAAGGCATAGCCATATGTAATCTCCTCACCTGGCCAGGTACTTCCTCTTTGCTCTTTTACCTCATTCCAGAAATGTGAGAACATCTGCACATCTGAGCTCCATTGCTCAGAAACCACCTTAAGCTAGACTTAAGCCTAAACAAAAAAAAATCCTTCCAGTAGCACCTTAAAGACCAACTAAGTCAGTTCTTGGTATGAGCTTTCGTGTGCATGCACACTTCTTCAGATACTGTCTTTGTAACTGAATTACCATTTTAAGCCTGCCTGAACAAAGCTGCTGTATCTGTTACTCTTCAACAAGTATTCCGAGTGAGTAAATGATATTCTTACCTTTTACAAGACTGTTGGTGTGTTTATTAAGGGGGAAAAAAGTGGGAAATACCGGGAGAATCCAGTCTGCCTTAAAGAATCCCGGATTACTTAAACTAAAAGGCTAAAACGAGCCTATATAAGCTTCCTTTTAAACTGCAAAGGAGTCCACTCTGCGGAACTCACAAACATGAGGAAGGATAATATTAAATAAATATATCATTTCCTAGCATCCCTACAAGTAATGCTTTTGAACCATATTTTTGGACAGGAGAATTTATTCCTGTGTTTATTCATCCAACTGCTTCCATAGGCACAATATTAATAACCTCAATATGTCAGAGCACCTGCTTTGCATGCCGAAGGTCCCTGGTTCAATCCCTGGCATCTCCACATAGTGCTTGGAGAGAACCATGCCTAGAACCCCAGACACTGCAGACAACACAGAGAGAAAAAGACCAATGGTCTGAATGAGCATAAGGGAGCTTCCTACTGGAACATGCCCAAAAGCATACTCAATGGCAGAGCACATTTTTGGCACCCAACAGGCCCCCCTTATCTCCAGATAAGGACTGGAAAGATTCCTGCCTGAAATCCTGGAGGACCACTGACAATATTGATAATATTGAGCTAGATCAATCCATGATCTAACTCAGTAAAAGGCAGTTTCATGTATTCCTAATGCTGCTGCAACTTACAGTTCCTTTATATGTGTGTCAATGTTTCCAAGTCACCAAGCACATGTATGCATGAACAAAACACTGGCAAGAAGCAATGACAATGCAATTGTACATATGATTATGCACGTGCAATGTTTTACTGTTGTGGCCTAAACCACTGAGCCTCTTGGGCTTGCCGATCAGAAGGTTGGCAGTTCGAATCCCTGCAACGGGGTGAGCTCCTGTTGCTCAGTCCCAGCTTCTGCCAACCTGGCAGTTTGAAATCACGTCAAAGTGCAAGTAGATAAATAGGTACCACTCCGACGGGAAGGTAAACGGTGTTTCTGTGCGCTGCTCTGGTTTTGCCAGAAGCGGCTCAGTCATGCTGGCCACATAACCCAGAAAAACTGTCTGCGGGCAAACGCCGGCTCCCTTGGCCAGTAAAGTGAGATGAGCACCACAACCCCAGAGTCGTCTGCGACTGGACTTAATTGTCAGGGGTCCTTTACCTTTTACATATAATCCCATACAGAGAAAGAACATTTCAGAGCTAGCTATCTGACCAAATTCTCACCAGTTTCCTTAAGAAATGCCTTTACTG
The DNA here is from genome assembly GCF_964106915.1 of Podarcis gaigeae. Taxonomy (NCBI): domain Eukaryota; kingdom Metazoa; phylum Chordata; class Lepidosauria; order Squamata; family Lacertidae; genus Podarcis; species Podarcis gaigeae. Next base: position 36,825,174 of record NC_139693.1, read on the forward strand.
AGCTGTGTTTCCTCATGATGCCCACTGCAACGGGGTCCTGTAAGCAGAAAGACTTTGCATTTGTGGTCAACCTCAGCTGAAAGACATCACTCATCATCTGTTAGCCTGCCTCTTGAGATCTGTTAGCCTGCAAGAGATTGTTTTTCGAAACCTTTGTTCACACAAGTAAGCAAGTACACTCCAGCATAAACGGTTTGGTTTCTTTTGAGTGACAATAATAGCTTCGTAACACAGAGACTGGCCCTCTATGCACCGCTGCAAAACGAATCGGGAAAAGGGAATTAAATGAAATTGCTATAAGGTGTTGTGGTGTTTCAGAAGTTTAATCTGAAATCAAGCTAGTGTAAAGTTTGTTGGGACGAGATGGTTGGACAGTGTTCTCGAAGCTACCAACATGAGTTTGACCAAACTGTGAGAGGCAGTGGAAGACAGGAGTGCCTGGTGTGCTCTGGTCCATGGGGTCACGAAGAGTCGGACACGATTAAATGACAACAAAAGTTTGTTGGTGTCTTCGTTCTCTTACATCATTCATGTTGGCTTATATATGGATGTATGTTCTGTATTATTTTCTTAAAGTGTGGTGTAGTGGTTAAGAGCGGCAGTCACATAATCTGGGGAACCGGGTTCGTGTCTCCGCTCCTCCACATGCAGCTGCTGGGTGACCTTGGGCCAGTCACACTTCTGTGAAGTCTCCCAGCCCCACTCACCTCACAGAGTGTTTGTTGTGGGGGAGGAAGGGAAAGGAGGTTGTTAGCCGCTTTGAGACTCCTGAAGGGGAGTGAAAGGCGGGATATCAAATCCAAACTCTTCTTCTTCTTCTTCTTCTTCTTCTAATACCATTACTACAAGTTTGTCATGGCCTTTGGCTAGAACAATGAACAAATGAACTGATTTGGGGGGGCACCCTGAACTATAGGGTCAGGTTTAAGTGCTGGTTTTAACCTTTAAAGCCCTATATGGACTAGGACCCTCGTACTTTCGGGACCGTCTGTCCTGGTATGCCCCACAGAGAAGGAGAAGGAGAAGGAGAAGGAGAAGGAGAAGGAGAAGGAGAAGGAGAAGGAGAAGGAGAAGGAGAAGGAGAAAAAGAAGAAGAAGAAGAAGAAGAAGAAGAAGAAGAAGAAGAAGAAGAAGAAGAGGAGGAGGAGTTTGGATTTGATATCCCGCTTTATCACTACCCGAAGGAGTCTCAAAGCAGCTAACATTCTCCTTTTCCTTCCTCCCCCACAACAAACACTCTGTGAGGTGAGTGGGGCTGAGAGACTTCAAAGAAGTGTGGCTAGCCCAAGGTCACCCAGCAGCTGCATGTGGAGGAGCGGAGACGCGAACCCGGTTCCCCAGATTACGAGTCTATTGCTCTTAACCACTACACCACACTGGCTCTCTCACCACACAGAGGACCTTATGGTCCACAAATAATAATATCTTGGAGGTCCCAGGCCTCAAGGAGGTTAAACTGGCCTCAACCAGGGCCAAGGCCTTTTCGGCTTTGGCCCCAGCCTGGTGGAACACTCTATCACAGGAGACTAGGGCCCTGAGGGACTTGACATCCTTCCGCAGGGCCTGCAAGATGGAGCTGTTCCACCTGGCCTTTGGTCCGGGCCCAGTTTGACCCTCTATGGGACCCTGTAAGTTACCTCTTTGGCCCTTTTATCAGCTCATGTGGGACCAACATGGATAGCTGGCCCCAAGGAATACTTGAGGTTCCTGACCCCTATGGTTGTAATTCGTGGGCAGTCATTTAATTTGATCCTGATTCTAATGTTTAAGCTGTATTTTAATCAATTGTTTGATTGTGTTTTAATGTACCGTATTTTTCGCCCTATAGGATGCACTTTTTCCCCTCCAAAAATGAAGGGGAAATGTGGGTGCGTCCTATGGGGCGAATGCAGGCTTTTGCTGAAGCCTGGAGAGCAAGAGGCTCTCGCTCTCCAGGCTTCAGGAAGCTCTGCACAACCCTCCGGAGCCCGGCGCCAAGCCCCTCCGGAGGGTCGCGCAGAGCTGCCTGCATTAGGAAGCCTCAGCGCACCCGGGCTTCGCACAGCTGTCCACAAGCCTGGGGAGACCAGTGCGGCTCCGTACGCTTGCGGACAGCAGGCTCTTCTGGGGGCTGGGGTCAGGGGAAGCTCGGGCTTCCCCCGCGCCAGCCCCGTGCCTTGGGGGGGGGGAATAAATTTTTTTTCTTTATTTCCCCCCCCAAAAAAAAACTAGGTGCGTCCTATAGGGCGGTGCGTCCTATGGGGCGAAAAATACGGTATTTGATATTTGATGTTAGCCACCCGGAGCCCAGTCTTGACTGAGGAGGATGGAGTTTAAATAAAAATTTACTCACTTACTTTACTTACGATGCTGCACAAAATTAGCTACTAGTCTTGATGGATAGATATCTAGAATGAGTAGTATCCATTTATCATCAGCAGTGGGCTGTTTGCAGGCTGCCTGGAGGAACCATTACAGGAAAAAGGTTGCTGGATAGACCTTTGGTCTGATTCATCAGGGCTGCCTTATGTTCCTCTGATAAGCATGCATATGTAAAACAGGGCTTAGAAGTTCACCAAAATCTATGCAATATTTGCTATGTAGGTGGATGGAGCACAGTTGCTTTTCTGTTACCTTATTTTATTTCAAAATTATTAAGAAGACAATTACTTGGAGAGATGGAGGAGGCATAATCAGTTCTGGTCATATTTCTGTTGGGCTGTTGGATTAATTTCCTTTGTTATTTGACTTCTTGTTATTTTCTCTTCTTCCCCCTTGTGGGTGAATAAATGTGTGCTGTTTCAACCTGGATCATCAGAGTTGTCCAATATATATATATAATATTTATTAGCAATTTTTATTTTTAATTACAATACCAATAAACAATACAATATGACACATCTCTTAACATAGTTTTCTTAACTTCTTTGGACTCCCTCACATCTCCCGCTCCTGCGTTCCTAACTAAAAAAGTTTTATCCAGCAAATTTATCCCCTTGTTTCTATTCTTATTATCTAATTTTCCAATATTATATCTCTAATTTTAGATATCCTTTATTCAAATCTTAAGATTTAAATATAACCTAAAAATTCTCCAAAAGTCTGTCTTTTCTTAAATTTAACTTATCTTTATATTTCACTTCATCTAGCTTAATGGTGCCCAGTTGTTTATATTCTAGCATCCTTCTTAACATTCATATAATTTACAATATTTTTGTAGATAAATATTGAATTTCTTCCAGTCTTCTTCCACCGTCTCTTCTCCCAGGTCTTGGATTCTGCCAGTCATCTCAGCCAATTCCATATAGTCTATCAGTTGCATCTGCCATTCTTCCAGTGTGGGTAGATCTTGGGTTTTCCAATGCTTAGCGACGAGTATCCTTGCTGCTGCTGTTGCATACATAAAAAATGTTCGGTCCTTCTTTAACACCTTCTGGCCGACAATACCCAGAAGAAAGGCCTCTGGTTTCTTAGGGAAGGTATACTTAAATACCTTTTTCAGTTCATTATATATCATTTCCCAGAAAGCCTTCACTCTAGGGCAGGTCCACCAGAGGTGAAAGAATGTTCCTTCATTTTCTTTACATTTCCAGCATTTGTTATCAGACAAGTGGTATATTTTTGCAAGTTTGACTGGGGTCATATACCAGCTATATATCATTTTCATAACATTTTATTTCAGAGCATTACATGCAGTAAAATTCAGCCCAGTAACCCACAACCTCTCCCAGTCCTCAAACATGATGTTATATCCAATGTCCTGTGCCCACTTTATCATAGCCGATTTGACCGTTTCATCTTGTGTATTCCATTTTAGCAGCAGGTTATACATTCTTGAAAGTACCTTAGTCTTAGGCTCTAATAATTTTGTTTCTAACTTCGATTTTTCCACCTGGAATCCTAGCTTTTTGTCAAGTTTAAAAACTTCTTTAATCTGAGCGTAGTGCAACCAATCTCGCACTTTATCTTTCATTTTCTCCTGACTCTGCAATTTCCAGTTATTTCAGTTGTCCATTCTAGACAATGACAGCTGTAGTGATTCAGATGATGTTCAAATGCACCCGGAAGTCATGTGAAAAGCAGAGCAAACACTTGAATTTGCCATCCACCATCTCCACCATTTCCCCCCTATTATGTAACTTCTTGGCACTGCAATCCCAGCAGTGCCCATGGAACCAATTAACAGTAAATTATTTAGATTAGCAGCTGTTCCACACTGTTTCACAGCTGTTATTTCACACTTTTAATTCCTGGTGTATATTTTTATATACCTGAGGTCATGCAATATGCAATATTTGGACTGTATTCTAAGTATACTTACTCAAACAGCATAAGGAATAATTCTCTGATAATAAGTAAGGCTGTTTGCCCTTCAGCACTGCGGTCTATTTTAATTTGTTTTTATTTCTGAATAGTTTTAAAGTCAGTTGCCTCAGCTGTTAATGTTAACTGCAACAAACAGACAAGGAGCATATGTGTTTTACTTTTACTTTTAAGTGGCCTTAGAAGCCGTATATTTTAATTGGAGGACAGGCACTGGGAGAGCAGCTGTTGTGACTTAGCTGATAAGGAAAGATTAGAAGCTCATCTCTACTGAAGGAGTCTCTGCAGTTGCAACAGTCTGAATATGGTTACCACATGAGCACAGACCCGCAGTGCTTCAGATAAATCATCAGGAACTTCTTTGCCAAATTTAGGCTAAACATCTATGCTGCAATATTGTGAATCAGCAACTGGAGCAGCTGGAGCAAGGGAGGTTGAGGGTAACTGCAACACATTTGCGGCAATATGCAATTAATTTATCTTATATAGACAGCCCCAGTACCTTAAATGGTGAGTATGCAAGAAGTGGTACTGGAGATGCCTTATCTCAAGTTAGAGGATTTGCTACATAGGCTTCTAATGAAAGCTTTGATGATCCAGACTTGTTAGTACAGTGGACGCTCAGGTTGCGAACGTGATCCGTGCGGGAGGCACGTTCGCAACCCGTAGCATTTGCACCCCGCAGCGCCGTGTCAGCACATGCGCATGTCACAATTCGGTGCTTCTGTGCATGCACAAAGCACAATTTAGCGCTTCTGCACATGCGCGAGCACCGAAACCCGTAAGTAACCCATTCCGGTACTTCCGGATTCGGCGCAGTGGAAAACGCACAACCTGAAGCATCTGTACCTCGAGGTATGACTGTAACTGATATGTATGCTCCCAGGAAACCTCAGCTTCCTCTGTATAATGAAACTTCAACAATATGTGATAACAATTTTGGCAAAATAGGCTCGGCCACAACAGAGACCGAAACTCACTCACTGTGGGAACTTTAACACGACCAATATCTCTTGACAAAACAAACAGCAGAGGGAATCTGTAGCAGAACTGGTGCATTGGAAAAGGAAGTTTCTGATTTGAATGTCATAATTGGTACACCGGTTGAGACAGGGATGCTGACTTTAGCCCAACAGACAGGACTTACCAGCAAAGAAACTGAAGTTTAGAGGTACATCAAGATGAGGACAGGTCTGAGATTGTTAAGTCCCTATTAGATTCAGTGGCTAAAGAAATAAATGACATCTATCAAGGCTGCCACTTGAACTCAGAGACATATTTTTGCACCATTATGAAGGAGTCGTTTTCCATTTGTTACGGAAGGGGGGGGGCATGTCTTCTTCACCTTCTTCTTCGCTACAATATATCAATTTATTTCCAATTGTCAATGTCAAAAGGGACTAGGACTCCATCACACCTCCCCTGTCCAGCATAATCCCTCAAGCAAGGTGTCAAGACCTTAATCCTTTCAAATTGCTCTAATCAGCCTTTCCTCCAGACAATGTCAGGTGACAGAATATGCATATTTGGGACTATTGTTTTCTCATCCCCAGGAAGTGTTTATCTGTGCATATCTCCAGCTCTGCATATTCCCCCCTCCCTCCTCCTTATGTTAATCCGGTGTAGCTCTGCATATTCCCCCTCCCTCCTCCATATGTTAATCTGTGTAACCCAACCTCCCTTTAATATATTCATGATGTAATCTGTGTAACCAAACCTCTCTTTAATGTATTCATGACGTGTTTTGCACTGTATTCTGGGACATGGAGGGAGTTTCAAAAACTCATGTCACCCCTTTCTCAGGGTTCAATCCCGTCTTGAACCTGTTGGCCAATAAACTTGGATCTTCTGCAGTTTGCTCCTGTCTCCGGCTGAGCTCATTTTCCTCCGCAGGGACCCACGGACTGAGTCCGATGAGCTGGGTGGCAGAGCAGCCTCGCACCCAGATTTTTGCCGTAACAGTTGGCTGCCCAACGTGGGGCATGCGGTTCTCCCGCGTTGCTGACCGGGGGCCCCGAAATCTTCAGCCGGCACCAGGCCATTTTGCCTGGGAAGATCCTTTGGACCCCCGGCCATCTTCCGGGCGGTAATCGAAAGCCCCAGGAGTTCAGCCGGGGAGCAAAGAGGGATCCAGCCGGCTTATTCATCCTGGGATCATCATAGAAGACGCGTGAGTATGAGTGAGGAAAAGGAAAATCCAGTGCACTGGTGGGAAAGGGGTGGAAGTCTCCTGGCAACTGAATTCTCTGCCCTCCTCTCTATCGCTCCTTCTCACCTATCTCTTGGTCCAATTGGTGAGAGAGACCGTGGACTGCTGCTCGGCCCAAAAGGGGGGTTCTGAGCTCTATCTCTTTCTCCTCTCAAACCCTCCAGTCAGCCGCACCAACTGAGAGTCCGAAAGTAAGACGGAGAGACCCGACTTGAAAAACAGCCGACTCTCCGCAACGGGCATCTCAGTTGAAAGCAAGGGGCTGGAGTTCTTCTTCCGAACTTCCCGAGCGCCCTTACGGAGGGGGCAGGAAGGGGTCTGGCTTTCTGTATCAATCCCAGCCGCACTGGTCGGTGCCACGTAACACGTGTATCGTGCGTGAGCCCGCTTCCAAAAGCAAGGGGGATTTTTGGTTCAAAACTCTATCCAGGGATCACCCGATCTGGCACTGCACAGCGCGGGCGTTCAGTAGGGCCCCTTTTCCTGAGATTGTGGCGATAGGTAGGAGGTTGCCAGGAGGGATAGCCCATGAGGAATTGGGCAGGATCGGCAGAGTGGAAAAGGACCCCAGGTTATTGACTAAGGAAATAGGAAGGAAATATAAGGAACCGGATAGCTAGAGCTCTTTAAAAACCCACTAAGGAAGTCGCCAAGCGACGAAAGACCCCTCTTTACTATAGCCCCCTGTACAAGTTACCCAAATCCTAATCAACCCCTCTCCTTCTCCCTTCTCTATCCCCCCCCAAAAGAAAACAACAACAAAAGCGACAACAACAACGCATGCTTATACAAAGGGGTACCCAGTCAACTAAGCATTGTGAGCCCTGCCAGTTTGGTTAACTGGTGGTGTTTGAAGAGGCAAGGAGGCTCTTAAAACCATGTGGGACCTTCCTACTAATTTCACTTAATGAAGCTAAAGGAAGCAGCCCAACTCCTTGCAATAACCAACTAAAGGATGAGAGTATATATGTTTACGTGTTGTCTGTTATGTGTGTTGTGTTGTCTGTTATGTGTGTTGTCTGTTCCTTCTGTCTCTAACAGACTGCCCTTAAGCGCGCATAGTTTAAACTGCAAGCTTGCTTCAAAATTTTAAATTTAAGGAAGCCATGCTGGACCTTATCAGTCCTAAATAAGACAAAATGAGAATGAAAGGTGCAAATGTTTACCCCACCTCGTGCTTTGCCACAACTTTTCAGATTGTGAGTCTACAGTCTATTTTGGAATGTGAATGTTTCTAATGTTTCTGGAATGTGAATGTTTCTAATGTGAATTAGATGTTTCTGCTGCAAAAGCGTAGTTGAGCACAACTGCTCTCTCAAGCTAAAATGCAGTGTATTTATTTCATGAAGCACATGCCTATGAAAGTATGGTCTTCCTTCTCAGAAAAATATCTGAGTCCAGTTTTAACTTTGATTTGGTTGGACAGAAGAGTTGTTGTAAGGCTTCTGATATCAGGCCTCTTTTCTTAGAAAATGCCCCCCCTTGTTTCATTCTGTCTCTTTCAGGATTTACTCCCGAGTAAGCTTCCTTTAAAGGAAACTGCAAAGGGGGGGGGCATAGATTAGGCTTACTATTCCTCTGCAAATTCAGGAAAAATTGTCACTTTTGTATTCCCTTTAAATCAAATCCAGGACTGGTTCTATTATTTGAGTGGGTATATCAACTGAAATAACCCTATGCTTATAAAATATTCTCTCCCAGATTCTCTTTCTATCTTATAGGAGCATTGATTGTGCTCTCTTCCCCAGTAGTGCCTGTGTACATAAGTATGTGTGTGTAGTACAAATATTGCTGTGAAATCTTGCTGTGAACCCTTTGTTTTGGAGGGTTGGACTGGATGACCCCGGGGTCCCTTTCGACTCTCCCAGTTTGTGGCTGTGTGGAGGGACATGTGTCCGCAAGCATTGCAGGGTAGTTCTGGGGTTCTGGTGTGGTGATGGAGTTGAAATTCGGCCTGGCTTTGCTCTTTGGTTTTAGAAAGGTGAGAGGTGAAGCTGTGATGTTTTGAAGCACAACTGGTAATATCAAGCATTTGAGTGATTACAGTGTTTATCATTTTGTTTATCATTTTGTCTACTATTTGAAAATCAGACAAATACATATGGGCCTTGACCAATCCTGTAAATAAAGGGGCAGGAATATTTTTGCCTGCAAATGGTAAGGCCGAAAAACTTAGAATGTTTAAAAAAAAAAAATTAAAAATCCTATGAATTCTGACTCTCTGGCCATTTTTCCCCATATATAAGGGTGCGGCATTGTTCCGCGAATGGCCAGAGGGATATTAGCCCTTTCCTGTACATAAGGGAAGCAGTCGCTTTGCTTGGGCTGAAATTGCTAGCTTTTGTTGGTGAATACTTTAATTGCTGAGTTTCTCCTTTTTGTTTTAAATCTAACCCTCTTTTAAAATCTACTCCTTACTCTTCCCTTATTCAAATTCTAATTTTGCCAAAAGATGCAACACTTCAATAGTATAAAAGGTTTGCTGAGACATGAACTCTGCACATGCACAGAGGCTAGATCAGTTAAAAAAGAGAGAGAGAGAGGGGGGAAGGAGGGGGGAAAGAAGGGGGGAGAGGAGTTTTGCAGAGCGTGTGCTTGCAGGGAGAAACCTATCCAAATTTCCTTATGTAAAACTTGGAACCATTGAGGGAAATCACCCTTAATGTGTCTTTTGCTCCAAGGGCTACTTAATCAAGAGGTTGTTAAGTTTCAAATCTAACATGCCAAATTCTTTTCACAGGTAAATATCAAAACACTTCCACTGTGAGTTCCTCTCTTGAGTAGTTTGCCACCCCAATGGGGTTTAAATTTTATAACAGTTTTTTTGTGTGTGTGTATGTGTGTGTATGCCTATGCATTTTAGGAACAGCATTTCCTGACTGACTTCTCACATGAAATAATTTTCCCTTTTAACAGGATATGTGAACCCCATTAACAAAGTGTTTGTCCCTTCTTTTCTCCCACAGCACGAATGATAAGGAGGGGATGCAAACAGTGATTTAAATACTCTATAAAAAATAATTGCATTTGTATTTCTTTTCGTCTTTCTTCCCTTAAAGCCAAACAGTCACTTTCTTTCTGTTCAGCAAAACAAGTCTGAATCCCTGCTATATTCGTTTATTTCCCTCTATGTCTTTGTGGCTTTGACACTTTTTAGGTTACAAATAATCTGTTCATTTATTAATCAGTTTTTCATTGGGTTGTTAGAATGCCAAAACAGATTACTTCAGGTTTCTTTAAAAATTGTGTGTCTTAGCATTTATTTTTTGGTTCCTCATAGGTCATTGTGTGTGTGTGACTTTGGGGACATGTCCATCACATGTTGAAAGTCATTTTCATCAAGTTCTACTTATTAGATAGCACATGCTGAATTTTAAGCCTTTTTCCATTGTTTTCCCATTTTTTAGTCCAGTAGTAATCTGTGTTGTTTTGATAATATCTTTGTATTATTTAATAACAATTCTTTTCTGAATCTGATGCCTTTCTTGTATTGTTTATAGTTCTCTTTCTCTACATGTGGAGTAATTTTTTTTTTACTTAATATGAAAAAAAAACCTAAATGAAGGAAAGCAAACAAACTTAGCAGATAATAACAGTAATTATATGAAAATGTGATAATAATATTAAAATAAGTAAAATGCTTAACGTGCTAAGATAACTCAAGGAGATTTACTTGGGGAGGGGGCTTTTGATCCTTCCTTTTGTCTTTTAAGTCCCCCCAAAACCCTGCCCCCTTACAGGATATCACTTCTACAGATGTGCAATGATGAAAAAAGCAGCAACAACCCCTCAACTCAGTTCTTCGCCATCACAAGACCTGCAACAACAGTTTTCAAAATGCCCACAGCTATCTCTTTCAAAGTATATAGACTGACAGAGGAGTGGGGCTGACAAAGAGGGGAGGGGTTGAATTGCAAGGACATTTTTTTGACTTTTATATTCAACTGATATTTAATTAGTTTGTTGTGTATTATGTGTTATTATGTAGGACTGTTGAAATGTGTTTGACAGTGTTATTTCCACAAAGGGAGGATTTTTTTGTGTGTGTGTAATTGTCTTATGTTTAATGTATACTGTCTTATTCCTTATACCCCAATGGAGGATTTTCATACATTTCATGCTTCCTAATGGATCAGGCTATTGTGTAGTTCAATGTTTAGATAACCACATTTCGCTGTCCCACCTGGCACACTGCCAACCTTCCCTACCCATTTTAAAATGTGTTAAAACTCGCTTTACCAAGGAGAAGCTTCAGGAAGGTGTATATGCCTTGATTTAGCAGGAATGATCCCTTATAGAGTTAAATTGACTTATTTGGACAAATGCCCTTTTAAGAATGGTTTTCTTTTAACAGAATGGTTTGAAGAGTTGAGAACCATGGGGAAAGGTAAATTCAAATTGGACTCAGTTTGAATTGGGCAAGTGTATCCAGGCTGCAATTAGCTTTTGGTCCTTAAAGTGCAAGTGAGCAACTTCCCATGACTGCAAGACTACAATAATAAAACCCCATAGGAAGCCAAGGCAAGGATATTTCCCTCAGGACGTGTCCAAACCTGTGGCAGCTGTGGTGAGTGCCAGGCAACATGGTTAATATGAAAGCCCTAAGTGGATTCACCAGGGATTGCCACTACTGTGAGACCACAGAAAAGCTACCTTGACACCTGAGAACACAAAATGGCGGGGGGCAAAGCAAACTGCATTTTTTCCACTTAATAGTGGACCTTCCTGCTAAATGTAAAGCATAGACCACTACTGAACAAAATACAACAGGTGTTCCTTTATGCGATATCCTATATCCAGCTATCTGCACTACTATACTTGCAAATGATGTTAAGAGGCATGGCTTGCAAGTCCCCTTCAGGTTTGCACAAACCCACACACCTAGTACGGTATATTATTTAGTGCCTATCTATAACACGCATGTACATTGTATTGGTCAGTGTTGCTCCCTCCTTTGCTGCCCTGCTCAACCCACCCCCTTTTTCCATTGGGCCTATTCCCACTCACAGGGCACCCCTACCTTCACCGAGATCTAGGGTGCGGAGAAAAGATTTGCAAGTTCTTACAGAACTTTAATGCAAATCTATCTCCGAATGGGGGACTGTTACGGAAGGGGGGGCATGTCTTCTTCACCTTCTTCTTCGCTACAATATATCAATTTATTTCCAATTGTCAATGTCAAAAGGGACTAGGACTCCATCACACCTCCCCTGTCCAGCATAATCCCTCAAGCAAGGTGTCAAGACCTTAATCCTTTCAAATTGCTCTAATCAGCCTTTCCTCCAGACAATGTCAGGTGACAGAATATGCATATTTGGGACTATTGTTTTCTCATCCCCAGGAAGTGTTTATCTGTGCATATCTCCAGCTCTGCATATTCCCCCCTCCCTCCTCCTTATGTTAATCCGGTGTAGCTCTGCATATTCCCCCTCCCTCCTCCATATGTTAATCTGTGTAACCCAACCTCCCTTTAATATATTCATGATGTAATCTGTGTAACCAAACCTCTCTTTAATGTATTCATGACGTGTTTTGCACTGTATTCTGGGACATGGAGGGAGTTTCAAAAACTCATGTCACCCCTTTCTCAGGGTTCAATCCCGTCTTGAACCTGTTGGCCAATAAACTTGGATCTTCTGCAGTTTGCTCCTGTCTCCGGCTGAGCTCATTTTCCTCCGCAGGGACCCACGGACTGAGTCCGATGAGCTGGGTGGCAGAGCAGCCTCGCACCCAGATTTTTGCCGTAACACATTCTTGACCTAATCCCCTCCCCCAATCCAAAGCTACTATTGATAGTGGATGAGTATATTGATAACCCACTTGCTACCTTCCAAGGAAATGGTATCAAATAAAGGGAATCGCAGTCTGGAAAAGGCAACCTGAGAGGAAGGAGCAGGAAGTTCTAGAGCCGTAAAACTCCTGTCTTTATCACCAATTCTAATAATATCCAGATATGCTCCAATAGACAAGGAAGGAAGATTCATTATACTGGGCTGAATGCAAGTACTGGGAGAAATATGTCCAAGTTAGAGGCATAAAACCTCTACCCTGTCAGCAATTTCCTGATTCTGGGCTGGAGGAGCAAGGACAGCAGTTGCAGACTTCAGAACTGCAAGGTGACTGTGGAAGGTACAATGGGGGAAGAGATGTTTGGTGGTAGGTTCCTCTACTGAGGAGGACAGAGGCAGCATTGTGTGGAGGTAACAAGATGTCCTGGGAGGTGTGCCATCTTCCAGGTGCAGAGATTCAAGATGTGGCAGAGAAGTTGCCAAGTCTTATAAAGCCCACTGACCACAGCCCCTCACAGAGCTACCATTTCCAGCAGCCATAAAAGCTATAGTTCCCAGGATTCTTTGGGGGAAGTTATGTGTTTAAAATGTACTTTTGATATGTTTAAAATTTATGGTCTAGGATTTGCCCCGATACTCTTTTCAAGCTGTCTACATTGGTGGCCATTGCAACTCCTTGTCAAAGCAAATTCAATAGTTAAACTATGTGCTGTGTGAAGAAGTCCTCCATTTTGTCTGTAGCCATCAATTGCCTCAGCATGCATTTGTCTAGCCCTCTCTTAAAACCTTCCAGCTTGGCAGCCATCATTACGTCTTCTGGGTGAGAATGCCAGAGTTTAACTATGCACTGTGTAAAGAACAACTTCCTTTAGTCTGTCCCACATCTGCCAGCATTCAGCTGCATTGGTTGTCCCTGAATTTTAGAATTTAGAATTTTAGAATTGGGGGGGGAAGAGAATAAATTTATCTCTCTCCAATTCTCCACACCATGTATAAATTGATATGCCTCTATCATGTTGCCTCTCCTTTAAATTTTGCTGAATTTTGGCAGTAGTTTGCATGCATGCAAAATATGAATAGGGTGCTTGAGGCACCGGGGTGGGTTTTTTTTTTTTTTGTCTTAAACAAACCCTAAAGAAATCTGCTTTTGATTAAAAACAAAAATTACTCTGGTGAATAGTTTTTTCTGCATATTTAGTAGCGCCGTTTCCCATCATTTGGCAATCTGCGCCAATTGTCTTCGGCTCCATTCCTATAGAGGATGGTGTTTCTTTTGACATTTACAGAAAAAGAAAAAGAAAGAAAAAAGAGACATCAACTGCAAAATTGAGCCAGCCAGCCTTCCCTTCCCACCCCTTTTGGGGGGTCTTTCTTTTTATTACTCAATTCCTTCTGCAGCTGCTCTGAATGCTATTTACATTTTGTTTATCTCAGCTGTGTTCACAACCGCTGTCGCCAACAAATTCCTCCCCTAAAAGAGACAAAAAAGATCAGCGCTACTCTGGGAATGGAGATGGAGGAGAACAGCTAAGTTTGGGTTCCAAAAATGCTAGGACTTAGGTTGGACTGAGAATGTAGAGTCAGAAAAGCCACAGGAGAGACTTGTAGGCCAGGGGTGGAGTTATAACAACATCCAGGGGAGGCGGAGCCAAGCAGGAGCTTGGACAGAGTCTGGAAAGACCCGGAAGATGATAGGCAGAGTTTCATAGAGTTGAAAGGGACCACAAGGATCATCTGGTGCCATGCAAGAATCTTAGCTAAAGCATCCATGACTGCTGTTCATCCACAGGAAAATCAGATGGGTGGTTGGGTTGGGTTGGGTTGGGTTGGGAGGGGAGGGGAGCTAGCATCTCTGCTCCCCTTTCCAAAGTGGCTGAAGTCAGGGTGAAAAGGGAAAATCTCCACTCCACCAATCAGGGTTTCCAACACTCTGCCCTCTCCCCTCTGTTTCTTCCCCCCTTTCCCAAATAAGAGACTCCCAAGCCAAGCCTGGTCCCAACAGCTCTGTAGCGCTCCTGGCAACATTTTCCTTCCAAAGGATTTGGATCAAACCCAGTACTTTGAACTGAGCTTGAAAGCAATCTGATAAATGGAGGATTTGTGTCATGTGGTCTCATGAGGCAACTCCAACTCTTTGACAGGATGAGGAAGTGGGCCAATCAGTGAGCTGGATCCTTTTTGTACACTCAGGTCAAGTTTGATAGGTGGGCATGGCCACTCACATGTCAGTCACCTGACATCCCATTTGTTGGAGAAAAGCAAATACATTTCCTTCTCTTGAGTTTGTAGTTAATGCATATGTTGCTTTAAACCACCAGAGGGCACAGCTGGCATTTGCTTGTAACCTCTGTGTCCAAGTTCGCTCAACCCCTAAAAGCTGAGTAATTTGATTGTTCTCTCCCATCAAAGTGCCTGACTTTTTCTCTCTTGCATCTCTACTCATCTCGTAAGGAGTTCCTGCATGAATAAAGCCTTTGAACTCCTGTGACTATAAGTGATTTTCCAGTGTAACTCACCAAAACTGCAGAGTCTGCTAACACCAATAATGTCAGGTGACCCATCCCTCCCAATTTAAAATCTAACTAGGTGAGCAAAGGGGGAACCAGCTGGTATGATATCAGGTGTAGGGTGAGAGAGAGGCATTGATTGGCCAAAATGGCCTTGTGGGCCAAATGGGGATACCTGAAGGGCCTAACTTGGCCCATGGGGCAGAGGTTCTGCACTGTTGTTTTATGAATATGAAATTGTCCAGCTAATACTACTCTGATATACTACAATTCCAGCATCATTTCCCCTAGAAGTTCTTCTGTAGCTTGGAATGCAAGGTTATTCCTGAATGCACACCGACAAAGTTCAAAAACAGCAGAACATTTCCTATTTGGGTCTAGGGCCATTTGCCATAACTTTTTGGCAGAAATGCTATGTTGAGCATAAGAACTAGTTGTCTCCTAAGAGAGAATGGAATTGAAGATGGCATTTCCCGCTCTTTTTTTTTTAAAAAAAAAATATGCACAGAGAATGCATACTGATTCCACCACCTAATGGCAAAAGTAGAATGAAACTTCAATTTCCTGCCACCAAAAGGCTCCAGATGCCTCCTTGGGGATCACATGATGCAAGCAAGGGAAATTCAATCCTCTCGCTCCCTTTTTATAGTCAGACGGGGTACAGCCAATGCCCTTTGCATCCCAATCTCATCTTCTCCCATGTTGCTTTCAACTTGCCCCTACAAGTCATGAGCGAGCAAATCTCAATATTCAGACTCTGTTAGACCCAAACTTATGCTTTGAAATTCAGGGCAAAGGAGCATATGGAAATTGCTACTGCGAGGAAGAAGGGTGTCTCAGGAAGAATAAGAAATCAGCTGTAATGCAGTATTGAAATGAGGGCCATTATAGGTTATTTTGGAAATGGGACATGATACAATTGGAATTCAGTTAGCTTTCCAGCGCCAAAGGGTCAAGTGGCTTGAAGAACACAAATGCGGGGTGTAGGGGATTAAGAAAACAAAAAGAGTCCCTATCAGTTGTAAGTTCCCGATAATGCTTTGTAAGTTTGACACAGACTGCCATTCCAGAAAGCACCTTTGCTGGCGTGCCATAAATATTGTTTATGGCCTGGCTCTATGGCCGCCTCGCCGCCTGTGGGTTTTCTGGTCACTGTTGAACAACACACAATTGATCTTTCCTGCAGACTGCTCCTTTCCCTCACCCGCTGGTGGGAAATGATGGCTCTTGTTTACGACTTATCTTATTGCTCAGATTCTCCATTACAATGAAATCTAATAGAGTGGAGTGTGTTCGGCTGATTTCATCCCGTTTTCTTGACTGTGGTTTTTCTATACCAGGGTGGGAAAAAGTATTTTCCTCTTTTAGGAGGCTGCTTTGGAACAACAAAAGGAGCTGCCAATATTTTAAGGTATGGAAGAAGCTGAATGGTCCTCACATTTTGACAGCTTGCGCCTACAGCCTGATATTCACCAAACACAATGTATATGCCACTCGATTGCAAAATAGTCCGTAAGTGATTTACAAAAGCAAAACCCACCTGCATTTAAATTATCAGTAAAAGACAGTTAGAAACAGGTGTTTAAAAATACTCAGGAGATAATTAAAATCAAGAGTGAGCTATAAACAGATTAAAATACATGTCAAATTTTGCATGTCCAGATTAAAAAAAAAAAAGGTAAAGGGACCCCTGACCGTTAAGTCCAGTCAAGTCCAATCGTGAATGACTCTGGGGTTGTGGTGCTCATCTCGCTTTACAGGCTGATGGAGCCAGCGTTTGTCCACAGACAGCTTCCGGGTCATGTGGCCAGCATGACAAAGCTGCTTCTGGTGAACCTTCACGCCGGAGGGGTACCTATTTATCTACTTGTACTTTGATGTGCTTTTGAACTGCTAGGTTGGCAGCAGTTGGGACAGAGCAATGGGAGCTCACCCCGTTGTGGGGATTCAAACTGCCAACTTTCTGATCAGCAAGCCCTAGGCTCTGTGGTTTAGGCCACAGCGCCACCCGCGTACCTCAGCGCTACCCGAGTCCAGATAGCCTTGCCTAAATAAAAATGTTTCTAGCAAGTGCTGGAAAGAGCACAGCGAGGTATGAGTATTATGTAGCACCTGTGACCATGACAGTTCAGCATATCCAAGTGCACATAAACTGATCCCAAGCTGTCATGGGCTTTATATACTAGCAGTATCACCTTGAACTTGACCCATAGCAAATATCCCTGCCTGTGACCTTCACGCCCCAAACACTGCTATCTTCCTCTGCCCAAAGGTCTCTTGAATCCACCAACAGTTCTACACATTCTCCCTTCCTGTCCCTTATGCCTGGAGCTCCATTCCGGAACCTCTACACCTGAGTGGAAAACTTCAGGCCTGGGTTCAAAATGCTGTCACCCCCCCCCCCCCGGCCTCTCTCTTTCTGGCCTTTCATTTCCTCTTTATGCCACACTGCTCATTATGCCCCCCTGCAGTGCATTTGCCTGGCTGGAATATCTCCTTGAACGATGGGCTTACCTCTTGCTGCCTCTTCCTTGCTCATAAAAAACAAGCATCAAGCAATGTCCAGTTATACACAAAACATGTCTGGATAATAATATAATAATAATAATTTATTATTTATATCCTGCCCATCTGGCTGGGTTTCCCCAACCACTCTGGAAGGCTTTCAACAAAACACTAAAATACAATAACCTATTAAACATTAAAAGCTTCCCTAAACAGGGCTGCCTTCAGATGTCTTCTAAAAGTTTGGTGGTTGTTTTTCTCTTTGACATCTGATGGGAGGGTGTTCCACTGGGTGGGTGCCACTACCGAGAAGGCCCTCTGCCTGGTTCCCTGTAACTTGGCTTCTCGGAGCAAGGGAACCGCCAGAAGGCCCTCGGCGTTGGACCTCAGTGTCTGGGCAGAATGGATAGGTTTGCTGAAACATAACAGTTTTCAGGAGGCAACTAAAATACGCCAGGGAAGGTGCCTACCTGATGTCAACAGGCAGGGAGTTCCAGAGCCCAAATGCAGAACAAGTCATCAGACCATCACAATACAAAGATGTAACAGATTGAAAACAACACAAGGCAATATCCATAGGCATTTTGACGCAAACCCAAATAAACTTCAACATAAAGAAGCTAAAAATGCTGATTAGCCTTGGCAGATCACAGTATATTCCTTTAAAAGGGGGGGGGGAAGGTTGCTCCTTTTTCGCAAATATTGAAATGGGATGAAATAAAATTAATTTATGCAAATCATAATAATTATGTAAAACATATATGAATAAAAGTATGAAACAAACATCATTCTGAAGCTCCTGGCAGGATACAACATTCTCTCCTATTTCCCACCCACTACTTCTTATTAGTTAAGAGTAGAGAGAAAATGTGCAGGCTTCACAGTTAAATGTTTATTATAGAATCATAGAACTGAAGAGTTGGAAGGGACCCGAGGGGTCATCTGGCCCCACACTCTGCAATGCAGGAATCTCAGCTGAAGCACCCAGGACAGATGACCATCCAACCTCTGCTTAAAAGCTTCCAAGGCATGAGAGTCCACAACCTCCCAAGGGACACAGTTCCGCTGTCAAACACCTCATACTGTCAGAAAGTTCCTCCTCATGCTTAGTTGGAATCTCCTTCCTTGTAATTTGAAGCCATTGGCTCAAGTCCTACCCACCAGATCAGGAGAAAGCAAGCTTGCCCTATCTTCCATGTGAAAACCCTTCAGAGAATTGAAGATGGCTATCATATCTCCTGTAAGTCTCCTCTTTTCCAGGCTAAACATGCACAGCTCCTTCAACCTTTCCTCATAAGACCTGGTTTCATCTTGGTCACCCTCTTCTCCATACATTCCAGCTTGTCAACATCCTTCTTAAATTGTGGGGCCCAGAACTGGACACAGTATTCCAAGTGTAGTTTGACTAAGGCAGAATAGAGTAATACTACTACTTCCCTTGATCTGGACACTATACTTCTGTCGATGCAGCCTTGAATAGCATTTACATTTTTGCTGCGTTGTACAGGGCACCACAGGAATACGGGTGGCACTGTGGGTTAAACCACAGAGCCTAGGACTTGCTGATCAGAAGGTCGGCGGTTCGAATCCCCACAACGGGGTGAGCTCCTGTTATTCGGTCCCTGCTCCTGCCAACCTAGCAGTTCAAAAGCACGTCAAAGTGCAAGTAGATAAATAGGTACCACTCTGGCAGGAAGGTAAACAGCGTTTCCGTGCACTGCTCTGGTTCACCAGAAGCGGCTTAGTCATGCTGGCCACATGACCCGGAAGCTGTATGCCGGCTCCCTTGGCTAATAAAGCAAGATGAGCACCGCAACCCCAGAGTGGGTCACGATTGGACCTAATGGTCAGGGGTCCCTTTACCTTTACAGGGCGCCACTGAAATTTGAGAGCCCAAAGTCTGCCACTGCTTCTGGCAACTCTTGCAGCCAAGCTGGTGCCAAACATATTGCTCCGCTTTCCTTTGGACCACATCAGCGAGGCTGAGAAGTGGGTCCTGTTATCTGGGCAGTCCAGGACCTCCAAACGCACTGCCCAGGCTTGCACCCCGGGGACATCAATTCAGTGCTGCTAACACAGCTGTTTGACTTTACCCCAGAGGCACACTCTCTTGTCTCTTGCCAACAACAACAACATGGGTGTGGGGACATACCAAAACAAATTGTTTGCAAAAATGTGTTAATTACTCGAAATGTACAAGACAATTTTTCATGAGGGTTTTAAAAAGAAAATTACAAGTTGGAGTAGAGATATGGAAAACTGAATTTTTGAATGGGAAAAAATGAGAAACTGAGAGATACTGAAATTGGCAGGTTTGTCTATCTCTAATATCTGTTGATGTCTGGGGAGGTAACCAAAGAAACTGTAAACCTTATTCATCATTTCATACATCAAACACCTTGCTGTCCATATACTGTGCAACTTTCTCTGTCTTATAAACGTGAAAAGGAACAAGAGGCTGCTCTCCCTTTTTCAATACATCCCATCCTATAAAGTAGGACTCTCCAGGCCTTGCATTAATGACCCATTAATGCACTTCTCGGTGGCTAATGGCCCATTAACATCCTCCTACTGTGTCACATTGCATAATCTCACTCAAATTTGCAAGCAATGACAACTGGCTTGCACAAAAGGAGGAAAATGTGTTTATGTGTCCACCCAGCTATTAAGGACCCCATTTGAGACCTTCTTCCTAGAGGAGAAGAGGAAGGATTTTAGGGGTGGAGCAATGAGTCCCTCCTTCTTTATGCTATTCAGTGTGGTAGCTCTGCAACAAATGAGATAATGGAAGATTATTGGATGGGACAATCGTAGTCCATTAATATCCCAGCTCAAAAGAAGGAGAGGCTTCTGATGTGATTCTCTGGGACAATTTTCACAGTCACGGCACTACTTTAAGAAATAATTCTTTTCTCTGGTTTTGTGTGCTACAATCTCAGTTGTCAGGGTTTTTTTAAATTATCTAGCTGAGGTTTTGGAAGGGGTGGGATGGAAGCACATCTGTGCTTTGATGGACCCCAGTTTCAGGGGTGGCTTCTGCTCTGGGCATGTGTCTCCCCTGTCCCTGCCACATCATAAATCAGCAGTTGATCCCTTCCTGCCACTTCTGACAAGAGGCACGACCACAATTGCTAAAGATCATCTAGAGGGATGTTAGCTGCATGCAGGTGTCAGCACAGTTATCAATTAATGCAGCAACTGGAACACATGTACCTGGGTCCGAAAGAGGACTAAAATGTCCATTCCTCCCTCACCGTTTCTGCCACTCCATTCACAGGGTGCAAATTTCTGCAATTCCACAATAGAAATGGAATGATGAGCATAGGAAATTAGAGTGCAGCCCCACACTGAGTGAGACCATTGCTCCATCCAGCTCCACATTGTCTACACGACCAACTCCCAAGAGACTGCGATCTACTCCCACTATAAAAACAAAACCTGGCAGTGATCTACCCATTGTCATTGGGAGGGGTTGCCCAGAGTTGCTGAGTTTTTTTGAGTAGGGTTGCTCAGAGTTTGTTGAGCTCCCCCCTCCTCCTTTTTTTAGTGCTTCGTTTCATCCCGCGATCGACCTAGGAGGCACCAACAAGTAGATCGCGATGGTCTACACTGATTGGTAGCAGCTCTCCAGGTTTCCAGATAGGGGGCATTCTCATCCTGGAGATGCCAGGAATTGAACCTGGGGTGCCAGAGACCTTCCGCATGCAAAGCACATGCTCTGCCACTGAGCTACATCCCTCACTCATCACCATATAGCTGGAGACCTATCTGTTCACTCGGCCACTAGCAGGATGTTCATACTGAGTCCGGGTAGTATCTGGTGGATCTACCATAGATTGTGCCCTATTTTGTAGTGTTTTTTGGTTTAATTAATGACGGGTGATATATATGTATGTATGTATATATGGTTTAATTAATGAAGGGTGGGGGGGTGTACATACCGTATTTTTCACTCTATAAGACACATTTTTCCCCTCCTAAAAAGTAAGGGGAAATGTGTGTGCGTCTTATGGAGCGAATGCAGGCAGGAGGCTCTGCTCAGCGCTCCCCTTTAAAGAGCCGTGTGGAGCGTGTGTGCGGCTCTTGGGGGCTTTTCCCCGAAGAGGGAGAAGGGGAAAGGCCCCCAAGAGCCGCACACTCACTTCGTGCGCTCTTTAAAGGGAGCACGGCTCTTGGGGGAGCCTTAGCCATGCGCAGCCTCTCCCGGGCAGGGGATGAAGGCTCCCTTTGCCCGGGAGAGGCTGAGCGCGACTATCCCATAACCCAGGACAGCAAGCGGGATCACTGCACAGCAATCCCGCTTGCTGTCCTGGCTTATGGGATTCAGATTTATTTTTTTTCTTGTTTTCCTCTTCCAAAAACTAGGTGCGTCTTATGGTCTGGTGCGTCTTATAGAGCAAAAAATACGGTATATACAATAGCAGGGTACCTTTTTGACATGTGGTGGTCTTGCAAGGTAGCAAAAGCATACTGGGAAATTGTATATAATGAGTTTAAAAAATGCTGAAAATAATGCTTGTTTTTTTTAAAAAAAAGCCCAGAAGCTTTTCTTTTAGGAATAATAGTTTTAGAAGTACCCAAAGAAGAAAGGAAACTTTTTATGCATGCTTCCATGGCTGCTTGCATGTTGTATGCCCAGAGATGGAAAGAAGAAACAGTTCCAATTGAGGAAGACTGGCAACAAAAACTGATGGGGTATGCAGAAATGGTGAAACTTACCGGAAAATTAAGAAATCAAGAAGAGAGGTGTTTTAATATAGAATGGGAAAAAATTATTGATCATTTGAAGAATTATTGTAAACAACTGAAATCAGTAGCAGGGCTGATATAAAAATGTGCAGTGAGAATAACTTAAATAGAACACAAAGGATGACTAGTCAATAGATATGAACTGGATGTGCAGTGGGAAAAGATATAACATAAGTAATTGCAGAAAGGGGGGTCAATGATTGGATGTTTCAATCGGATCTGAAAGTTCAGATTTGTGATTCTACTCTAAAATGTGAAAATGAAAAATAAAATATTAAAAATAAAAATAATACATAATGTCATTCCCAGGGGGAATTGTGAAGGTGTTTCCCCACAATGGGACTATTAAAATGCCCAGGATTGTTGTATAAATGCAATGATGTTGGCTAGGAATGGGGAACCTGGGGATCTCCATAATTTGCTGGACTCCCATCGTCTCTGACTGTTGGCAATATTGCCCGAGTCTGCTGGGAGTCTGGAATTCAACAACAGCCAGAGAATGGCAGGTTCTCCACCACTGATGTATGTGGAATGTGAGCAACACTACTACATAAATGCTCAGCTGTGAAAGTCTCCCTTCCCCCTCCTTTCACGTTTCTGGAAAACTCCCCATTGACCATGACATCTGCCCTATTTAGCACAATACCACCATCAATCATCTGTGCAGATAAAATCCTAAAATCTTGCCAAACATTGGATGGACTCCCTTCATCTGCTAGTTTAAGACCTGTTCTAGGAGTGAGTGCTGACTCCAATGCCCCTTAGCTAAAAAGGACTTATTGATTTCATTTATAGATTATGGGCCTCAATAAGTAACTATCAGGAACTGCTGAATGCTGCCCTGTGTGACCTGCCACATGCCTGCAGTTTGTTTGTTTGTTTTTATATATATATACATTTTTATTAGTTTTTTTAACTTATCATTTTCAACAGTAATTAAACATACTTTTACATCTTATTCAAATTTTTTTTGACTTCCATCAATCCTGTCTGAAATTTTTCCAATCTAATCTCTTAGTATGCATTTCTTATCTTCCCTATTACAGTGGTACCTCAGGTTACATACGCTTCAGGTTTCATATGCTTCAGGTTACAGACTCCGCCATCCCAGAAATAATGCTTCAGGTTAAGAACTTTGCTTCAGGATGAGAACAGAAATTGGGCTCGGGCAGCGCGGCGGCCCCATTAGCTAAAGTGGTGCTTCAGGTTAAGAACAGTTTCAGGTTAAGAACGGACCTCCGGAACGAATTAAGTACTTAACCTGAGGTACCACTGTACATTTCAAACTCATAACCAATATCTCTATCTTTTTTCTATTTTGTAACACTTCATATATTTCTCCTTCCAAAGCTTCTTGTAGTCCTACTAGTGTAATTTGTTGATTACAGTTGCTCTTCAAATAATTCACATACTTCTTCCAATCTTCTGTAAATCTCTGGTCCCGCAGGTTTTGAATCCTTCCTGTCATTTTGTCACATGCCTGCAGTTTTTGAGCGCCTTCTGGACTGACTTCACACAGGCTGCTCATTGGCTCCATCTGAGCGGGGAGACATTTGGAGGGTCTTTCCTGTCTTAATGAGACTTTGCTCCAGCAAAATGGTCTACCTGAGCAAACTGACTCCTGGCTTGCCATCTGGTACTATCTTGCTCCTGACTTGTCATCTGGTCCTAACTTTTGATTTGCCATCTGATCCTGATGGTTCTTAGATGCAGGCTCCTGGTTCAGGCTCACCTCCTCCTGCTCCACCCCAAAAAAAACCTTCTAGACATGGGCCAGCAGTAACCCAGGAACTTCAGTAGTGGTGAACTCATAAGGAAGAAGAGATGGAAGGAGGTGAGCTGCAAATGAGTGTCTCTTCCGTCACAGGTGGCCTCCTTGCCTCCTCCATATTATTGTGGCATCTTCAAGTAAGAGCAGGGAAGAGGGGAATAAACATCCTGAATTTGTCAGCGGCATGTGGGCAGGAGCCAGCCTTCTGACGTGAAGCTGTTGGCAGCGAAGTAGATAGGAAGGCACAGAGAGGGAAAGCAAGAGCTTCTGTAACTCCCACGGGGGTTGGAAGGTGGAGGAAGGAATAAAAGAAGCTGTGCGGAAAGTAACACTCATCAGCAAAGTCAGTAGGTAAAAGGCTCACATATGCCCAATGGATTTGAATGAGGAAGCCTTGGGATAGGGGAACATGCCTTATATAGAGTCAGAACATTGGTGCATCATCTAGTATGGTGCATCATCTGACTAATTCTCCAGGGCTTCAGGAAAGGGCCTCTCTGAGTCTTATCCAAACAGGGGTGGCTGATCCTGTTTTGACGCCTGAAGCAAAATGGGAAGGTGCCCCCTCGCCCCCAAAGCTTTGCATGCTGGGGTTGTGCAGCTGCAGCAATGGCTTCTGGTGAGATGTCATGAGAGTTTTGTGAAATCCCATGATAATTCCACAAGATGCCACAAGAACTAACCAGAAGTAGCTGCTGCAGCTACTGCAGCTACACAATCCTGGCGGCAGGGGCAGGTGGGCAGGGAGCCCTTGGAGGTGCTGCCCCACAGGAGTCCACTGCCTGAGATGGGCTGCCTCACTTTGCCTCATGGGCGGACAGGCCCTGTACCCATAGATACGGGGGATCCAACTTAGGATCTTCTGCATGCAAAGCAGATATGGTGCCACCGAGCCCATGGCCCTGCTATTGTTTTCAATTTTGCAGACAATCTAATGGGAAGGGTGCTAGCTTAGTGGCCCTCGGGACTCATCACCAGGCCACCCTGCCTACCGGCCTTGCTTTGCACCCTCCTTGAGTGTTTTTGCCTGGCTGGAACATGTCCTTGAACTCTGATAGTGCCTCTTGCTGCATTGGTTGGGCAACAGGAAGCGATGTGTGTGTTTGTTTGTGTGTATAAACTAGCCTACTGTACAGAGGTAAAACCAGCATTCTTTGCTGTCCCCAGTTTTCCTGCTGACCCTGCCCATTACTGCCATTTGGACCCCAAGAAGGGAATGCAGCCTTTGGGTTGTAAAAGGTCCCCCACCCCTGCATTAAAACGAGGATATTAATTGGAGAGAAAAAGTCACACATATGAAGAAGAAAAGGCAGTGGTGGTGGAGGAGGAGGAAAAATAGTTCCCTTGAAGTGCCAAGAATTTAATTGCCATTTTTTATTTCTCCGTATGCATCAGGAGCACAGCATGGAAAGCTTTATTTTCCCCTCTCAGTGCAACCTCCAAGATCAAGAGGGTCTCTTCCTGCAAAAGACGATTCAGCAGATTAGCTGGCAATATCGTTGATAAGTCATTGTGTAAATATAACAATGGGATTAAGTTCCACGATGGAGCCATTTCTCTCATTATATTAAATTGTGCCGGGCGGGAAGCAGGGTGGTGTGAACTATTAGCAGTATGTGTGGAGTGTGCGTGGAGGGGGGGGGGCAATGGCAAAGCCATTGGGAGAGTTTTGCATGAGGCCAGTGAAGAGGTTGCAAAGTCAAAACAAAAAAAATTCCTTCCAGTAGCACCTTAAAGACCAACTAAGTTAGTTCTTGGTATGAGCTTTCGTGTGCATGCACACTTCTTCAGATACACTGAAGAATCTGAAGAAGTGTGCATGCACACGAAAGCTCATACCAAGAACTAACTTAGTTGGTCTTTAAGGTGCTACTGGAAGGAATTTTTTTTGTTTTGACTATGGCAGACCAACACGGCTACCTATCTGTAACTGGAACTATGGGAGGTTGCAAAGTGTAAGTCTTCTCTTTCGGAAAATACCTTTTTAGTCCAAGTGTGGATGAGATCATTAGCCTTTCTTAAAAAAAAAAAAAAAAGATCATTAGCCTTTCTGGTCCATTACACTATGCATGTGTTCACCCATCAGTCTGGTGAACCTCATTTCCATATTAATCTGTTTTGTTTTTGTTTTTTAAACTGGTTTTTATCTATGTAAATATGCATACATAAATATGCATATGTAAACTGTTTTTTCTCTCCAAATGCACATTTTTGACAGTGCAATCTTATGCATCTCTGCTCTGAAGTAAGTCCCATTGAGCTCAATGGGCTGTGCTCTCAGATAAGCATGTGTAAGATGGCACTATGAGGTTGCAATTCTGTGCACACTTCCCTAGGAGCAGGGCTTTTTTTCAGCCAGAACTTCCCATAGCTCAGTTCCGACACTTCTCAGGGGCACATCATTGCCATTATTATAAGAGAACCAGGGAGGCATTCATGGTGAGTTCCAGCACCTCTTTTTTCTAGAGAAATAGAACTGAATGGGAGTAAAGTTGACTGAATCCATCAGGCCCTGCTTCAGAGTAAGGTAAAGGTAAAGGGACCCCTGACCATTAGGTCCAGTCGTGACCGACTCTGGGGTTGCGGTGCTCATCTCGCTTTACTTGCCAAGGGAGCCGGCATACAGGTTCCGGGTCATGTGGCCAGCATGACTAAACCAGAGCAGCGCATGGAAGCACCGTTTACCTTCCCACTGGAGTGGTACCTATTTATCTACTGCTTCGGGGTAGACAAGCATAAAAAAATAAAGGTAAAGGACCCCGACAGTTAAGTCCAGTCTCAAACGACTCTGGGGTTGCGGCGCTCATCTCGCTTTACTGGCTGAGGGAGCCAACGTTTGTCCGCAGACAGCTTCCGGGTCATGTGGCCAGCATGACTAAGCCACTTCTGGCAAACCAGAGCAGTGCACGGAAATGTCGTTTATCTTCCTGCCGGAGTGGTAGATATTTATCTACTTGCACTTTGACGTGCTTTTGAACTGCTAGGTGGGCAGGAGCTGGGACAGAGCAACGGGAGCTCACCCCATCACAGGGATTCACACCGCCGACCTTCTGATCGGCAAGTCCAAGAGGCTCAGTGGTTTAGTCCACAGTGCCATCCGCGTCCCTGATAGACAGAACTAGGATTGTACTATAAACTTATTTTCTCCCAGGCAACACATTTTAATGCATTTTGATACTTTTAAAAAGGTGTATTGCCAGAAATCATGTTGTAATATTCGCTGGCATAGTATGGCTAGGACTGTTGGGGCAGCAGTCCCACGCACATGATTCTGAGGGTGCGAGAGGATGCAACCGAGAGGCAGGCACCCTGTGGGGAGGCAAGCTGCACTGGAGCCAGGCCTTTGGGGCTGGGATGGTGCTTCCTTCTCCTAGAGAGAGAAGAGAGTGAAGCTCCGCATCTGATGTCTGGTCTCCCCCTACCATTGGAGCCAGGCAGGATCTTGTTGTGCTGCCCAGGGCCGTCTTTACCCGGGGGTGCAAGGGGTGCAGGTCACCCGGGCTCCAAATTCTGGGGAACGCCAGATGGCTGGCGGGCATGCAGCTTCCCTCCCAAGCCTCTGCAGGGATTGCTCTCCTCCCGCAGTGGCATGGGAGAGAGTTGCACGCCCCCCAGTCAGATGGCTGGCTGTGTACAGCTCCCCCCCCCCCATGGCACTATCCATGTTTAGGACGACCTCATCTTATACACGAAAAAATATGATAATTTAGGGGAACTGGGTGGATCTTTGCACCCTGGCGCTGCATATGCTAAGCCCTGGTGCTGCCTGACCACTCAGTGCCGGCCAGGTCTACTTAGGGATAAGATCAAGGGAGCATAAACAGAGCTGCTTTCATGCAGAGGGGGGATGACCTCACAGCCTTTCTTCTTTCATGATGGCAGGAGGCAGCCTCTATCTCGAATGACATCAAATTCCCTTGGGTATCACTGCTACCTGACAAGGACTGCAGATCCATTTGAACTAATGTTGGAAGTACCTTCTGGGGCAGAACACATCCCTGAACTTGCTTTGTCATAGCTCAGATCACTCCCTTGTTAGAAAGAAGAGGGTGGGGGAAAGCTCTCTTTGATGCTTCTTTGTTATCTCTCCCCCCCCCTTTGTAAAGATTCTCCCCCTTCTCCAATTAATTCCATTTGGATTTTAATTGAAGCAGCAACTTCTGCATAAATATTAATCAGGTGCACATCCATACCGATAGGTCAGGAGGAGACCCACTTCAAATAGAGGCAAAGCGTCAAATGTTTTCTTCATTTCCTTGCATGTGCTAAGTAAATTCATTTTCCAGAACTTCACCATTGCCTGAGACCTGAAGATCCCTAGTTTTTCATTTTCTCTCTACCCTGCCCCTTGTAGCATGGCCATAGTTCCTTTAAATCATTCCTCATGTATAATGAGATAAGAATCCAATGTCTCTATTCAGACCAGGTCTCTCCATGGTTTTAAGTTTGAGACATTGGATTCTTACCTCATTATACATGATAAAGCTATTTTTAGCCATCTCACCCATTGCTTTTTCCTGTAAGACCAATTGCAGTCGTTAACAGTCGTCAACCGGTTTACCACACCTATCAGCCAATCACCCATTCCCACCACCCTTCTGAGTAATACCCCTCCCCACCCTCTCACTATATATAAGGGTCTGGTGACTTCTGTTTCAGTGTATCTGAAGAAGTGTGCATGCACACGAAAGCTCATACCAATAACAAACTTAGGTGGTCTCAAAGGTGCTATTGGAAGGAATTTATTTATTTATTTATTTATTTTCCGACACGGCAGACCAACGTGGCTACCTACCTGTGATTGTAGCCTTATTGGAGTTCACCGATTGGGTCTGCGTTGCTCCCGGACAGGAGGAAGGGAGTCAAATGACACCGAGGTTGATTCAAAGAAAGAGTTTATTCTGATCAAGTCCACAGCAAGTCCAAAGAAATGAGAAATTTCATGTAGTATATATATCCTCCAGGCACCCTCTCCCTCCTTCCCCAGGAATCCAACCACGTCAGCCTATGTACGCAGGTTGACATCACATATGTTCTTGCTCTGGTATTCTTAACCATAAAAGGGTATTTTCCTTCCTGTTCCTACTCTTATCATGGAGCAAGAGGTCATCATCTCCGAGAACACACTCTGGCGCTGTTCCCAGACTGGGTCTGTGCGTTTTGTGGTCAGGACGTAAGATAAGGCACAAACGTGTCTTCTCTGTTCTACTGGTACAGTCAAGGCTTTGCTTGCCGTCACAAACTGATAAAGGAGAGGGCTCCGAGCACAGCACTATACAGCTGGGTTTTGGCTCAAGAACTCAAGTTAAAGCATTTTAGCTATGGAAAAATAGTGATTTTGGTGCAGTTTCAAACTGCCTGCACAGTCAGTTTGGGGGTTTGGGAAACCCATTCCTTCATAATTAGCAGATGCGTGGATGTGTGAAAAAGAAAAAAAATAATGAGACACATTTGAATTCTGTTGTCTTCCCTTCAAATCACCAAGGTGTTTTCACCCAAGGAGGATCCCCACACACATTGTGCCTCACACTTTGGGCCAAATCCAGAAGCCCCTAAGTATGATACTAATCCTGCCTGTATCCCAGATGCAATAAGTAACATATCTTGTTCTTTCTCAAAGCCAAGGAAATCCTGAAGAAATTTCTGCATTGAGAAAGAATTGCCTTCCTTAGGGCATGCTACCAGTTATTGTCTGAGCTTCAAATCACAGCTTCCGCTGACATGACAGCTCCTTGTTAGATACAGCAGCTGAAAATTAGATCTATGATTGTTGAGGGTTTTTTTTTAACATACAAGAAGTGTGGGTTGGAGAGAGGCCAGGGACAGTTAGGCGATAGATGGCATGCAAAATGCTTTAGCTCAAGAACACTAACTTCTCACCCTCCTGCCCTCAGTGCTTGTCAGAATGCAATAATCACCTTTCCGGACATTTAAAATGGAAACTGCAGGGTAGCTATAAGAATGACGCCATGATTTGATAGAGCTTGTCAGCTACTAATCTGATGCCTAAACATATACATGTTTTGTGTCTCCTTAGATTAAATCACTGTGCCTAAATGTAGACTTAGTGATTAAGGACAATTGTGTTTGAGTAAAGAAGCATTGCTATCGTCCCAGATTTTCTGGGGGTGTGGAGACAAAGTACACTGCTGTGGTTGTGTAAAACGTTTAGCAATCATCCCTGGCAAAATTAAAGTTTAGGTACCAAATTTTTAGGCTGTCCACAGTCCCCTGATCCAAGCTGTGGTCCCAGTTCAGAACCCTCAATTAGGCTGACACACCCTGGGCAAGGACGATCACCCTCAGATGTGGCCACAAATCTGTTTGGGTGGGGATCATTTGTAATTGTTATGTTGCCACCTTTCTTCATATTCCTCCTCCGTAAGAGATCTGGTGGCAAGCAACACAAGATTGGGCCTTTTCTGCGACAGATCTGTGTTTGTGGAATGCTTTCCAAACCTCTCATGGAGAAGGGCCTCAGATGATGATTGCAGAGTCCCAGTTAGTTCATGTGGGGAGAGATGGCCCATAAGGTGTCCATGCATGCAATAAAAGAAGTCCCTCAGCCCTACATATTTCTTTCCACTAAAGGTGTTGAACAGAGCTCAGAAGGAGACAGAACCAAGAGAGGGAGGGAGGGGCAGAAGAAAAAGGCTGACATGGATTTGAAGTGTCCGCCTACAGAGGAAAAAGCCCCTTCTATTTTACTGCTGTCACTAGAACCAATAATCCCATTTCCATTTCCAGAGAAAGGTGAAGGCAGAAGCTGCAGATCCATTCCAGTCTTTTTATTCTGCTTAAGTCTCTCTCTGCCTGCTTCCCTTCATCTCCAATATGATTTTTTAAAAAACAAAATTAGAGAGTGGCTTGGTATACCTGACACATACATGCTGATAGCTATACTATAGCAAGCACTCTGTATCCCACAATTTGTGTTCATGGGGAACAGCCTGACTCTGATCTGGGCTGGGGTTCCCCTAACGTTCACCAATCACATTTCCCACTCGCTACACTATGGTACAGAGATGACTGCCTAACCCAGGCATCCCCAATCTTTGGCCCTCCAGATGTTTTGGACTACAATTCCCATAACTCCTGACCACTGGTCCGGTTAGCTAGGGATCATGGGAGCTGTAGGCCAAAACATCTGGAGGGCTGCAGGTTGGGGATGCCTGGCCTAACCCATCTACGCCATCCACCGTTTTTGGCAGATACCTCAAGGAAACTCTCTG
Organism: Podarcis gaigeae; assembly: GCF_964106915.1. Classification (NCBI taxonomy): domain Eukaryota; kingdom Metazoa; phylum Chordata; class Lepidosauria; order Squamata; family Lacertidae; genus Podarcis; species Podarcis gaigeae. Next base: position 36,856,238 of record NC_139693.1, read on the forward strand.
CTCTGTGTCAGGAGCTTCGAATCATAGCCAGTGTCTTGGAAAACATCTGGAACACACATCAAAGAGGCTGAGTGGATTGATCTCCTCCCTGACCCATCTGAGTACTCCCCCCGCCCCAGTTACAGATCCAGAGTTTGCCAAAAAAAGATTATAATTCATGGTGCCATAAAATGATTAGCACTTAAACACTGTGTGAAAATTGCTCTGCTCTGCTCTCCCTGCCATTAGCCCATCATGCTGTGTAATAATGCATGCAGGTGACCTCTCTTCCTTCTGCGTGGAAAGTCTCTTGAGCTTTTTGGGATGGCTGGAGTTGTTTGTCATTTAAGTTGCACTTCTGGTTAGTTTCAACAGTAAGAAGACAGAACAGTAGCTCTTCTCTTCAGCTGAGTTGGAGGAAGGAAGTACAGTAATAGAGGTGGACAGGATGGAACAAGAAATTGCCATAAGACCTGAGCTAGCAGTTGGCACTTCCAGGAGGCTGGGGAAGAGACTGACCATCATTGCTCTCCATGACATTTGCCTTTTGGTTCTGGCAGCCTCTTCTGAGAGAGAGATGTGGGAGCCAGCTGTATGCCACCTAACAATTATGCCAGCTGTATGTCACCATCTACCCTGACCCATGCTTAAACCAGGCTCCTTGGAGTTCAGCAAGACCAGTACCAGAAACTTCACTTTGGTTAACTTTCATTTCTGTTTTGTATTTATGTACTTAAGCCTGGGGGACGTGGGTGGCGCTGTGGTCTAAACCACAGAGCCTAGGGCTTGCCGATCAGAAGGTCGGCGGTTCGAATCCCCGCGACGGGATGAGCTCCCGTTGCTTGATCCCTGCTCCTGCCAAACTAGCAGTTCGAAATCACATCAAAGTGCAAGTAGATAAATAGGTACAGCTCCGGTGGGAAGATAAACGGCGTTTCCGTGCGCTGCTCTGGTTCGCCAGAAGTGGCTTAGTCATGCTGGCCACATGACCTGGAAGCTGTACGCCGGCTCCCTTGGCCAATAAAGTGAGATGAGTGCCGCAACCCCAGAGTCAGTCATGACTGGACCTAACAGTCAGGGGTCCCTTACCTTTACTTAAGCCTGGATTGTTTCTTTTTTTGTAATACTGAATTTATTCTGTTTGCAAAATAGATTTTTGTTATTTTGAATTTACAGCTGTATTTAGTGTATTTGTGTTTCCAATGTTCTCTGTTTCAAGGTTTTGTGCTTAGCCATTTTGGGCACAGCTCCTTGTGGATGGGTGGCATATAAGTAAAATCAATCGATCGATTAAGATACAAAGGTAATCCTAGAATGTGTCCTTTTACTGAGGTGAGGAATAACCAATTTTGCATCCTTCAGCTATGGCTGGGCTAAAGTTCCCATCACCTTTGATCACTGGCCATGCTATCTGGGACTGACGGGAGTTGGAGTGTAACAATGCATGTGCCCCTTGACTTAGGTCACCATTTGAGGCATGTCTCAAAGGATCCAGCCTTAGAAATTAGGCAGATATGGTAGGAGTTGACAAATGGGTCAGTTTTGGTTTCTCTTCATTTCTCGGTTTTCCACTCTTAAATTCAGTTTGACCCATTTCTGCAGCAGTTTTCAATTTTTAAAAAGTGAAATATTGTATACATTTATTACTTCCCTGTCTGTCAATCCATCAAGTTGGCACCCTCCTATCTAAGCATGGACAATTGTGGCACGGGCTCTCACTTTTTGGGGTGGGGGGTTGTATTGTTTTTTGTTACAAATGTCTATTGATATATTAGTATAATGTTGATGCTGATCTTTGGAAAACTGGATTTATAACTTAAAAAAAATATCCACGGGAATGTGTAGTGATTTTGTCCTCATTATTTTGCTTAATGTACACATTTCTGCAAGCAAGTTCCCCCAAGATACTGAATTCTTTTGCATTCATTTCCCCAATGCACACTGTTTTCATGGATTTTCTTATCGGAGAGCTACTTTTCCAAACTTGGGAGATCTGTGAATTGTTAAGGCTATTTCTGTTTCAGTTCAAATATTGTTTTGGAAAGCATTGATTTGTTAAGTTTCCATTAAAATATGTATGAAAATACCACCCACCCCACCCCACCCCCGCAGTTGCTAACATTGGTAGAGGGTCTTCTCTGTGTTGGCTCCCTGCTTATGGAATACCCTCTCATTTAGCACTAAGACTTCCAACTTTCAGATTTGAAGCATTTGGAAACTATAGACATGACCTTTTCATCATCTTTCAGCTCCCATTTTGGGGGCAGTGGCTTCTGCTGGGCTTCATTTGCTGCCTTGGATACTCCATAGATGGATTATTTTAAAGAATGTGTGAGGAACCTGTAGTCCTCCAGATATTGCTGGACTCCATCTCCCATCATTTCTGGTCATTGGCAGTGCTGGCTGGGGCTGATGGGAGTTGAGATCCATCAACATCTAGAGAGCTAAATGTTCTCTATCCCTGTTTTAAAGTATGTGGAGTCAGTTTGACATGGTTTTTATTTTGGGCTGCAAGCTGCCTTGAAACACTGATGGAAAAGTGAGAGATAGGCTGGATCTGGACACATCAAAGAAGTGATTCAGTTATACACATTGTAAACTTCATATGGGGAAATCCCGTTGGTGAAAAACGGGAATCCACAGTGTCATCTGGTGTCACATAACACATATAAAGCATTTTCACTTTACGAATGTAAAAGGTAAAGGTAAAGGTACCCCTGACCATTAGGTCCAGTCGTGGACGACTCTGGGGTTGCGACGCTCATCTTGCTCTATAGGCTGAGGGAGCTGGCGTTTGTCCGCAGACCGCTTCTGGGTCATGTGGCCAGCATGACTAAGCTGCTGCTGGCAAACCAGAGCAGTGCACGGAAATGCCGTTTACCTTCCCACCAGAGTGGTACCTATTTATCTACTTGCACTTGATGTGCTTTTGAACTGCTAAGTGGGCAGGAGCTCCTATTTTATGTGAATAGCAACCCAGAAGAAGAGGACCTGTTTTGTATTCTGAAGGTCCCTAGTTCAGTTCCTGATATCTCCACATTCAGCTGAAGGAAACACTCATATTAGGGGTTGACCAACTGTTTTTCACTGCTGAAGCCTGCATTAATTCAGGGGCAATCTGTTGAAGGTCAGTAGTGAAGAGGGAACAGCCCAAAGTGGGTGGGGCAACCCCCTTTTTCCTTCTGATGCCCACATCTGTCTCCCATCCCCTCTTCCCCTGTGTGTGCCAAATGGGATAAGAACATAAGAATAGGTGCAGTAAACTTAAAGAAAATGTTATGAAAACAATGTATAGGTGGTATTTAACACCAGTTAAATTGGCTAAAAGGTATAGAACAAAAAGTGAATGTTGGAAATGTAAAGAAAAGGAGGGTACTTTTTACAACACGTGGTGGACATGTAAAGAGGTAAGAGCTTTCTGGGAAATGATATATAATGAGTTAAAGAAAATGTTTAAAAACATTTGTATTAAACAAAAACACAGAAGCTTTCTTACTGGGTATAGTGGGTAAAGAAACAAGATAAAAGAAAATTCTTATATGCAACTACTGCAGCAAGAATTTTGTTAGCCCAAAGATGGAAACAAAAGAAGAGTGGCACATGACATTGATGGACTTTGCAGAACTGGCGAAACTGGCAGGAAGAATCTGCAACCAGCGAGACCAAGTGTTCCAAAAAGACTGGAATAAATTTATATTACATTTGAAAGACAACTGTAAACAATTAACATCACTAGGCAGGGTTATCTGAAGACTCGTAAGATTAAATTGCTACCTATCCAGGATGAGAAACTCAATATATTTAGTTATGATATAACAAGAATAGGAAAGGGAATAAAATGCTAAGATGAAAAATTTAATTTTGAAAACTGGTAGGCGGGAGGGAGGGGAGTCACTAGGCTCAATTGACAGGATATAATGTGATGTGATGTGATTATATGTAAAACAAATAAAAATTATTATGGGGAAAAAAGAACACAAGAATAGGTTGCTGGATCAAGCCAATGTCCCATCTAGTCCAGCATCTGGTTTTCACATTACCAAATAATGGTGGGAAACTCTTCTTTCCTGTGGCTTCCAGCAATTGGCCTTACTGCCTGCAGCTGTGGAGACAGCACAGCCATCATGCTAGCAGCCATTCATAACCTCACCCTCCATGAGTTTGCCCAGTCCTCTTTTAAAGCCATCCAAATTGGGAGCGCGTTCCATAGTTTAATGCGTGCTGCATGAAGAAGCACTTTCTTTTATGTATCATTAATCTTCCAACATTCAGCTCCATTGGCTGTCCGTGAATTCCAGTGTAATGGGAGATGCTGAAATAACCAAGAGGAATAACCAAATATGCCGCGATATTAGAAGTGGGGGTGGGGGGAGGAGATTCAGGGCCATATTCTGGGTAATAAAGGATACTTTAAGTAAAAGCTATCTATACCTTTCATAGACAGACATTTTAATGCTGAGGTTTAAAATATACCATATGAGGTCATGTGTTCGAAGACCTCCGCTTCCAACGCCTTAAAAATCAGGGAGGGGAGAGAATCCTGATCAATAAATCATAATTGACTAAATGTCAACATTTCAAAGTAATGGGGTATTGATTTTCTTAAGGGTGTGTTGTAGAAAATCCCTCTAAAGTTTTCTGAAACAAAGGAATTATATATCCACAGATACCTTGAGTTAAGCTACTGCTCCCCCCCTTTCTTTTATATATATATATATATATATATATATATATATATATATATATATTACAAAAGCTTTTCTGTACAACACCAGAATCAATAGTATTCTTTTTCACTGAAAGCCAACAGTGGTATTTTGTGTGATCACCTGAATTCCAATCTAGGGGCGGGGGTTGCCATGAATTAATCACACCTGGAGTGAAAAATGCCGGCTGGGCAAAAATGTATATATGTCTCAAGTGTAGAGTTGCTGAGTCCTTTGCGAGCGACTTAAGAAGATATGAAAAAGGGGAAATCCTTTCCCTTTTCTGCAAACCTTTCCTTTTTACCACGAAGAAGCTCTTTCACCCTTTTAAAAATACAGGAAAGAGCAGTTCAGTGATCATGGGGTGGAGTCTAAATTTCTTAAGAAGAATGACAGAAGTTGAACCAAAAGGGATGGGAAACAGGAAGCTGAGTCGCCGGGGGATCAGGACTGGCCGCTACCCTGAAAAAGATAAAAGGCTGTCGGACCCTGCCCCAGGTTGTGGGAGCAGCATTGCTGTATGCCAGATCCTGCACCTGTCCTTGCCTGGTTTCCTGCCTTGGCTCTGTCGGACTGACTCCTAGTGGAACCTTTGGATTCTGGACCAGACCTAGACCGCGTTTCACGGGTTACCCCCGTGCCCAGCACACAGGCTAGCGGTCTCCATAGAGCAGGATTGGACCATCTGCTTTGCATGTAGGTCTTCTGTCCTGGGCAGCATCTCCGGGGGGCTGGGAATGTTGTCGTCCCTGTCTAAAACCCTGGAGAGCTGCTACCGGTCTGTGCAGGTGATGCTGAGGTAGATGGGTCACATGACTGACTCTGTCCAAGGCAGCTTCCTAGGAATATTCCTTTTAAGTTCTTTAGCTGAAGAGGAGCAAGCTAACATCTGCACAAGACCTACCATTGATTCCTTTCTTTAAGAGACAATCTGGAAAAGTCTCTGTTAAATATACAACAATTCAAGGGCAAAAATCCTGAATGTGAGAGGAAGCAGAATTCCTCCCTCCCTCTGCAAGAAAGCCAAGGGAACACCCCACCCACCCCACCCTGGTGGACTAGATGACCCCTGGGGTCCCTTTCATCTCTGCCATTCTATGGTGTCAACTGCATCAGACCTTCCAAATTTCAAAGGGGGGCTTTGGAGCATCGGAAGGCAGTGGCACCTTCTCCTGAGTTCCTGCACACGCCTCAGCTCACCCATTCAAGCTGCAGCCCCTCTCCTGTTGTCCCCCAGAGACAGCAAGGAGTATTCAGAGGTACACACACACCCTGAATATGGAAGCTCTCCATTCATTTTAAATTTATTGTATTTATATAGAAGGTGCTATAAGAATTCTAAGGTCTCAAATCTATAAAAGACATGTTCATAAATGTACAAGGCAAGCACATACATACTGTAAGTGCACATAAACCACATGTCTGAAACAGTACAGGAGAACAATCCTGAAGCCATTTTGACTCTCCCAATGACCTCCCAATGACCATGAGAGTCCCATGGACTGCAAGAAGATCAAACCTATCCATTCTTAAGGAAATCAGCCCTGAGTGCTCACTGGAAGGACAGGTCCTGAAGCTGAGGCTCCAATACTTTGACCACCTCATGAGAAGAGAAGACTCCCTGGAAAAGACCCTGATGTTGGGAAAGATGGAGGGTGCAAGGAGAAGGGGACGACAGAGGACGAGATGGTTGGACAGTGTTCTCGAAGCTACCAGCATGAGTTTGACCAAACTGCGGGAGGCAGTGGAAGACAGGAGGGCCTGGCGTGCTCTGGTCCAGGGGGCCACAAAGAGTCAGACATGACTGAACAACTAAACAACAACAACAACAACCAGTGGCATAGCGTGGGGGGTGCAGGGGTGGCCGGCCGCACCGGGCGCAACATCTGGGGGTTAGGGTTAGGGGGCGCAAATCCACGGGTTAGGGGGCGCAAATTACTTGCCTTGCCCCGGGTGCTGACAACCCATGCTACGCCACTGACAACAACATCTTCCCATTACTTCCCAAATTAGTATTCTGGTAGAGGGGCCTACCAGATAAATATTAAACTCCCAAGCACCTAAACCTGGTGCTTTATGCCTTTCTCTGCACTCGTTCATGCATGCACACATAACTCTGGTGCCCTGGCATTTTAGATCTTGACGTCAAAAGTCAGTGCGCACACCATGGGGCAAGTTACACTGGCGTAGGCTTACAAAGGGGAACTCGCCCTGCAAAGTTGTTCAGTCCCTGGGGTTCCTCACACTGAACTGAATGGGAAACAACAGAGAAAGGAGAGGGTTGCTGGGAAGGAAGAGGAGCAAGTATTGAGCCCTGAAATTTGAGGGGAATGATTTCTTCATGGTTAAGCTACTGGGGTGCTGGGATGGGTTGTCGAAGCTACCAGCATCAGTTTGACCAAACTGCGGGAGGCTGTGGAAGACAGGAGTGCCTGGCGTGCTCTGGTCCAGGGGGTCACGAACGAAGAGTTGGACACAACTAAACGACTAAACAACAACAAATGAGCTCAAATATTCCTCTGCAGTAAGGGAGGCAAATGTCAGCCTTCCCATTGTCTTTATGCTTACAAATCCTGTCTGAAGGGCATATTTATGTATGAAAAGGGTGACCTGGATTCAAGAACTAAAGTATTTACCATCACAAAAGAATGGCCAGCCTACCCAGCTAATGCAACCAGGCCAAGCTGCACCTAGCTGTCTACTTTCTCCTCCTTAGTCTCACAGTTGTCCCTTATCGAGCCCCTCAGAGAAGAGGATGGGGACAAAACTACAACTAGCTGAGTCTGCTTGCAAGTTGCTCTGGCTCTGCCTGCTGTTGACCTCCCTGCCTTCTGGCCTATCAGTCCCAAAGGGCACCAGCCGCCACTATGCAGTGTGTGACAATCCCCTTCCATTTGTCTCTCCTGAATCTCCCACCATTCAGCTCCATTGGTTGATCCCCTTGGTTTCAGGTTATATGAGAGGGAGAAAGCCATCTGTCACGCCAACTGCCTAGATTCAATGCCTGGCACATCCGACCAGCTAGGATGTGACTTTGGATATGAAGGAAGATCTCCCCAGGCCTTTCTGAACTGTGCTCAGCTGTTGGCCTGGCTTGCTGATTCCGCCAATGCGGGTGCTGATTGTAGCTGTGTTGTTTCATAAAAACATTCATCCATTAGTCGCTGGACCAGAACCAACATTTCATAGAGACCACAGAATAGTAAGTAGATGGTTGCAATGTGTAAAGGCAGCATAGTGCTCTCCCTCTCTCTAAATGCATTTTTGAACACCAGCCCTGATATCTGCTTCCGCTGCTCCCATTGCTTGGCAATGCTCCACAATCAGATTTGTTTCACCAGAGAAGATAGAGTCAACAAAGGAGGCACCAATTCTGACGTGAGAAGCTGTTGGAGGAATGCGCAAGGCTAGGGGCAGATTGCAGAACTACAGTGGGCAAAAAAATATCCCAGTTCAGCTGTGCAAGGACACCAAATGCAGCTGATGAAAAACAGGACCCATTTCAAAGGAGCCACCGGGTGGAGGAAATGATGTTTCTGGCCTGTAATGGATGCCAGGAGGCTCTGCCAAGTCTTGGGAGGTGTAGGAAACAGAGAAAATAAGAAGGTGACAGATGTGAGGCTGAGAGCAAAGGAGCCAACAGAAATGTGGGGAGGGGGAGAGAGGGGGGGACTTGAAGCCAGTCTGGGAAAAACTCTATGAATGATAGAGTTGCATTTATCAAAATGCACTTAAATGAATACTTGGAGGGATGCTGTGTTAGCAACACACACTGTGTTGTGTATCCATGCGCAAAAACAGTTACCCAAACACTAGCACATCCAGGCTCAACTACAGCAGTAGTGCGTATCATGTGTCCTTTGATAAGCAGGGCCATAGTTCACTGGTTTAGCATCTGCTTTACATACAGAAGGTCCCAGGTTCAATCCCCAGGGCTGAGGCTGCCCCCCATCTGAAACACTGGAGAGCCAGTGCCAGTCGCTATACCAGGTTTGGGCCAGTGGTGTGACTTGGCTTAAAGATGCTTCCCAGTGGTGCCACCTTTCACCAAAGATTGAAGGGGCCTGATGTCACACATGCATGAGGAACGCTTGTTACATAATTTGCACATATGTGTGTTGCGTCCTTTTGCTGTCGTGCGATCAGGAGAAGGCTGGGCCCCCCACCTTGTGCCATTGAGAAAAGGCTGGGCACCACCCAATCCCCTCATGCTGTGCTCTGGAGTGCCCCTCCCCGCACTGTAGGGAGGAGATGGTACCATGCCAAGTGCCACACTGAGTGTCTAAATGCCCCATGGTTGAGAGAAGGCCGGGCACCCCACCGCCCCCCCATGCCCTATGCCAGAGTGCCCTGCCCCTTACTGTCGGGAGAAGGCTGGATACCGTGCTGAGCCCTGCTCCGCACACCGCATGCCACACCCTGCACAATTTGTGGTATTGTTAAGGATAGTAGGAAAGGATATATTGTATAAGTATTATCCTTCCTTCACTCACACTAGTGAGTGATGTAGCAGAGCAAATTCCCCTCAATATACCTGGAAGCTAGTTTGCAGATTCATTTGAATCTCTTAGTTATTTCCTGGTGCCCCCTTTTATCCCTCCTAAAAGAATAAAGACACGAGAGTCTTTCTGAGTAAAGTAACAAAACATTTACTCACATTTCAGTTCATGTTTTGATCCCTGAAAGGCAGGCTTTTCTTAGTCATACCTCGGGTTGCAAACGCTGTGGGTTGCGCATTTTCGGGTTACAGACCTCGCCGAACCCGGAAGTACCGGAACAGGTTACTTCTGGGTTTCGGTGCTCTCGCATGCGCAGAAGCACTAAATTGTGCTTTGCGCATGTGCAGAAGCACCGAATTGCCTCACGCACGTGTGCAGACGCAGCGCTGCGGGTTGCGAATTCTGCGGGTTGCGAATGATGTGGGTTGTGAACGTGCCTCCCGCATGGATCACGTTCGCAACCCAAGGTATGACTGTAGTTACACAAACAAACAGTGAGTTCATCTCATATGGAGACTAAAGTCATGTGCTGCTGGCTGAGAACCAGCAGACAGAAGAACAAAGTGGCTGCAGGAGAGCAGCAAGATAATAGAAAGACGAACAGACTGACAAAATGGCTGCATGGCTTGGCTCTTTTGTGGAGTCAGCCAGAGCCACACCTATCTCTCTGGTCACAAACAGGGAGAGGATGCTCCAGACCAGTGGAACAGGAAGTTACACTGACTGGATGTCCCCCTGCCTGTGCCCAATCTAGGGAAATAAGGAATGTTGCATTTGACTGCACCAATGGATTACATCCCACACATTTGGGGGGCTGGGCCCCCACTCCCCACATATTGAGGGGTCCCAAAACAGCTCGGCCCCCATGTGTTGGCGCCCCAGATGCTTCCTGTGTAGTCTCAACATGAGTCACTGATCTGTTCCTTTAAATACGATTGGTTCAGAAACTTCGGCTGTTCAGACTGCTCAAGCACTGGTGGGAGCCAGGCGATCAGGTCAGGCGACACCAATTCTACTCCAGCTGCCCTGATTGCCTAGTGCATTCCCAAGCCCAATTTAAGGTGTTGGTATTGGCCATTAAAGTGGGGAACCCCCTGAGGGCAAAGTGTTGCTCTCTAGGCCTCTCTAATGAGTTCCTCTACCCAGGCCTTCTGTGATACCCCACGACCACCAGTCCTTACTTTGCCTCTTTTTTGAATGTTGCATGGCTGGAATATATTGTTGAACTCTGATGATGCCTTTTGCTTGCCTGCCTGGATGGAGGATAGGCAGGGGTGTGAGAGTGTGCCTAAAAACCAGCCTGCTGTACAAAGGAAAAATAAAATGTGGCTCTGCTCACTTTTCTGTCTGCATGCAGAAGGTCCCAGGATCCAACCCTGTCATGTCCCAGTAAGAATGGGAGAGACCCTTTTAGAGACACTAGATCGTTGCTGCCAGTCGGTGTGGACAACATTGAGCTAGATGAACTAATGGTCTGACTCTGTGCCAAGCCAGTTTATAGGCTCCTAATGGTAGCAATGTGCGCTTCCTAATAATGATGAACAGAATAATTCTGATCCGCTTAAGCAGAGAAAATGATATTTGTGAGTCCGTAGAAAATAATGTCCAATTATCCGGGGATTTGCATATGTTCACACAGCATCGGCGCATCCGGCATGTGGATGCAATATTGTAGTTTGCTTGCCATTAGAATGGGAAATGGTATCTTTTCCGCAGATGGCCTCTCCCTGCCCTGCAAATGCTGCGAAGCGCCTATTAGGGTTCAAAGGGGATCCGAAATGGGATTCACGCTTCTGTTTCTGCCACAGCCATTGCTTTAAATTGCAGCAAACCCGTGGTAACAATTCATTTATTTTGAGCATTAAGGAAGGGGGGAGTCAGCATGGTGAAGCCATCTAAATTATGATCTGCTGCTGCAGTGAATATCAATGGACTCTGAATAGCAGTAGGTGAAAGCAAACATACTGTGGGTTGGCAATCCAGCCACTGCCCAGGGACTAATAAGGAGGTTTTGTATCTCCAAGAAGCCGGGGGGTAGGGGGAGGTTTTCTGATGATCCTAAAACACTCTCCTGCCCTTATCTATTAATCTACTTGTATGTTTATATCCTGAGAAGAGAGGACTCCCCCTGATGTTGGGAAAGATGGAGGGCACAAGGAGAAGGGGATGACAGAGGATGAGACGGTTGGACAGTGTTCTCGAAGCTACCAGCATGAGTTTGACCAAACTGCGGGAGGCAGTAGAAGACAGGAGTGCCTGGCGTGCTCTGGTCCAGGGGGTCACAAAGAGTCGGATGCGACTAAACGACTAAACAACAACATGTTTATATCCCATCATTTCCCCCAAAGAGCTCAAGGCGGCATGCAGAGTTTCTCCCCATCCTTGCAACAAGTGAAGAAGGTTAGGCTGCCTAGTGCAAGGTCACCCCGGGATATGAGAATGCAAGAGCCTTTCTGGGTCACACCAATAGTCCATCTAGCCCAGCATCCTTTTTGCACAGTGGTTCAACCAGATGCCTTTGGGGAGGCTGAAAGTTGGACCCAAGTGCAAAAAAAGCACTTTCCCCACTTGAAATTCCTAGTAATTGCTATTCTGAGGCATACTGCCTCTGACTGTGGTGGTACGACATCGCCAATGTGGTTGGTAGCTATTGATAGCCTTATCCTCCAGGAAGCCTTATGGCAGGTTGGGGATTAGAACCCTGATCTCCCAAGGCCAACACTCTGACCACGTCTCCATAATGGTTTTCATTTGATGCAATCATAGTATTAACAAGTTTTGGGGTGAGTGGGTAGGTTGCATGCCTGAGCAAGCACCATTTTAATTCTGGAACTCAACACAGATTCAGTTCCTGGACTAGCCAGGCTAGTTAACTGGTGAGGTAATGGCCCTCTAAGTATGGACCATTAAGGCAGGCTTCCTCAACCTCGGCCCTCCAGATGTTTTGAGACTAAAATTCCCAGCATCCCGGACCACTGGTCCTGCTAGCTAGGGATCATGGGAGTTGTAGGCCAAAAACACTTGGAGGGCCGAGGTTGAGGAAGCCTGCATTAAGGTAACAAAGAAAGTGGCTCTGTGCAGACAGCAAATGGGTGGGGGCCCGGTGAGGGCCCCTCCCTTCCTCAACTGGCTGGTAGCTAGAAAGGCAAAGGCCAGAGTCGAGAGCTGAGTTATGTGAGCAAGAATGTAGAAGCAAGGCTGCCGGCTGGGCAGTTGGGAGACAGAACCTTGCCTGATATCTGCTGCCATCCAAGACTGTGGCTACGGCAGAAGCAAAACCCTCTTGGAGTGTTAATGTTGTGAACCCTTCAATTGTAGACCCAGGTTGTACATGTGTGTAAATAAACCATATATAATAAAGACACTTCAGTCTCCAATGTCCCTCATTCCAAAGGAAACACAAACCCTGGGGAAGCAGCTGAAACCCCTGGAATCTTGCACCGCTGAGAAATTAGGGTGGCATGCAACAATATGTATGACTACCTCAAGAGGGTTTTTTGTGTATGGGGGGCAACATGTGTGATGCCCATGTGTGCATAAGTGATGGGGGGCATAATAATGGATGGAAACAACAGGTTAATTATGCTGCATTGAAGGTGTTGTTTAATTTTTCAGTTCTTACTTCAAATTCCTCCTCCAGCAGCCACCTGAGCAGCCACTTACCTTTAATAAGGCTTCCTCAACCTCGGCCCTCCAGATGTTTTGAGACTACAATTCCCAGCATCCCTGACCACTGGTCCTGCTAGCTAGGGATCATGGGAGTTGTAGGCCAAAAAACATCTGGAGGGCCGAGGTTGAGGAGGCCTGCTTTAATGGTCAGGCAGCTTTGTGGCCTGGCCATGACCATGTCAACAGTCCAGTGTCCAGCTGGGGAGGATAGCAGCCTGCCTGTGGACCAGCCAATTGCCGGCAGGCTTTGAGGCAGGAATTCCGCAGGGGGTGAGCTCAACCAGCCAATAGGCATTTCTTGGGCGTGCTCCCGGGGGATAAATTGAGGCCTGCCGAACCCTGCCCCCTGGTTTGTTGATGGTGGCAGAGAAAGAGGGCTTTAGCCTCCCCACTTAGACAGACCCCTGCAACTGTAGAAGCCACTGACACAAGCAGAAAGAATATTAGTAAGCAATGGGTTCACAACCAAAGCCACGATGAAAAACACAGTGATGTCCACCAGTGCTTCTCAACCAGGGCTTTAAGAGTAGATGGTTGTGCCAACACTAGGGAGAAAACAGGAAAAGAGCCCTGCTTCTGACCAGGTGTCCCACCACATTCCTCAGCAGCCATTTCACATGCAATCTGCTGGTGTGCTCTGTAGCCATTAGTGCCTTTCTCCAGCATTCCACATATGCAATCAATATTTCATTAGTGCCGTGGGATTCCCTGGTGCTCTATATCTTTTGCAAGGACTGTCACTTTTAATCTCCACATCTAGTTGTCTTCCAGTGCCTAATGGCCAGTTGGTTTAAGGGAACGGCTGTTACTAATTTTCTAATAATGCATACGGTTAGAGGGCAAAGCCAGGAGAACTTGGGGGAGAAGATTAAATAACTGAGGCTCCCAAAGTTGATTCTAGCTAGGGAAACTGATTTGTCAGCCCCAGAAACGTCACCTCCCTTGGAAATGGCCTAAGCAGGTGATTTGCAATTGATAGAAATTAAATGCCGAGCATGCTACAATGATGAGAGTTTTTCTCTCTCTATTGCTAGTTCTTATCAAAAGCTATTGCTCTCTTATTTTTCTAGAAGCAACGCAATTTTCTGCAGGTTTTTATTTCCAGCAGCCCCCCACCCCCAAATCCATAGACACTGTTTTTTGGACTTCCTTGGCTGTTTGACAAAAAGGCTGAACTCAGTCAATGAGTTACAAAGTGGTACCTTTTGGCAGTATGCTTATCACACCTTGGGAAGCTGGTCAGCTGCCTTGTCATGCCAGCTAGGGAGGGAAATTTATATAACAAACCAGAAAGAATGGTTTATTGCGTGGACAGGCGGAGTCCCCAGATCCCGAGCGGTCCCCCCCCCCCATCATAACGACTCAAGACAACGTGCTATGGGATTAAATTGGCCACAACTTTATTAAATTTCAAATGTGGGTAGACCTTGGCTCATTCATTGGGCGTTCTCCCTCCCCAGTCCCCAGCCGGAGACCTAGGGAGCATCAGGGTTATCCAGCGTGGGGGGGGGGATGGGCCGGCTCTGGAGAACATATGTTCAAGCAGAGATAGCCGCCCCTGTTACACAGCCGCTGCAGGGGAGAGCAATGACGACCTTTCGGCGTACGGTCAAAGTCTCCCTTCAGAAACCCCTTTAACAGGGAACCCTGGTATCGCCACTGCAAAGAGGAAGATGGACTAAAGGATTCCGCCCAAGGCCTGATACTGCCAAAGTTGTGATGTTTTGCTACAGGAAAGGCAAAACCTGCCAATGCAGGGAAATTCCTTTCCGGCCCTTTAACAGCGACCTTAAAGTAGCAGCGCCAGCATACCTGTGAAGAAAAGTTAACCTGCAAAACCTGTGAAGTAAAGTTAACCTGCAAAATAAGACATTAACTGAGGGTGGGTAGGGTGGGAGAAGCTCTGGAGCCAAGTGAGGATTCCCAGGTAAGATCCTCCCTCTATTGTGTGGGCAGGTAATCCCTCCCCTACCTGGCCTGGTCTCCTTGGCAATGCTTCCCCCCAGGTGGGATTGGACAACTGACTGGGGTAGGCGGAGACCTCCAGGTATCCCACCTGAGGGAAGGCAAAGCCAAGCCTATGCTGATGGGGCCGCTCCAGATCCAGGGGCTGCGCATGTCCACACAAAGGGCGCCCACCGTTTTATGCGGGGAGCGGTCATTGTTTCTTATTAATTAGCTGCCCTTCACCCTAAGGCTCCAGGGTGGGGTGCAACATTAAAAGCAGTTTAAAACAACTTACAAAAATAAGGTGGGTCCTAACAATATACACATGAAGTGCCAAATGTCAGGGTAAAATGGTGTGTCTTCAGCAATCTCCTGAAGGCGCCATATGCACTTCTTTTGAGAAGGAGTTCCATGGCTTAGGGACCACCATGGAGAATGCTCTCCCCCAGGCTTCCCCGCCCTGAGCTTCTGAGGGTGGAGGAACAACCAAGAGGCCCCTCTCTGCCAAAGGTCTGCAGGGAAGGAGGCAATATTTTAGATATGTCAGCTATGTCCACAGTGTTTTGACATCTGCTTGAAACCCACCTAACCCCACCATCATATGAGGTTACCCAAGATATCGTGGTAGTTACCTAAAACAGGATTCCCACTTGGGGCCTCTATGAAAGACCATTAACAGCCTTCCAAGAGGCTTGGGAATCAATTAGGAAGTGGCTTGGTCTACTTTCCACAGTGGACCAACAAGATCTGAGGTCCCTGAATCTGCTAGTGCGTTCATTGCATTACATACTTCTCTGGATTTTGCAGCACATTTGGGGAGCTCAGAAAATGCACATTTTACATGATAGTTGCATAGTGGCAAATGGAAAGTGGAAAGTGTGTATTTTACATGAGAAGTGTGTATAAGATGCACACAGTAGGGTAGGATGGAATAGGATGCAATGGCACACAAGAGGATGGAACAAGGACATGACAGTGCTAGCAAGACCAAAATGGGATAAAATTGTATTATTAATTATGGCATATGATGTTAATGAAATTTCTCTCTCCCCTTTCTTCCCAAAGGAGCCCAGGGAATTGAACCACAAAGCAACAAAGCAATGCAGTCAAAAATAAAATAGCAAATCCATTTAAAGCATTCCAAAACATTAAGAACGTTTCAGAAATGTATGATTGAGAACATAAAAATAAAACATCCTTAAAACTGTCGCATGAAAGACTCAGCTGCTGAGCCTAACCCTGCTCCCTTCACTGATTGACCTTCCAGCAGTCAAGGTAATTGTCTGTCTATGTGTTTATTTTAGATATGTGTTTTTAGCTGGATTTTGATTGTCACAATCTATTGTTTTGATTTTGATTCTGCTTTCTTCTGCTGTTTGCTTTATTCTGTTCCTTTTATGTGTGCCTATACTGATTGTTTACAGTGTATTTGTGTTGCGCTGTTTCAAACGCCATAATTGCAAACCATGTTGAAGACCTTGCAGGCAAATATAGAATTGGTCAAGGGGAAGGTTTGTATTTTGACAGCAGAACATCAGCTTTACATGCGGAAGGTCCCAAGTACAGTCGCTGGAGTCTCCATATAGAACTGGGAGAGGTCTCTGTCTGGAATCCTGGAGAGTCACTGCTAGATAGATTAAACAGTTCTGACCTTGATGGTCTGATTTGGTATATGGCAGCTTCCTTTGGACCTCTACATTCCAAATAAATTCTTCCTCCACCCCCTTCTCCATGCAGTGGGTATATTTGACATAGATTTGTGCACGTTCATAAAGAGGAGGTGGTGAAAAGCATGTGGGATGTGAGTCAGTGCAGTGTGGCAATTAGAGCACTGAACTAAGGCCACGTTCAAATCCCCATTCCACCATGAAGCTCCCTGGACGATCTGGGGTCAGTGACAGCCTCTCAGATTAACCTGCCTCATGGAGTTGTTGTGAGGATATGATGGAAAGGAAGAAAAAATCATGGCTGCTTCCTTGCGCTCCTTGGAGGAAAGGAAGGTTATAAACCTAGTAAATAAACCTCCAAAAATCTCCCCTGCTTCAAATGCTTCTCGTTCAGTGTGGCTTCCACCCTCTGGTATTGCAAAGATTTGAAGCTTTTCAGGATCAACCAGGGTTTCACCCTCCTTGATCCAAATTAGTTTCAGGATCTGGCTTTATTTGACTACTCTGCATCACAGTGTCAGAATGCATTCCTCTGGTGAGATCAGTAGTCCATATTATGTAGCTTCCCTCACATTGATCACACCATACATGGCCAGCAGAAGTTAAGGGGGTGAAATTAGAGTTGAGGCCTTCAGTGAATACCTTGGCAAGGAGCGGCTAACCTGTGATCCTCCAGATGCTGTTGGACTCCAACTGCCATCATCCTTGAGCATTGACTATGTTGGCTGGGGTTGATGGAGTCCCAACAGCTTTTGTAGGACCAAATGTTAGTCACCCTAACCTTGAGGCATCAGTAAGGTGAAGGAGGCTTCTTTAGACCAGTCTTGGTGTCTGGCCACCTTGCCTATGGAAATCTTAGTGGCCATGAAGGTGAGGATGCTCAATACACATGGAAAGCATGACTTGAGAAAAGCCAAGGAGGATACAGGTGAGTAGCATGGCATCAGAGCTAGGGTTGAAAGTTTCAGACATGGGGTGGAAGCAAACAGGTAAATGAAGCCACAAATTGGAAACCAGAGGTATATTTTTGGGTTCAAGCCCTCTGATGGAAGGTAGCAGGCTGGAGGGCAGGAAGTTATGGATGAAAGAAGGCATTTATTACCCATTCTGGCACCATCTTCATCACATGCGGTCTTGTTTCAGTTCCTCCGAAGTTCGGCTTCCGACAAAAGCAATTTTGCTTGACTCATTTTCTGCTGGGGTGGAGTTTATGTCATTTATTCAGTTATCATTGTGTTGTACCACGTTGTTCATTACAATGCACAAGAAATGCAATGCAGATGGGGGGAGCGATCAATTGCATATTCTTTGTAGACTAAAAACAATAACACCTAACACCAGTTGCATTCACTGGATGGATTTCCATTCCAGACATGGGATAGATAACTTCCCCTCCCATTTTCATTTCTGCTGGAATTCCCTGACACTCTTACAAGTAGCTCAAGAACCCAAATCTGAGAGGCTAGGCTGGGAGAGCTATGACATGCCTGGTTTTATTGTACCAGCCACTGCCATTTTCCAGAGCTGTGCATGTCACCATTGCCAGTTCCACAGACAATCTTGTTCTTTGCTTCATCCCCATGTTGCTCCACTTCTTCCACTCAGCAAGGCTGCTCCACTACTGCTGAGCAGGAATGTCAGCTTTGCCTTTTGGTCCAGCATCCCTCACCGTCCCCCCTCCTGCTCAACAAGGCCCCGGGCGATCATTATCATTACAATCAAAATTCTTTCTCCAGAAAATTGCTGCTAGGAAATTTAAATCCCTTAAAATAGAGCTTGGGGGAGGGAAGAGAGAGAGAGAGAAATGAAGAAGTGTGCTATGTGAAATATGAATGCAAATCTGGATCCTCACTTGGCAATTATAAACAGATGCTGAGGACAAACAGAAGGAGGAGGCGATCCCCTCTGTACCCTGCCCATGATCTCCCAAGGGAATCTTTTTGTACAGATGTTTATCTGCCCCACTCATGCAGACAACCTGTGACAGGTGAGTGGGGCCACCTGCCTGTTGGTTATCTGGCATGATGCCAGCTGACTGATAGGCGGGTGCTCTGGTCTGTCTAGCAAAGTTGATGCCCTGCAGAGAATGCACTAACAAAACATTGTCCATCAGAATTGTGCTCTCTGCTCACCAGCTGATATGTGGAGGGTTCGATTACCCAGGGACTTCAGCTGATGGATGGGTAATGTGGGAAATGGCCTTGAGGGCTAGCATGGACCACCCTGGTGGGCTCAGAGGTTCCCCACAACTGCTCTAGCACAATGAATTAGTTGAATGAGCCCCTTATATTTATGAATTTTGATTTAAGGTCCCAGATTGAGTCAGGTCAGCTCTGAATGGATCTGAACCAAATTGAGGTCCAATCTGATTCACTAAATTGGGCCCTGAAGCTAATCGAGGAAGCGGGTGGTATGGGGTGCAGAGTTCTGTTATGTATAGTTCACTGAAATACTTAGCAGGGACCTTTTCCCCTTCCCTTCCTCATACATGATATCAAATATGTTTTTTAAAAAACTTAAGGTGTCAGTTGACTCCATGTCCTTCCTCAATGAAAGCAAGCAAAAAAAGGAAGGTATTTTCCTAAGCTGAGCACTTAATTTGATACTGGGAAAGGTATGGTTTGTCATAAAAGTAATTATGATACAGCTTAAAGTACTTGGGACAAAAAAGAAAGCCATTTGGTGCCAAAGTAATTTGGAGAAGAAAGCTGGGTAACGAGGGTGGGGCCACCCACATTCGAACAAAATTTGCACTTAGCTTGGACAAGCTGAGAAATCCTTCTAGACGGGCTCATCAAAGCAACAGGACAGAGAGAGGGAGAGCATTTGAAATCTATTAGAGGCCATTGTGAGCACAGTGGAAATGAAAGCCTGGCAGTAGGGATAACTAGAATGATTGCTGCTACAAGCCCCTTTCTTTTCAAATGCTATTTTCCCCTCCCTTTATTATCAATGATAGAACTTGAATGCACAAAAAGGGGCTTTTAGGTCTTGCAATTTCCCATAATTAAGATTTCCATGTGTGAACGCGGACGCGTGCACACATTCTCCACACAAAACATCAGCGCAAAATACTAGCTGCAGAGCCAGTGTCTTGGACAGCAAATGATCCAGTTCTAAGGCCCTGTGCAGATGGCATGCTCACTGAGAAATGAGTCCTCTCATATATCCAAATACATCCCTGCCCACGAGCATCACTGCCATCCATCCTTCCACCCATCCCTCCAAAGGTCTTCTGCACCCCTAAAAGATGCATGGAGGAAAAGGCTATAGATGTCTACTAGATACAATGGCTATGCTCAACTGCAGGCATAGGCAAAGTCAGCCCTCCAGCTCCAACTCCCATCATCCCTGACCACCGGTCCTGTTAGCTAGGGATGATGGGAGTTGTAGTCCCAAAACATCTGGAGGGCTGACTTTGCCTGTACCTGCTTTACTGCCACTTGCTCTACATCCACTTTTGGAGGCAGAACCCCAACATCCTTGGGGTTCAAGGATGTTGTTCTCTAGTGGAATCTGCAAGAGGGGAGAATGCTGCTGTCCTCAGGTCCTGGCTGTGGGTTTCCCATAAGCATCTGGTTGGCCACTGCAAGAACAGGGATGCTGGACGATATGGACCACTGGCCTGATCCATCAAGGATCTTCCTATGTTCTTATCACAGTTCAAGGACACATTCCAGCCAGGTAAAAGGACTCAAGAAGCATCTGGAGTAGAGTCAGGGAGGGGCGGGTTCTGGGATGAGTCCCATGGCTCAGATGGAGGTCTGGAGGGCCACATTTGGACCCTAGGCCCAGTGCCCCCCCCCAGTTTCATGGGAAGAAGAGCATGGACACCACCCATGGTCAGCTTGCAACCATAAGCTCAGATCACATCAAGATTCTACAGAAGCTGCAGGAAAAAAATGGTGCCTCTTTCACTTTTAAGAAATTGGAGGGCAGGTTTTTGCACAGCACTGGTCCACAGCAACTGGCTGAAGGCATAGAGAACTGTCCTTTTCATGCATGTGTCTTCCTGGAAATGAAGATTAGGGTGGTTAGGGTTTTCTCCTGAAGCTAGTTTATATAGCTCGGTCTCTTTTGTCCTTAGTACAATTCGGAGTGATTTACCCTAACAGTAAGGGAGGCGCAGGATTGTTTCATCAATATTCACTCTTGGCTGCATGGCTCATTATAGAAGAAAGAGAAGGCTCCTTGGCAAGGAGTGGAGATGAAAGGAGCAAACTCTGAGGAAGGAAATTGTGTCTTTTAGCTGTTCAATTGCTCCCCTCCCCTCCCCTCCCCTTCTCTCTAATTGGTCCTCCTGGCAGTATGCTTGATCCACCTAGCCTTGCCCTTCCTTACATAACATTCAGAAAACAACAGCTCAATCAATTAATTTTTCACCTAATCAAGATATAGGAAACTTTGTATGTGGCGGGGAGGGGCATCAGCTGGGGAAATACTGCAGGAGAGGAAAATGAAAACAAATACTTCTTAATAGCTGTTCAATTGCTCCCCTGGAAGCAATTGAGGGTCCAAATGGGGGTCTGGAAGAGGGTCCAAAGGGGGGTCTGGAAGAGCTTGATTGAAAGCAGGGTTAAGAGAACCTGTTACCATCAAGGAACATAGGAAGCAGCCTTTTACCACATCCAACCAAGTGATCCACACTGACCAACAGCAGCTTTCAGACAGGGGACTTTCCCAGGGACTCAAGCTGGGACTTGACTTGACTGTGTTGACCACAGCAAACTATGGCAAGTTCTTAAAGGAATGGGAGTGCCTGATCACCTCATCTGTCTCCTGAGAAATCTCTATGTGGGTCAAGAAGCTACAGTTAGAACTGGATATGGAACAACTGATTGGTTCAAAGTTGGGAAAGGAGTACGACAAGGCTGTATTTTGTCTCCCTGTTTATTTAACTTATATGCAGAATTAATCATGCGAAAGGCTGGGCTGGATGAATCCCAAGCCGGATTTAAGATTGCTGGAAGAAATATCAACAACCTCAGATATGCAGCTGACACAACCTTGATGGCAGAAAGTGAGGAGGAATTGAAGAACCTTTTATTGAGGGGGAAAGAGGAGAGCGCAAAATATGGTCTGAAGCTCAAATTCAAAAAAACGAAGATCATGGCCACTGGTCCCATCACCTCCTGGCAAATAGAAGGGGAAGAAATGGAGGCAGTGAGAGATTTTACTTTCTTGGGCTCCATGATCACTACAGATCAGCAGCCACGAAATTAAGAGACGCCTGCTTCTTGGGAGGAAAGCAATGACAAACCTAGACAGCATCTTAAAAAGTAGAGACATCACCTTACCAACAAAGGTCCGTATAGTAAAAGCTATGGTTTTCCCAGTAGTGATGTATGGAAGTGAGAGCTGAACCATAAGGAAGGCTGATCGCTGAAGAATTGATGCTTTTGAATTATGGTGCTGGAGGAGACTCTTGAGAGTCCCATGGACTGCAAGAAGATCAAACCTCTCCATTCTGAAGGAAATCAGCCCTGAGTGCTCACTGGAAGGACAGATCCTGAAGCTGAGGCTCCAAGACTTTGGCCACCTCATGAGAAGAGAAGACTCCCTGGAAAAGACCCTGATGCTGGGAAAGATGGAGGGCACAAGGAGGAGGGGACGACAGAGGACGAGATGGTTGGATAGTGTCTTCGAAGCTAAAACATGAGTCTGACCAAACTGCCAGAGGCAGTGGAAGACAGAAGTGCCTGGCATGCTCTGGTCCATTGGGTCACGAAGAGTCGGACACGACTAAACGACTAAACAACAACAACAACCTGGGACCTTCTGCATGCAAGGCATGTGTTCTGCTATTGAGCTACAGTCCTTCCTCATAATTTACATAGGAAGCTCCCTTATACGGAGACCCATCAGAGCATCTAGCTCAGCCTCGCCTGCACTAACTGCAGTGGATGTTCAGTGTTTCAGGTAGGGGACACTCCCAGCCCTTACCTGGAGATGCCAGAACCTGGGGTCTTCTGTCTGTAAAGCAGATGCTCTAGCACTGAGAAGTGGCATTTCCAGGGGCGTCTTACCCATAGAGGCTAGTGGCGCAGGGTGCTAAGTTCTGGAGGGTGCCAGAGAAGAGGCGAAGGCTGGAAGTGGTGCCTCCCAGCATCATCTTGCCACCCTCACCCGCCTCCACCATGCCATGCCAAAGCAGCACCGTGACTGGAGCCTCCGCCTGCCACGGCCACCTTGGCACGAAGCAGCCAGCTGAGTTGGGAGCCACCGCGTCCAGCCTCCACCTCTTCCCCACCGGAGGAGCTGCCCTCCAGCCGCTGCCCACCTCCTCCAGCCCCGCAAAGCTGGGCGCGTCGCAGGCAGCACCGTCTTCCCTAAAAAAGGTTGGCAACTATGGGAAGGGGGGGCGCCGGAGGGATCTTTGCACCACAGCGCCACATATGCTTAAGATAGCCCTGGGCCTTTCACGGGCCAGCTAGGCTAGGGTTGCCATATTTTGAAGAGCAAAAAAAGAGGACACATTTACAGACTTCTACTTTTAACTGGATCAGTGATGACTCTGCCCATGAAAAAGACGGCGTGTCCTGGGAAAAGAAGACATATGGCAACCCTGCTCAAGTTTCTCCTCTAGTTCAGTGTTCCTCTGCTTTGAGTTCCTAGATGTTGCTGGGCCACAGCTGCCATCATCACCAGACAAGGTTAGCCAATGGCTGGGGATGAAGGGAGGAGGCAGCAGGCAATGGCAAGGTGGATGGCCAGGCACAGACACTGGCGGAGGAAGAGGAGTGTCTGCCCCCAGCAGCGCGATCCCAGTGGGGTGCCATTGTGGCTGCACCCCCGCCCGCGCTGGGTGCCATGCCCCCAGAATGCGTGCCACACCCCTGTGGACAACGCATCACGCCCCCGGGACGCTCGCCAGCCCCGCCCCGCCTGCTCTCTGCCCCCCACCTGGAGCATGAAGCTCCGCCACTGGGCACAGAGAAGGCGGATGCTACAGCAGCCACACACAAGGGAAGCCGGATCTGCTGCCCGAGGCAACAGCCTCACATTGCTTCATAGGCAGGTTTTGCTTGGCTGAAACGTGTCCCTGAACTCTGATCATAATTCTTGGTTGCCTGAATGGAGGATAGCAAGGGTTGGCTGAGTGTGTGTAGAAACCAGCCTGCTGGTTTTTAACCCCTGCCTGACTAGCTCATATTGTAAGATTTGGATCGCCTTTATTCTGGCAAGGCTGTAAGGTTCAATGCAGTGGGAATGTCTCCTCCGAAGGACCACACCTCTTCTGGCAGGTGACTAGAACCACAGGTGTCAGGTTTTGAAATGTTCTCTTCTTAATGGGTCCCATCAGATTCCTGGGATGCAACTGGTTCCCTTTTATGGACGTGAGAGAAGGGATAATCAAGACTCCAAGTCCTCCCACTCATTTTATTTATGAATGCGGACAAACATTTAGGTCCCTACCTGATTGCCTTTGAAATGTTCTTGCTTCCTGCATTTCCCAGAATGAGGGTGGCACATGTTTGCCGTGTGATTTGAAACAGTTTTTCTCCTTTCCACTCTCTCGTCTCTGCAGAAAAGGAAGCACGGAGATTGTTTTCTTCTCTCGTTTGCTGCTGAAGTGCTGGTGATTAGAATGTAATTTTTTTTAAGCCTCTGTTGCTTTTCAACTGAAATTCCAACAGGAAGCAAACAAAACAGCAGTGAGAACAAAGGAATCACTGGAAATGATGAGAGAGAGAGAGAGAGAGAGAGAGAGAGAGAGAGAGAGAGGTCTGCTGCTGGGGAGCTGAGTTTAACACATGGGACAGGATTATGAATAATGTGAAAGGGAGCATCTAGCATCCAGTGGACACAATGAGGTCTCTCTCAATGCTCGCAAGTGTGACAGCTTATGCACTTGGTGGTAGAACACATTCTGTGCAATGCAGAAGGCACTAGGTTCCGTTCTTGGCATCTGGGAAAGACCCCTATCTGGAAACCTGGAGAACCACTGCCAGTCACTGAAGATAGTACATGGACCAATGATTTGACTTGGTGGAAGACTGCACCCAGTGCAATGTGGGCCTTTATTCAGACCCATGAGGGCTAGAATGTTACCTTATTTTTATGGAAGGGCCATAGTTCAGTCATAGAACACTTGCTTTGGCTGGAAAAGGTCCCAGGTTCAATCCTTGTTGTATGCAGTAGAGGCAATGGAAGACCCTGTCTGAAACTCTGAAGGTTTGCTGCTCATTGGTGTAGACAGTACTGAGATAGATGGGCCAATGGTTGCTCTTGGCATAAAGCTGATTTCTAGAATGATTTCCAGCAAAGACAAGAGAGGAGCCTAGCTCAGTGGTAGAGTGTGCACTTTTGTCTGCAGAAGCTCCCGGGTTCAAGCCCTGGCATCTACAGATAAGGCTGGGAAAGGCACCTGTAAAAGACACCTGCCTGAAGGCTTAGAGGGTCACTGACAATCAGTGTATACCACTGATCCAACTGGTGAGTCAGTATAGACAAGTGGTCCAATACTATGTCACAGTGTGAATTACAGTGAGTGGAAACAGCCACATTCCACCATGAAAATATATGGGAAGATGAAGCAGGCCCTCAAATGCATTTTAGAGCTGAAGGCGAGCCACAGGTCTAAGGTAGAAGATGACTAATGCAGACAATACTGAGTTGTAGGTCAGTGGTCATATTCAAACAAAGCAGCTTCTTAGGGAGAAACACGGAGAAGAAAATTTGCATTGCATCTTTAACTTTGGAAACTCTCTTGTACAGGAGGCAGTGGTGGCCACCAACTTGGGTGGATTTACAAGAGGACCGGACAAATTCATGGAGGTTAAGGCTATCAGTGGCTACTAGCCTTGCTGGCTATTGTTCTGCCTCCCATGATCAAAGGCAGTTGTTGTTTAGTTGTTTGGTCATGTCCAGCTCTTCATCACCCCATGGACCAGAACACACCAGGCACTCCTCTCTTCCACTGCCTCCCGTAGTTTGGTCAAACTCATGCTGGTAGCTTTGAGAACACTATCCAACCATCTCGTCCTCCGTCATCCTCTTCTCCTTGTGCCCTCCATCTTTCCCAACATCAGGGTCTTTTCCAGGGAGTCTTCTCTTCTCATGAGGTGGTCAAAGTATTGGAGCCTCAGCTTCACGATCTGTCCTTCCAGTGAGCACTCAGGGCTGATTTCCTTCAGAATGGATAGGTTTGATCTTCTTGTAGTCTGTGGGACTCTTAAGAGTCTCCTCCAGCACCAAAGGCAGTAATGCTTCTGAATACCAGGCAACTTCCCTGCTTCTTCTTTCCAAGTTAAAACTGGAGGAGATTGAACTGTAGCTAATTGTGCTCAAACATCTGATGCCTTAAGATGAACGTGGATCCTTGTGTGAAGTCAAGGATGTGACAATGCTTCTGTAGCACCATTTGTTTAAAGCTCACACCCGTGACAGTATTGGGTTATCTCATCAAGAGAGGAAAACTGCATTTGAAGCCGTGTTTTCTGATTAGCTGAAGCAGCTTGTAAACATTAGCTAAACAGCCTTTGCACATTAAGCTATTTGGCTGTTATATAAGGAGGTTGCTCTTGGTGCAGATGAGCTGTTGCTATGGCAAGAATTTGGAACACATGAGAGAGAACATGGTGGTGGCATTGGGTGGGGGAGGGCATGAGAGAGGTTGAGAATAGGGTGAGTCATGTGGATGAAGAAGAGGGAAAATCACTTTTGAACCACTTTTATGTGGTTATCCCATGAAAATGACCATCCCTGGATTCAGGAATGAAGATTTTGTTCCCATTGTTGGATGATTGGAAGAGGAGCTTCCAGGGATGTGCAAAGCATGTGCCCTTGATCTATAGCGTCTCCCTTGGAAGAATAGATCTGGGTGGAGGAAACGTCTGCAGTTCTTTTTTTAACAGACACTTACTTAAGTTGCACTTGTTGACCCAAACTTGACTATCCTCAGCACATAAGAACATGAGACCTGCATCTCAGGAATGCTTCACCAATGACCCTATATGGGTCCCTGCCTAGAACCCCGTTTCTTATAATAATCCTAGAAAGAACCCCAGGGGTCATCAAGTCCAACCCCCTGAAATGCAGAACTCATAGCAAATCACATTGTCCCTTGAGCCTCAAGAGCAGAGGTGATGATGGACCAGATGGGAAGCCCAGAATCACACAGAGGTGGGAGAGTATGTGTTTGCCTGTCAGATAACTTTCTATCAACAGGGTTCAACTTGGGAGGAAAGCTCTACTCAGGAGCAAGAAGACTCATCACCCAGCTGCAGGCAGTGACCCAGCAAACAACCAGGTAGAGCAGAGACGAGGGAAATAAATATGGCAGTGGCAGTCGATGCCTGAGGCAAAAGGGGATGGAATAAGAAATGCAGATTGTACAGTGGGCTAGTTCCTGAACTCAAACACTCTATCCACCATCCAGACATGCAAGCAGTATTACCAGAGCCAGGCAAAAGTACTTAAGGATGGTAGGGTCAGTGAGGATCATGCCCAAGTGAGAGGTTGTGTTGTTGAAGAGAAGCTATGGCCTGGGGCGACTCCCAAGGACCAGTTAGGGAGCTTGCAGGGCTGCAGGGCTGAGTTTTGCCATCTCATAGGTAGAGGCGATGGGTCCCTGTATCTCCTCAGGTCATTTTCTGAACGAATGGCTCCCTAGTTCATTAATGCTCCTAGGTCTGACCACATTGTTGTCTGTGACTGTGTCTCCAGCTGCTGCAACCAACCACTACACCCAGAACCGGCTATGGGCAGAGGCCCAGATCACAGAAGTCCACAACCTCCCCATTCCATGCCAAAACCACATTTCTCCATTTGATATAATTTCCAGAGTAGAGCTTGCCTTGAACATTCACACAGTTCTTCACTTAACTGCAGCAAGCCATTGATACCAAGGCCAGCCAGACATCATGTTCCAAACCCATTAATTCTCTTGTAATGACTGCTTGTAAAGATAGCATTTGACTAGTAATGCTTTATCAGTTTTACGTTTCTCCATTTTATTTCTCAGAATACGTAATCCATTGCCTTATCTCTCTCTCTCTCGCTCTTTAGCATTTTGGAAGGATTTTTACGGCCGTTCAGCAGTTCACTGCCTTAGCACTGATACAACAATGCAGCCGCCTCTGTGCCACAGCAAACACCATCGTGGGGTGGGAAGGGGTTGTTATTTTCCCCTCTCTCCATCTTATTTATTCATAATTAAAACTCTCGTGTTTGTGACAGTTCTCAAATGTGACATGACATTTTTATAATCTTGTTAATATCTCAAAAGGTTTTTACTGCATTGCAGGCTGGGAATTATGCAAATGGACAGAGATGGTGGAGAGGAGGGGTGGGGTGCAAATGCTATTGCGGCTGCATTTGCTCGTAAAATTATGACAGAGAAAAATATTATTGATGTAATTACAGGGGGAAACTGCATTTCTTTCCTACTTCCTATTTTTCCATGTCATAAACAAACAATTTTGCAGTGGGAAAGCTCTCTCCTTGTTGCCCCATGCAGGCAATTAAGCAGGGATCATTGCGACCCTCCAGATGTTCCTGGACTCGAACTCCCATCATCCCTGTCCATTGGCTTTGCTGGCTGAGGCTGATGAGAATAGCAGTGTCCCGAGGGCCACATCTCCAGGCACACCCCTGTTAGATTTGAAGCTTGTTGTTGTTGTTTAGTCATTTAGTCGTGTCCGACTCCTCGTGACCCCATGGACCAGAGCACGCCAGGCACTTCTGTCTTCCACTGCCTCCCGCAGTTTAGTCAAACTCATGCTGGTATCTTCGAAGACACTATCCAACCATCTCATCCTCTGTCGTCCGCTTCTCCTTGTTCCCTCCATCTTTCCCAACATCAGTGTGATGGCCTGGAAATCCGATTCAGAGGCTGAACCGGAGGAATCCCAGCCTGCACAGGAGTCCCGGCCTCCTGCTCCTCAGGAGCAGGCACCAGGTGAATCCACTCTGGCTCCAGAGGTGGTTGAGGACTCAGTGCCTACAGGTGAGTCTCCCCCTGGGCCCAGTAACCCTTCAGCCTCTCCTGAACTGCAGAGGCTCAGGGCAGAGAGGCGAAGGGAACTGGTTTCTCCCAGGTGGAGTGCTCGTCTTAAGGCCAGGAGAGGCGGGTCTCCTGGGGGCTGGGACCGCCCCTGGCCTCAGAGAAGGCCCCAGTCAGCCCGGTACCAGGTTGTGGGAGCAACGTAGTTGATGAGCTGTTTCGGCCAGCATCCAGTCCTGTTTCCCCCAGAGTTCCTGTCCTTGCCCGGCTTCCCGCTGTGGACCCTGCTTCACCCGAGGAGGACTGTCTGCCGACCCTCAACTCAGGTCCTGGACCTCGCCCCACGGTAACCTCCCCCCTGGACCAGCACAATCAGGGTCTTCTCTTCTCATGAGGTGGCCAAAGTATTGGAGCCTCAGCTTCATGATCTGTCCTTCCAGTGAGCCCCTTCATGGATCACTGCCTTGCCGTGGTGAAGGGGCTTGAATAACTCAGAACTATGCCGAGCAGGGCACCCAAGATGAACAGGTCATAGTGGAGAGTTTTGACCAAACGTGATCCACCTGGAGGAGGAACCGGCAAGCCACTCCAGTATCCCTGCCAAGAAAACTCCATGGACAAAGACAACAGATTTGAAGCTACCTTCCCCAAATGTCTAATTGCTTGATAATTCCAAGCCTGATTCTAAACCCTGTTGTTCTCCTACAAAGTAGAGCAGTAGCTCACTGTTGGAGCACATGCTTTGCATGCAAAAGGTCCCGAGTTTAATCTTCCAGCACATCCAGTTCAAAGAATCAGGAAGCAGGTGATGGGAATGTCTCTGTCTGATGCACTGGGGAGACACTGCCAGTCAGTGTAGACAAAAGGGGGGGGGCGAAGGGAGAGAGAGCCAATGATCTGATGTTGTATACTGGGCCATAGCTCAGTGGTAGAGTGGTAATACCCAATATCTCAGGGTCAGTCCTGAGCATCTCCACATAGGTCTGGCAAAGACTCCTCTCTGAAACCCGAGAAAGCCATTCCCAGCTAGGCTGGGCAATTTATTATTTATTTATTAAATTTATATACGGCCCCATACCTGTAGGTCTCAGGGTGGTTCACGGGATACAGGGTCAGATGAAACACAGGGTCAGATGGGGGAGGAAATGTTTTAAGTGAGCAGAAGACCACTTCCTATGAGCTTGGTTTGAACCTGTCGTGCTCCTGATGACAACATAATCAGCTGCTGTTGTGTTAGTGTTGGATATGTGGTGATTCATTCAAATAATCACTTCGTGATGAGGTAATGGGATCCTGTCCTTTATAGCTTGCAGCTCAGTGCGTAAAGCTTGGCCACATTGTGTTTGCAGCAATGCAGGACTACACAGAAGTTCTCTCTGTGGTGTTCAGTTAATGATGAACTTTGAAAGCTGATGTATGCCAAATCAAATTCTTTGTTCAGTCAGCCTACAGTTGCTTTTAGAACACTTTAGAAATGTTTTTAGTACTTGCCACCATGGGATTCTTAAGAAGAAAGGAAGGGCTACAAATTGAATGATTATAATTACTTTTATTATTTTCAACAACCTGGGCACATAAGGTTATCTGAAAGCAGTTCTTTTTTTTTCAGGGGGTACTCAAGCGTACGCAGTACTGGCACCTTTTTTGTTGTTAAAAAGTGTGGCACTTACTTAAGCTAACAGGAGTTTGTCAATTCTTTGGTAATTCAGAGTGTAGTGCATTGTGGAAACCATATTAAGATGTTTTAAAAATATATACTTACTGTTGTTTCCGCTACCAGCAATTTCTTTTCAGTGTCATAATTTCAGGAAACTTAACGGCCAAAAAATTAATAATTGCATCTTCATCTTTTCCTCTGCCACTCCAAGAACCCAGGGTCCATTAGCAACTCTACAATTAGGCAAGAGACCTAGTTGCTGCTAAAGTGGTATTTCATGTTTTAAGCGGACTTAAATGTACCCGTTCTAATGGCTAACAATATTTCAAAATGTGACTTAATCTATTTCATTCCATTTATATGAGTTGAGATCATCAATCATTTCCCACTAGAAAGCCCCAGCCTAAGATGAATTTAACGGACTTTATAAATAATGGGTCAATAGCGAGTTTGTCATAAATTCATTTCAACTTTTTGGAGACGGGCCCGGCAGATACTTTTCGGTATTGCTTTCTCACAAATCACCCATAAGTTGGGATTAATTTTGATGTGCAGTTGTGACAATGAGACTTTCTTTTGTCAAAGCCCTGTGTATATATTTGCCTTTTCCTCCCTCCACCTTACCATTTAGTGCTAAAGAAAAATTAAATTGATTTCCCTCTAATTGTATGCAGAGATAGTATTCACTTCAAAGTGTTCGTGACAAGGTGTCAGAGCTGGACTGAAGCCCTGAAGGGGTGTGGCTCAGCCGTAGAGCCAGTGCTGGATTTACATATAAGCTAAATAAGCTATAGCTTAGGGCCCCACTCTCTTGGGTCCCCAAAAGAAACTTAAAGGGGAAAAACTGGATCTAAATTTCCAAAATATAAGATAAAAAAAACCTACCTACAGCAACAGTGTTTTGTGTTGTGTAGGCTCCTATGAGGTAAGTAATGGGCCCCGCCTGCTAACCTGATCCCTAAAATATCACTGATTTGCTCATTTCTATATATAGGGTGCCTAAATTCTGCATGGAGTGGTTGCGTGGCAACATGTGCAAATGGCTTTAGATACCTATCAGGTCCATAAATTACCATATAGCATGTATTCAACACAAAAGGCACCAAATTTTTTGATGACAAATGACAGCTGGACATATAAAGGGCCCCATAACCTTCAGGAGCTGAGGGCCTCATCAAACCTAAATCTGGCCCTGGGTAGAGCATCTGCCTCACACGCAGAAGCTCCCAGGCTCAACCCCCAGCATCTGAAGGTAGGGCAGCGTAGAGAACCCTGACTAAAATCCTGCCAGTTGCAATAGATAATTCTGAGAAGGACCAGTGGGTCTTGGTATAAGGCAGCTTTCTATGTTCCCATGCTCAAAAGTGCAAAAGGAGGGTGTGAGGTTAACATATGAGAGTGCTGGAGGTGAAATAGTTAAACAGGTTACCCAATCAGAACCCAGGGGGGTGGAGTCAGAGGGACTATAAACCAGCTCTGGGAGCGGCGAAGAGAGGAGCTTGTTGGGAGTTGGGTGGTTGGTTGGTGTGGGAGTGAATTGGGATAGAGTCTGTGGGTAGGTTGAGTTAGTGTAGAGAAATAAGCTGAGTCTGGAACAGTTAGGAGCTAGGGAGACAAGTAAATATCTGAGAGGTGGTTTAGTGAGTGAGAGCAGGTAGCGGAAGTTATAGGTCTGGATAGGCACCCCATGATCGTAATTGACCGATAGTTTATGAAACCATACACTTGTTAAACGTCAATAAATAAACAAAAGTTTATGTTCCAATTTAACCCTGACTGGACTCAGTATTGTCCCAGGTAGGGCCTGGGTGGTGGCAGCGAGAAATAAAGTGGTGGCACAGGGATCAATAGACGGTGAAACGTCCAGGGACTCTGTGTGATCGCCACAGAGGGTCCATGCTTGTACTTTCCAGTTAAGGGTCTCTAGCAAGGCTCAGCAAAGCTGGACATCTGTTGAGGGTTGACATCACAGGAATGGGTGCACTGATGAGAGTCTTCTGGACCTGCTCCCCAAAGGTCTGCATGGTCAGGCATATGTTGCAGACCCACTCTGTAACAGGGAGTCCACTAATAAGACCCCCTTGGACATGCTGCTCTTCTTTGCCAATGGAACCTCCTTGCTTGTCTAGCCGCCCCTCACTCTGACTCAGCAGGGGTGGTGAGAAAGAGAAGCAATAGAAGTTTGATAGTCATTTCCTTCTGTTAAAGAAGCAGTGGCTCTTATGCAACATTATGGGGCTATAAGGATTATTGATGGCAGGTCATCACCACTTCCTCCATCCCTGCCCACCTCTAGAAGCAATCCTCTTAGCTGCCCACACGGAGACCACCAGCAGAAGAAGCAGAAGCAATGTAAAATCTGATCTGCTTAAAATCCACATGAAAACGAGTCTGACATCTTTCATCAAGGCACAACAATCCACACAAAGGGGACTGACATGAAAACACATTAATACTTACATGTAAAAAAAGATCACCAGTGATAAGACCACATGAACTTCCCAGGGGATGGCATTCTGTGAATATGTAGCCACCAGAGAAAAGACCCATCTACCCAAGCTAGCTTCTTTCATTGATGGTCCAGAGAGCAGGACCCGATGTCCTTATACTTTGGAGTAGACATACAGAGGATTGCAGTGCAAAATATTTTAAATTAGGGAGGAGGAACCTGTGGCCCTCCAAATGTTGTGGAACTATGCCTCCCACCCACCTTGACCACTGGCCATGCTGGCTGGGGTTTATGGGATTCGGAGTCCCAATGCATCCATTGACAAAGAATCTATCTGATTAATTGAATAAATGCTGCAGGTGTAAGTGTTTTGCAGCCCGCCCCTCTCACTTTCCCTCGTTAGTACTTTTCAATATATGGTCTAGCTCTATTTAAACAGAACCTTATTTCTGCCAAAACTTGATCTAGGTGGGAATGTTTCAACTTTCCCGATCGTTCCATTTCCAGTTACAATTTAGCATGCTGACATAACTCTAAGCATGAAGCTTGAGCTGGGGCAGATAATTTAAAGGCAGATTGTCTCATCAATTCTTTCTTTTTTTTAATTGTGCTAGCCATAGAAGTATACAGTCTGCAGGAATTTACAGCTTGCTCTCTGGAGTATCGGAAGAAGATTCAATTAAGGAAGCAATAGGCAAGGCAGCAAGACACACAATAAAACAGCTTACCATCCCGGGATGAGTCTTATAACCACTTACTTTCTCTCTCTTAAAAAACAAAAAAACTTGTTATACATGATTTAAGATGAGAATCCGATCTCAGCTGCTATAGCATCAATCCATCCTAACTCCTTCTATTAGCATCAAAAGAAAGTGGGGGGAAAAAAAATTCCTTCCAGTAGCACCTTAAAGACCAACTAAGTCAGTTCTTGGTATGAGCTTTCGTGTGCATGCACACTTCTTCAGGTATCTGAAGAAGTGTGCATGCACACGAAAGCTCATACCAAGAACTGACTTAGTTGGTCTTTAAGGTGCTACTGGAAGGAATTTTTTTTGTTTTGACTATGGCAGACCAACACGGCTACCTATCTGTAAAAAGAAAGTGGATTATTCTATTTGAACCAGTTTAGGGGTGCCCTGAATGCTCACTGGAAGGACAGATCCTGAAGCTGAGGCTCCAATACCTCATGAGAAGAGAAGACTCCCTGGAAAAGACCCTGATGTTGGGAAAGATGGAGGGCACAAGGAGAAGGGGACGAAGAGGATGAGATGGTTGGACAGCGTTCTCGAAGCTACTAGCATGAGTTTGACCAAACTGCGGGAGGCAGTGGAAAACAAGAGGGCCTGGCGTGCTCTGGTCCATGGGGCATAGCTGTCAACTTTTCCCTTTTCTTGCAAGGAATCCTGTTCAGAATAAGGGAATTTCCCTTAAAAAAAGGAAAATGTTGACAGCTACGCCATGGGGTCACAAAGAGTCGGACACAACTAAATGATTAAACAACAACAAGGGGTGCCATCTTGGAAACTGAACCTACATTGCTAGGTGAGATGTTGAATTCCAGGACTGCCAAGGCAGTATTTGGAACACAGCTTGTTCCATCTGTGGGACCATCTAGACAGACGGAGCTGAGGGCAAATGAAGGGGGGGGGCAAAGATCTGCACAGAATTGAGTGAATATCCTGACGAGACAAGAAGACTGGTTTGCCACACTTTGAAGTAAGTGAAGTAATACAGATCGGCTAATAAGAGCCCAGCTCCATCCAGTGTAGGGCAATTAAGCACAGAATCCAAAACTACCTAAAAGAGAGGAAGGAACTTTTTCCAGGTAAAGGGCCACATTCCATTCTTGGCAACTTTCTGGGGTCCATGTTCCAGTGGTGGGTGTGGCTAGAGACCAAAGTGGGTGGAGCAACAAGTGTAAATGTTACCTTTCTACAGAAGGCTAGTTTAAAACATACTCATGCACCCTTCTCTATCCTCTGTCCAGGCAAGAAATAGGCATTATGAGAGTTCAAGGACATGCCCTATATGGGTTTTGCATTGCTTACAATCAACTTACTGTGAAATCATAAAATCCAGTGCTTTTTGTGGGGGTACACAGGGGTACACATACCCCTAAATATTTTGTGAACCTAATGGGAGAAGAAACTAAAAAAATTAAAATGGTGCATAGTGAATCATCAGTTCCGTTGAACAGCACGGTGAATCATCAGTTCCTCCGATGCTGGCCTTATTTCCTGTCACAGTGATTCCTGAGTCTTATATGGAAGAGAGTACCCCTAAAAAATATTTTAGAAAAAAAGCACTGCATAAAACAGTATAAAAATGCAATCTAAAACCAACAGAAAACAGCCAATTTACTTTTTTAAAATAATCATAGAGGAGTCCTTCAGTCCTTGTGCTATGACTAAGCAGGCAGCCACCAGCAAGTGGGTGATTAGAGATTTACTACAAAGGTCCAAACCCTTTCCCACAGACATGTTCAAAAAATGTTAATGTAGGGCAGCGAAATAAATCTCATTTGTGCACCAATAAACAATCCAGCAAAGATTTTATTTCAGTGGACATAAATTCAGAAATGCACTGGGGTTAGGATGGGGGAGAGATTTCTTCAGCTTGCATTTTAATATGAATTTACCTGATTCCCACTATCGAGACCAATCTGCAAACTGAAACACAGCTCTCCTTTGTAATTCACACTTCTCTGAATTCTGTGATGCAGTTCTCCAACCAAAAAAGGCTGACTTTAGTGAGCATTGGGGAAAGTGTGCGCACATACAGAAACAAAATGTGTATGGTAGTGAAAACAATGTGCAAACACTATTATATTAGGGAAAACCTGTCATATAGATATAGATTAGGAGCAGTGTTCATGAAAATGTAAATAAATATGTTTTTCAACGAAAAATGGACAAACCAACAGGTGGGACAAACTGAATTTAAGAATGAAAAACTGAGAGAAGCTGAAACTGGATCACCAAAGGCCTATTGAGTCATAGGAACAAAACCCAAAAAAGACATAGGAAGAGCTTGTTGGACCATTATTATTATTATTATTAAAAGTACATAATTACAAGTGCACAGAATAAGATAAAAAGAAGAAAAATAGTACCCATGTAGAAAACAAAAAAGAATCAAAAAGAAAAGGAAATTGTGTACATTGCCGAAAGAAAGAAAGAAAGAAAGAAAGAAAGAGAAAGAAAGAAAGAAAGAAAGAAAGTGTTATTGTTGTTAACCAAACCTTAACCTAATATGATATTTATAAAAATGAATTCCAAATATTGCTAAATTTGTCCATGGCAACGCTATGTCTGTACAACTCCTAGGGGACATGGGGCTTCACCCCCACAATAAAATATTTGAGGTTGCCAGGGGGCTCCAAAGTTCCTGGGCATTCACATTCAAATGGGGTGTGTGCACTGCATCATATGACTGGTTATGTGAGGCGGGGCTTCCCTTGGCCCCCATAATGTTTTATTCAAGTTTGCACCCCAGAAGCAGATGCCTGGAGGGTCATCCATTTTCCACCCCGACTTCATACTATGTGGGTCACAGTCTGAAATGCCATCTCACTAGGGTTGGTCTCCTGATATAAGGATGAAAAACCCAGACTTGGTGGAGCTTTCTGTACGCCGATGTGATTTGACTGCTGCCAATTTAGCTTTCTGACACTTTTCCCTTACATGATCAGAACAAGGGTCCTTTCCCACCTCTCGTTAATCACCGCTGACAAGCTGCCAGAAATTTTGTGTCTCTCCCCACCCCCACGGCTGCCCCTCTTCAGCATCCAAGGTCAGTTTCGTCTCATGATAAGAAGGCACATATGGCATGTTTTAATCGAAGAGGATGTGCGGCTTGGATTCCTTAATGCGCTTCACACCAGAGGGGCTGGCGTGTCGGGGGCTAACAAGGCAGCCTTGTAAACAACGCTTTGAATGGCCCCCGCCCCTCTTTCTGAGCTCCCTTGAGGATGCCACATTTTTCTGCCAATGAGGAAAATATGAAAGGGATTATCAGGGGGAGAGATTTGATTCAGTTTCCATTTAAAGGCAGATTTGCCTAATATGCACTTTCTCAAAAGAAAATGAAAAAAGAAACACAACCACCCACCTAAATTCCCTCTCCTCTTTATTTCTCAGTGCAGTTCTACAGCTAATCAATGTGGGGTGGTGCATGTACTAGGGCAGAGCTTTTCAACTTTTGAGTCCATGGCTCCCTTGACCATATAAAAGGTAAAGGGACTCCTGACCATTAGGTCCAGTCGCGGACGACTCTGGGGTTGCGGCGCTCATCTTGCTTTATTGGCCGAGGGAACTGGCGTACAGCTTCTGGGTCATGTGGCCAGCATGACTAAGCCGCTTCTGGTGAACCAGAGCAGCACACAGAAACACCGTTTACCTTCCCTCCAGAGCGGTACCTATTTATCTACTTGCACTTTTGACGTGCTTTCGAACTGCTAGGTTGGCAGGAGCAGGGACCGAGCAACGGGAGCTGACCCTGGTGTGGGGATTCGAACCGCTGACCTTCTGATCGGCAAGCCCTAGGCTCTGTGGTTTAGACCACAGCGCCACCCACGTCCCCTCTTGGCCATAGAAATGTATATAAATATACATATGCATGTGAACATATTTGTGAAGATAGCATACAAAGATGCAACATATTGGGGAAAGGAAAGGATTAGTTATTATGATGATCTTCTGACCGGAGTCTCCTGTTTTAATTGCTGCATTGTTTTTAATGGGATTCTTCGAATGTGTGTTTTAATTATGAATGTTCATATTTTAATGCTTTAATGGGATTGTTTTAATGTGCATTTTAATTATGGGTGTTTATATTTTAATGCTTGGGTAACTGCTTTTTATACTTTGTAAACTGCTTAGAAGCAGTTTTGGCATTAAGTGAATGAAATAACAGCAACAATAACAACAACAGTAACTAATTAAATAATTGCTGTATTTTTACTGCCAGTAAAGGAGAAAGGTTCTAGTGCTATTGTCTGCCTCGGGTGCCAAAATAACTTGACCAGTCTCTGTCTTGGAAGGTGTCACTTTTGCCTCACACAGCAAAATATAACTGGACCAGTCCCAAATGAAGCTTTTGGAACAATGCTTTAATCCCCATATTAAGGAGTAACAAAGCTTACAGTTGTTTGCATTTATCCACCTCTCCCCTCACTGTTAAAATGGAGAATGTAAGCTACTTGGAACAGAGACCTTAACGCCCCCCCTTTTTTTGTATTCCTCTGAAATATATGCATGTTTATCATATGCTCCCTGGTCCTGAATGGGGTAACTGTGCCCCTGAAGGACCAGGTGCGCAGCCTGGGAGTCATTTTGGACTCACAGCTCTCCATGGAGGCACAGGTCAATTCTGTGTCCAGGGCAGCTGTCTACCAGCTCCATCTGGTACGCCGGCTGAGACCCTATCTGCCCATGGACTGTCTCACCAGAGTGGTGCATGCTCTAGTTATCTCTCGCTTGGACTACTGCAATGCACTCTATGTGGGGCTACCTTTGAAGGCAACCTAGAAACTACAACTAATCCAGAATGCGGCAGCTAGACTGGTGACTGGGAGTGGCCGCCGGGACCACATAACACCAGTCTTGAAAGACCTACATTGGCTCTCAGTACATTTCCGAGCACAATTCAAAGTGTTGGTGCTGACCTTTAAAGCCCTAAATGGCCTCAGTCCAGTATACCTGAAGGAGTGTCTCCAGCAACGAAGTTCAACTAAAGATACTTCTGCCTGCTCAGAGAAGGAAGGTAGGAGAAATGACCAGAAATGTCGGGGGCAGGGAGCCAAACAAGTGAGAAGGTTTGCAGCCTGGTGGGAAGAAAACAAATGCAGCCAAAGGACTAATTTTGGCAGTTTCTTGCAGCTGGGAATCATTTTGTGCCATTTATTGATCTCGCAAGGGCCTTTGAATCTCATTGCTGGTTCACCACCGAGAATGGAAAGAACGACAACTCCGGCTGAATGCAGAATAAATGAGATTGCCTGGGCTGCTTATCTCTGCCAAAATGTGCCCAGCGCTGTCAGCTTAAGATGGCCAATAGCCTCAAGATGCAACATCTGGGATTTCCATCCCCATTGTAAACCCAGAAAACCACAATGACTTTGAATGGCACTGCTTCAGATATCACTGACCTCAAACAGCATTTTGCATAGGAATTGGTGAGCAGCAGATTGCTTGGCTGAAGAATGAACTAGGTGTATTTAAGCTGCGTCCTTGGACATCAAACCTCTGAAAGGGAATCTGTTTTAAACCTGGCAGCTCGGCTGTGTCCAATCACTTCCAGCTGGGGAAGGGCCATAGCTCAGGAACAGAGCATCTGCTTTGCATGCAGAAGGTCTCAGGTTCAATCCCCACCATCTCCAGGCAAGGCTGGGAAGGACCTCAGCCTGAAAACCTGGTAGAGCTGCTGCTCATCTGTGTAGATAATGCTGAACCAAATGGACCAATGGTCTGAATCAATATAAGGGAGTGTCCTGCATTCCTGTGTCTTAAGGGAAGGGTTTGGAACCCAGAGACACAGAGCACCTGTTTTGAATGCAGAAGGTTCCAGGTTCAGTCACTGGCATTGACAGCTGGGGCTGGAAGAGAACTCTGTCTGGAATCTTGGAAAATCACTGCCAGTTAGTGTAAACTGAGGGAGGTCATAGAATAAAATAATTGCAGAGTTGGAAGGATGGTGCTGTGGGTTAAACCACAGAGCCTAGGACTTGCTGATCAGAAGGTCGGCAGTACGAATCCCCATGACGGGGTGAGCTCCCGTTGCTCGGTCCCTGCTCCTGCCAACCAAGCAGTTCGAAAGCACATCAAAGTGCAAGTAGATAAATAGGTACCGCTCCGGTGGGAAGGTAAACGGCATTTCCGTGCACTGCTCTGGTTTGCCAGAAGCGGCTTAGTCATGCTGGCCACATGACCTGGAAGCTGAACGCCGGCTCCCTCGGCCAATAAAGCGAGATGAGCGCCGCAACCCCAGAGTCGGTCATGACTGGACCTAATGGTCAGGGGTCCCTTTTCCTTTACCTTTTAGATTGACCCAAGGGTCAATTTCTCAAACCCCCAGGAATGCAAGAATCTCACCTAAAGCATCCAACCTCTGCTTAAAAAAACTATTGAAGGAGAGTCCAAAATCTCCTGAGGTAGTCCATTCCACTGTCAAACACCTGCTACTGGGAGAAGGTTCTTTCTGAACGCCATTCTTGTATCTTGAATCCATTGGTTTGGGTCCTACCCTCCAGAGCAAGAGAAAACAAATTCGCTCCATCTTCCATGTGACAACCTTTCAGAAATTTGAAGATAGCCTCTTAGTCTCCTCTTATCTAGGCTAAACATAAACAATTCTCTCAACCATTCCTCATAAGACCCCTGATCATCTTGATCTCCCTCTTCTGCATACATTCCAACTTGTCAACATCCTTCTTAAACTGTGGTGCCCAGAACTGAACACAGTATTCCAGATGTGGTCTGACCAAGGCAGGATAAAGTGGTACTATTACTTCCCTTGATCTGGACACTCAAGAACTACAAGTAGCTTCTTTTTGCTGCTGCTGCTGCTGCTGCTGCTGCTGCATCACACTGTTGACTCAAGTACAAGTAGTTTTATTACAGTCAATGACCAGTATCAAGACAAAGACAGCAACTGTGAAATTTAAAAAATCAGGACAAAATAAGATGATGTAAAATCACATAAACATAAAAAAGCAGTTCCATGTGGTCATTTATCTGCCAGAAAGGACAGATTTCTGGTTTCTCTTCAGATTGTATAAATCACTGTTGACTTAGGTTAAGCTTTGTGTTCCAGAGGATAGGACTTGAACCAATGGCTTCGTGTTACAAGAAAGGGGATTCCAACTAAAGATCAGGAAGAGCTTAATGTCAATAAGGGCTGTTCCACAGTGGAATAGCTTTCATGTGTGATCTAGTTGAGATTTCTGCACCACACGGGTTGGACTAGATGATCCTTGGGTTCCCTTCCAAATCTACAATTCTATGATTCTATGACAAGCGGGGCATTGCCCACCAACCTCAGCCTGCCCTCAGCCAGCCACCACTGGCCTGCCTTCTATCTTATCACCAGTCCACTGAGTCCCCCTGGCTATCAGCTTCCTATTTCTCCATCTGGGTGTTGCCCCTTGTGGAACTCAGCAAGAAAGTGGATGGGGTCAAAACTAAAATTAGTTGTGTCTGCCTTTTATTGGCTTTGGTTGTGCCTGTCAGTGGTCTCCCAGCCTTCCTCACTACCACTCCCATCAGCTATGACTGTCTTAGTGTATATGTGGGCCCTTGAGATTGTGTGTGTGTGTGTGTTTGTGTGTGTGTCTTAAATTTCTGCAAATCAACGAGCTTGTTTTTGTTTGTTTGTTTCCCCTTTTTTGCAAGCACACATCATAGTTTCCTTGACGTTTAAAATAACTGGAGTGAGGGGGAGTTCTTGGTGGAGATCTGAAGATACCTTGAACATTCCACATGAAAATAGGGACATTCTATGCTTTAGATTAGAATGCCCCCATTTTGATCCTTGGGACCATTTGCAGCTCAGGGCAGTTCAGCTGACCTTTCACCCAGGCTCAGATCAGACCCAGTCTCCCTAAGCTTCCTTCAGTATCATGGGGCCAGGTGCATTGGACTTCTGAGTCTTCTCACCAGGGGCACATGGCCCCCAGAGGAATGATAATGAGGTGGTGTGGCCCTCAGACTGGGAAGGCTACCCCACCACCACCAATTTGAGTCCATCCCTAGACCTATAATAGCAGCCTGATTGCAAAACCTTAGCAAACAGATGTTTTTCCTGGACCAGCAAGACTGTTGGTAAATCTTTTCCTGCTTCATTTTGTAAGAGCAAATCTTAGGAGGACCCTCTTCAATCTTTTCCTTTTTAAGCATTTTGCCTTAGCTCCTGCATGGCAAAGGACATTACAAGATGCGGTGTTTGCTCAGCCTCTGAAATTGAGAGCGCCATTCTCTGTTCACCAGGGCAGCGCCACAGCTGAATCCAATTGCCCGTCGAATTTACTTAGCTCACTTCATAATGAAAAATACTAATGGGTTTAACGAAAGGTGACTTCCACAATCAGTCACACCTTTTCCCGTAAGACGCTGGTGGACACTTGCCTTTCGTCTGT
This sequence comes from Podarcis gaigeae, assembly GCF_964106915.1. Taxonomy (NCBI): domain Eukaryota; kingdom Metazoa; phylum Chordata; class Lepidosauria; order Squamata; family Lacertidae; genus Podarcis; species Podarcis gaigeae. Next base: position 36,897,891 of record NC_139693.1, read on the forward strand.
GCTTTAAACCGCCTTGATGAAAAGCCCCCCCTCCACATTTTATTTTATTTTTATTTTTGCTCCAGAGGTTCCCCCACAAAAAAAACTGCTCTTTAAAGTTGAATTGGAGCAAACATTAGTCCACGCAAAACCAAAATTGTTGTTTGTTACACTTCAGCTTTAAAGAGAAGGTTTGCGCTGGAAAAGCTCTAAGGAAAGAGTGCTCAGACAAGGAGCTTTAAAACACAGACTTGTGCCTAGAAAATGTAGAGCAAATGGGAAGTGTGGATAAGCCCTCAATGTTTACTGATGCTTCTACCCAGCAGATCTTCAAGCATTTGCAAAGAGTACAGTGGTACCTCGGGTTACATACACTTCAGGTTACATACGCTTCAGGTTACAGACTCCGCTAACCCAGAAATAATACCTTGGGTTAAGAACTTTGCTACAGGATGAGAACAGAAATTGTGCGGCAGCAGCAGGAGGCCCCATTAGCTAAAGTGGTACCTCTGGTTAAGAACAGTTTCAGGTTAAGAACAGACCTCCGGAACGAATTAAGTACTTAACCCGAGGTACCACTGTACTACACAATGAGAAAAGCACTTTGATTTCCCAAACTTTCTGTTTCAGGAGGTTCAGCAATTTTTTCAACCCAAGATGTAATATTGTGGTATGGTTGGGGGGGGAGAGAGAGAGAGAGAGAGAGAGAGAGAGAGAGAGAGAGAGAGAGAGCAGTGTCCCGAGAATTTCATGCTTTGAACATAAAGCAAAAAATGCCTGTGGTGTTCAGATTTTTCATTGCAACACTGAGGCCTAAAGATGTGTGAACTAAGACACAGATGGGATTTTTCTACTCTCACTGAAGCACTTTTGACTTCCCTCTACATTTCTCAGACTAATAACTTTTATGTGCATGGAAGAATCCTGCAAATTCAGTTTGGACTATGCAAAATCCTGTGATTGCCTTAAGGTAAAGGTAAAGGTATCCCTGCCCGTACGGGCCAGTCTTGACAGACTCTGGGGTTGTGCGCCCATCTCACTCAAGAGGCCAGGGGCCAGCGCTGTCCGGAGACACTTCCGGGTCACGTGGCCAGCGTGACAAAGCTGCATCTGGCGAGCCAGAGCTGCACACGGAAACACCGTTTACCTTCCCGCTGGTAAGCGGTCCCTATTTATCTACTTGCACCCGGAGGTGCTTTCGAACTGCTAGGTTGGCAGGCACTTGAACCGAACAACGGGAGTGCACCCCGCCGCAGGGATTCGAACCGCCGACCTTTCGATCGGCAAGTCCTAGGCGCTGAGGCTTTAACCCACAGCGCCACCTGCGTCCCTTGTGATTGCCTTACAAATGTGCATTTGATCCCCAAATACACATGCACACACACACACACACATTTTTATTTCTCTTAAGGAAACTCCTACGACTTCCGTCAAAATTAATTTACCTACTGAGGCGTGCCCAGAAACACTTTCAGTTTCACATTTGCAGTGACAACCTTCCTGAGGACTATAATAGTGATTTTTTAAAAGGCAGTTTTGACGCCCACATTTCTGAAGATGCCACTATTCTATGTATTAGGAAAAAACAACATGGTGTAATTTGTGTTAGCATCTCATTCGTGGGGGTTTCGCTGATTGTGAATCTGAAGGAGGATGTGAATAAAGTTTGGGGGAAAACCACATTGAAGGCCATCAAAGGAAGGAAAAAAGAAGCTGTTGTCAACTTGAGCATGTTCCACCCGATTCAGCCCCAGTGTTTATATTGCTATTATTATTATTAACGCTCTTGAGCATGCAGCCAGTGGTTTTTCATCACAAGAATTCATGGTGTCTTCTCACATCAGGAAGAGGGATGATGAATTCAGGAAGGGGCACTTCACTTATTTTCTCTGCGATTATACATCTTGGTAGCTTGGCAGCTCTGACGTGGATGAGGGATAACAGGAAAAATAGGAAATTGTCTACTCTCATCAAAGATGCGCCGCAAACATCAAATGGCAGAGTAGCTGACATTTTTTAAAATGTCTGATTAACCGTGTGTGATTTCTTCCCCCTGGCCTGTGTTCAGCTGTGAAATTCATAAGCAACTAAGGCTCTCAAAGGGGCAATATATCAAAGGGGGCAGCTGAAATCATGTAGCAGGGGCATTAGGCAATGCTAAGCAAAGGGCATTGAAGTGAGTGCTGGAATGGAAGTGAGAGCTGGACCATAAAGAAGGCTGATCGCCGAAGAATTGATGCTTTTGAATTATGGTGCTGGAGGAGACTCTTGAGAGTCCCATGGACTGCAAGAAGATCAAACCTCTCCATTCTGAAGGAAATCAGCCCTGAGTGCTCACTGGAAGGACAGATCCTGAAGCTGAGGCTCCAATACTTTGGCCACCTCATGAGAAGAGAAGACTCCCTGGAAAAGACCCTGATGTTGGGAAAGATGGAGGGCACAAGGAGAAGGGGACGACAGAGGACGAGATGGTTGGATGGTGTTCTCGAAGCTACGAACATGAGTTTGACCAAACTGTGGGAGGCAGTGGAAGACAGAAGTGCCTGGCGTGCTCTGGTCCAGGGGGTCACAAAGAGTCGTACACAACTAAACGACTAAACAACAAAGCAAAGGGCAGCAGAGGCTGGTCCATTTGGGCGAATGGGGCACAGCATCATGGACATCAGTCTTAAGTCTTCTGAGCCCCCCTCCTGCCTTCTTAATTGCAACTTGTCCATGGATTGCATCTTCCTTCTTCTTAGCCCCAGTTTTCCCTTGCAGAATCAGTGGAGCCTGTCATTCTCCCTTCCGTCTGCCCTGCCAGACCCAAGAACCACCAGACATCCCTGGCAAAGGGAGATCCTTTTAGGGCACCCCTCTTTCACCCTTTTTGGACAAGCTAGGGCCCCTGCCTCAAAAGAGAATAGTTTAGGACTAATTCACTTCTAGGAGGGATGCTCCAAACTTTGTCACATCCACAGTTTTTGCTGTGTTACTTGGTCATGTTTCTGCAGTCAGAGTGCAAATGCATTAAGAAACCAGGTGTAGGCAATATTGAGTGGAGAGGCCAATAGTCTGACATGGTTTAAGGCTCCTTTCTTGGTATATTCTCAGTTCAGTTGCAGCTCCACACATAGGGATGGACCAAGGGATAAGTTTCAGAGCTCATCTATCTGAAGTTCCTAGGCATGGGTCCAGGCTTTCTGTGTCTGGGCCTGAGCATATTATTATTATTATTATTATTATTATTATTATTATTATTATTTGCTCCAATTCAGTGGAAAAAAATGTGAGTTTTCCCAGAGAAGAAGAAGAAGAAGAAGAAGAAGAAGAAGAAGAAGAAGAAGAAGAAGAAGAAGAAGAGTCTCAAAGCTGCTAACATTCTCCTTTCCCTTCCTCCCCCACAACAAACACCCTGTGAGGTGTGTGGGGCTGAGAGACTTCAGGGAAGTGTGACTGGCCCAAGGTCACCCAACAGCTGCATGTGGAGGAGCGGAGACGCGAACCCGGTTCCCCAGATTACGAGGCTACCGCTCTTAACCACTGCACCACACTGACTCTGGAAAAGTGCATGGAAAAACAAACATACAAACATGCTGGAAAGCTATGTGTGGATGAGCCCTCAGTTTCTCTCTGGTTCTTATTTTTACAATCTTATATTTAGTTCTCTACATTTCCACATTAATTTGTGACCCCCACCTCCCAAAAATTGACATTTTAATGTGAATTTATTTGAATTCATACAGGTTTGTATGCAATTTTGCTATGTAATATATGTAGATATGTAGCTTGGGCATACTTCTTGCTCACTGTCACCTGAGGCTCAGGGGGTCACAGTCTTGCAGAGTGCCTTTTGCCAGCTTTGGCTGGTGGCCCAGCTATGACCGTATCTGGACAGGTTACCAGAGTGTAGACAACTTAAATCCAGATAGTCCAAAGTGTAGACAACATCCCTGTCCAGATACGGTCATAGCTGGGTTAGACTACTGCAATATGTTATACATGGGGCTGCCTTTATAAATAGTTTGGAAATGGCAAAAAAACTTCAAAAGCCAGGTTGCCCAACAGAGCAAGATGTTCTGAGCACATGGCACAAGTGCACTGGCTGCCAATTACTTTCCAGACCCAATTCAAAGTGCTGGCTCAGGACCCCAGTACCTCAAGGATCACCTCTCCCCATATGAACTGACCATCCTCACTTGAGACCCGTAAGAGGTCTGGAGTATGTCTTCTCCGTAAGAGGTCTGGAGTTTGTCAACGCGAGAATGTCTTGCCCTGTGCTATCATTACATAGATGCAAGGCTTTTAATTATCTGTGGTCTCTCTGAGTGAGTGAAATACTTTATTCCTGTATTTTAAAAATAGGATTGTCTTTTAGATTTGTATTTGTTTTTCTGGTATGCCAGTTTTAACATACAGTGGTACCTCGGGTTAAGAACTTAATTTGTTCTGGAGGTCTGTTCTTAACCTGAAACTGTTCTTAACCTGAGGTACCACTTTAGCTAATGGGGCCTCCTGCTGCCATCTTGCCTCCGGAGCACGATTTCTGTTCTCATCCTGAAGCAAAGTTCTTAACCCGAGGTACTATTTCTGGGTTAGCAGAGTCTGTAACCTGAAGCGACTGTAACCTGAAGCGTCTGTAACCCGAGGTACCACTGTACGCAGGTTTCTTTTGTTTATATAATGTATGTCACTTTGAATTACCTTGATTTTTTTAAAAAAAAAATGACCGACAGATTTAAATAATACATTTTGTGTTATTTTCACTAATATATGCTGTTTCGTTTTGTTGTGGTTGGGGTGTTTTGCACAATGTACCTTTTTACAGTGGTATGGAACCTTTCCTGGCTAATAGGCCAGATTCTTCTGTCCTCCAACCCTGCTAGGGCAGATTTGGCAAGTAGGTGGTGCTGACAATATATGGGACAGCTGCATATTACTGCACTGCAGGGGGCTGGACTAGATGACCCTCAGGACCCTTCCAAATCTACATCTTCTGTGGAAGAGGTCAAGGAGGCTCACATGGTACTCCACCTCCCCATATTTTCACAACAAGAACCATGTGATGTTGGTGAGACTAAGAAACTGTGACTGGCTTAGGGTCACCCTGGCCACACAGATCCTAGACTGACACTCTAACCATTGGGCAACAGTGTCTCTCAAATGAGTCTTAAAGCACTCAAGTGTTGAATGACCATTTCACCTTTGGCATCCACCTTTGAGGTGGAAAGGTCACATGTCTCATCTGAGCCAAAATCTGGAAATCTTTGACTGCTGTGGGTTATATGGGAGAATGCATGGGAATATATGTGTGTATGTCTATCTGCCCAGGAGGTTATCCTTCCGCGGCAGCAGAGACCTGATAAGTCAAGTGTCAGTTTCATGTAATGAAAAGAACGGGAAACGGCTATGAGTCAGAAGCAGTGTGAGGGTCGTGTGCAGATAATAAACTGAAGAGAAGAGGAGGAAAAGAAAATGCAACCGCCATCCATCCTGTCCAGCTTTTGTGTCACATTGATGAAGGGTTTTTGTTCCAGAGCAATTGGAACAGAAGTAAAATCCCAGCGCTGGAGGGGGGTTGTCTTTTCCGGACACTTGGCAGGAGAGAAAAGCAGATTTGATCAATCTGGGTCATGTGTGGAAAAGAAGAGTTTCTTGATTTGTGGTGCAACATCTGCAAAGGAACAGATGTCCCTTAGCCAGGAGCAAGAGAAGTGGCGTTTACATTCCCTGCTATGTTGAATTCATCTGCAACACTGTGTAGGCATCAAGGCAACCGTGTCTAGGTTTTTGTTTTCAAGTTGAATTGCACTTTGAAGCAGAGGAAGCCTGAGAAATGCTCGGAAAGCATCTGTTTAAGAAAGCTCTCCACTTGAGAGAGAGACCATTAAAAAAGCATTCTGAGCTGGGATGTTGCACGTGGCTTAGTATGTTTATTTTTGCAGAGAAGTGTCCCAAGTGGGAAGCATATTTGTGAAAAGTATTGCCAGGTGAGAGAAGAAAGAAAGAAAGAAAGAAAGAAAGAAAGAAAGAAAGAAAGAAAGAAAGAAAGAAAGAAAGAAAGAAAGAAAGAAAGAAAGAACTGGAAGCTCATTGGATTCTGGTTGCCATGTGACAGAGATACTCTGGAAGAATTAGTTAGACCTGGAGGGGGGTGGATAGCCTTCAAATCTGCAGGATATACTTTTGTTGTTAGTAAAACCCTGAGATCCACCAAATCTGGGCACCAACCATCTCATATTATTACATACAGAAGTTTCAAATAACCAGGTGGAATGACTACTGACAGACGTAATTTTGGAAGGGGTTTTGTGTGACTGCCCTTGAGTAACAGGCGATGGATGGAGGGTGATGATCTGGCTATGTCCAAGGTGATGATTCTGCTGGCTGAAGAATACAACCAGGTTCCTAATATTGAATCCAGGTCTGATGGTGATGAACCTGAAAAAACCCAGAGTAAAGTTTCTTATAGGCACTTTCTCCTGCTCTGATTAATCGATGGGGTAAAGAAGTGGTGGACTCTCCTTCATTGGAGGTTTGAAAACAGAAGTTAGGTGGCCATCTGTCAGGGATGCTTTAGTTGTGATTCCTGTGTTGCAGGGGCTTGGGCGAGATGACCCTGGAGGTCCCTTCCGTCTTTACGATTGTATGATTCTACCTTCCCATTCCACATTTGTTGCACAGGGATCAAGTCCAAGTACGAAGTCACAAAGAGAATGAGAAGTACTCACCTTCAGACCAAGGGACTGTCCCTTTGTGATGCCGTAGTCTTCAGAGAAACATAGGAATCTGCTTTATACTGAGTAATACCATTGGCCCCTGTAGCTCAGTATTATCTACTAGTTTCAGACTAGAGGTCATGCTCAGATCCACCTGGAGGCATTTTTCATGCAAAGCTAAAGCTCTTTCCCCAAAGGAATTACTCCTCCCTATTGAGGAGTCTAACCAAGGTCTCCCGCATGTCAGATGGGGATGATTACTAAATAAATGAGGATGACCTGGCATCCAGCTAAGGCAAGGGGGTGGTGGACCCTAGGAACATCATCTGGCTGGAGGGGGTTTCAAGGCCTAATTCAATTTCCCACATTTGTCACAGCAAGTTGTGCACCCAGAGTGTCCTGCTCCCCTGGCCTACCTGGCAGACAGTGTGCCAAGATGAAATTCCAAGTCCAAAAGCAAATCCACACAAGTCCAGTCCAAAGATCAGGATCCACAGTCCTGGGTTGGTTCCAAATAATCCAAGATAGGAGTTCAGGATACAGTCCAGAGTCAATCTTGAAGTAGAAACCCATGAAGGTCCAAGGAGAATCCCAGGCAGTCCCTCAATGTGGGCAGTTGAGCAGACCAAGCCCCTCAGCTCTGCTGCCTTCTGACCCTGTGCCTGCCAATTGCAGCATCTGGGCTTGATGTGGCAGGTGACCCTCACCGTCTGGCCAGCTAGTGAACTAGGCTGCAGGCCCAGGCCTGCCTCTGCTTCCTGGAGTGCCCCGCCCGCTGTACCCTACGTCTTAGGACCCGCCGTGTTTGTGGGGACAAGGGCCTCTCTGGCTATTATGTTCTCAGTTTTTGCAGCGCAGATCCAAAACTACTTAATAGGGTTTTCTAATATACACTTTTCATCATCAAGTTTTTGGCACTCCTTGCAATAATACTCACTTTTTAAAATTTAAAATGCCCTTCCTTCCTTCCACTCTAATTTACATTCGGTGACATCATCAAGTCAACCAAACTGTTTTAGCCCACTTGATTTCATTTACTGATGCTCCGTGACAACACTGCCAGATGCAGGATTATGGCATCATCCTGGTCACTCTGTTATCCCTGATTGGGTGGGATCACCCATGTGACTAATTCAACAGGAATAAAGCAAGGGTGGGTGGTGTTGGTGCTGCAGCAGCAGCAGCAGGGGCAATGTTAAAATAGATATTTGCATAGTCTATGGGAAATTTCCTGCCCCCTAAAAGCAATAGCTAAAATGCAAGGTCCTATTCAGTGCGGCCATTGTTTTTACAAAAGCAGTTGTGCACAGGGGGAGTCCTCACAACAACCCTGGGAGGTAAGATTAGTCTCAGGGCAGATCATGCAGACAGTATCATAGTCAAGGAAGGATTTGAACTCGGGTCTTCCACTGGCTGTTTCTGCATTCATTTAGGCTGCTATGAAAGGGAAGGGGGGCATTTTTCAGACTGAGTTCAAGTTCAAGTCATTTTATTAGGGTTAAAGACCGGCATCAAGACAAAAAGCACCAATTACAAAATTTAAAAGCTCAGAACAAAATAAACAATGTACATAAAAATGAGCTTCAGTCAAAGTCCCACACGATTCTGCCTTGGTCAGACCACCACTGGAGTACTGTGTCCGGTCCTGGGCACCACAATTTAAGAAGGGTATTGAAAAGCTGGAAAGTGTGCAGAGGAGGGCAACCAAGATGATCAAGGGCCTGGAAAACCAAGCCTTATGAGGAACGAATGAGAGAGTTGGGTATATTTAACCTGGAAAAGATGTGATAGCAATCTTTCAATATCTGTTCCAGGGCTGTTCCATGGAAGATGAAGCAAGCTGGTTTTCTTCCACTCTGGAGGCTAGGACTCGAACCAATGGCTTCAAATGACTGGAAAGGAGATTCCAACTAAACATCAGAAAGAACTTTCTGACAGTAAGAACCATTCAAAAGTGGAACAGACTCCCTCGGGAGGTTGTGGACTCTCCTTCCTTAGAGGTTTTAAAGCAAAGGTTGGATGGCCATCTGTCATGGATGCTTTAGTGGAGATTCCTGCATTGCTGGGGGTTGGACTAGATGTCCCTCAGGGTCCCACCCAATTCTATTATTCTGTTAATAGGCTTGCCTCTAGGAACACACACCTCTAGGCTTCATCTAGGTAAGAAGAGGCATTATCAGAGTTAAACAACACCTTCCAGCCACCATCCTTTAAAGCAGGGACAATGAGGAGTGTGGCCTGATAAGGATTCCAAGGGCCAATTAGAGCCACATTTGGCCCTTGGGCCTGAGGTTCCCCACCCCAGCTATACACAGAACAGTATACCCACCTAGGGTATTGATGGGGGCCTACTTCTCAGGAGACTAGCATAGGATTGCATTGACACTGTACTAGAACATTCAGAAGCCACTTGTCATTTCTGAGTCAGTAAGCTTAAGAACATTGAGGCCTTCCAGAAAACCGTCCAGAACCATCCTTAAGGAGGCAGATCAGTCATGCAGTGTTGAGAGACATCACATGCAACATGTTCTCTCTGGTTTCCAAATCACCTACACAGATGTTGGCCAGATGCCCAAGGGAGAGTCAGCAGGCTCAGTCACACATCCTGATCAGGCTGATTCTATTGACCTCTGTGTTGCTGATCAGGCTCTGTTCTCCAAACATAAAACTCAGCCAACTTTCCACCATATTGAGATGTTCTGATGAGCTCCTGATTCATTTAACATGTGCTGTTTGATGGAACAGTGTGGCACACAACAAGGAGCCATACCTCAGTAACGGCGCATCTGTTTTGTACAGAGAAGGACCCGGGTTCAATCCCTTGCAATCAAAGGTAGGACTGTGAAAGCCCCCCCCCCCATCTGAAATAATTGAGAATGGCTGCCAGTCAGTGCAAACAATACTGAGCTAGATGGACAAATGATCTGGCTTGGTACAGCTTCCTGTTTTCCAAATTCACTGAGAAGCTCACAGATCGATTCTTAGTGAAATAAGGGGAAGTGTTGGAGCTCATCAGTAGAGCCTTTGCTTTGCATGGAGAAGGTCCAGGTTCAATCCTTGGCATCTTTGGATAGGTCTGGGCAGGACTCACTGTCTGAAACCCTGGAGAGCTGCTGCCAATCAGGGTAGACAATGCTGAGTTAGATGGACACAAGATAAAATATTGCATATCACTTGATAAGACAGGCGAACTAATGTTCATGTGGAAACAACTGTTCCTGGAGAGTTCCATAAGATGGAGCCCCAATGGCCAAGATCTACTTTGAGGGATACTTTGCACAAGGAGCTAGCACTGTCCTGCTCCTCTGACTCCAACAGCTTTTCCACCTGTGGGTTGAGCCCTACACCCCAAAATTTCTAATACAAATGATATTCTCTGGCCCACTTGCAATGGTAAATGTAGCTTCCATTGAATGGAGAACAGGAAAGAATGTGGAATTTCTCATTTGGGGTGGCCATGAAGTTTCTTCATAGTAGCAAACTTTCCAAAATTCTGCCAGGCCTCTGTTGACCTTTTCTTAAGCATTACTTTCTAGATTCCAAATGGACCCCAAAATGGAGAGCAACTGATTTGTGCCACTCGAGCAACTCCTGATTTCTCCCTCAACAACAAAAACCTGGGCCTTTGGGGAAACAGGATTAGGATGACACATTAGTATTTAGCACTCCACTATTCAGCAAGGGTAGACAGTAGACAAGGGAAACTCATCTAATATATCTAATGTCAAAAACATATTATGGCTGTTGTTCTCCCAGGGAATAATCCAGTAGGGAATACAAAAGAAATTATCGCCTGCTTCATTTCCTGGGCCCTGAAATGTACCATCAGCAGTCTTGTGGATTCCACTGGGCTGCTTCTAAGGAAGATGTGAAATAGCAGGACCATCTCCATGGGCTCATCTGGGATGAACTGCCATTTGGATCCCCCTCCCAAACTCCACCCATCAGCAGTTGTTCCTCCTGTCTTCAACAGATGGGAAGCTGAAACAACAGGACCTCTCCATCAACCTAGCTGGGATTATGTGTCACTTGGCTTCTCACCTATTCTGACCTGTTCTCAGGGAGAAAAAAAAAGTAGAGCATGGCAGTTAGACTCTCAGCACTTCAGCATAGCTCTGTGTCATGAACCAGCAGGATTTTGGGGAGGAGGAAGAGGAGGAAGAAGATCCTGGCAAGTGGGAGTGGCTCACATGGCAGCAAGCTGGGGATGGGGAAGGAGAGGTTGTTGTAGACCATACTCACCAGTTGACAGAGGCAGATGAGGGGGCAGGGTCTAGTGCACAGGAAGCTGAGCAGGAGGACCTCCCACTGGAGCCAGAGAGGCCCTTGTACCCACAACCACGGCGAGTCCAAGAAGAGAAAAGAAGAGTTTGGATTTGATAGCCCGCTTTATCATTACCCTAAGGAGTCTCAAAGCGGCTAACAATCTCCTTTCCCTTCCTCCCCCACAACAAACACTCTGTGAGGTGAGTGGGGCTGAGAGACTTCAAAGAGGTGTGGCTAGCCCAAGGTCACCCAGCAGCTGCATGTGGAGGAGCAGGAAATCAAACCCAGTTCACCAGATTACGAGTCCACTGCTCTTAACCACTACACCACACTGACTCCTAAGACGTAGGGTACAGCGGGCAGGGCACTCCAGGAAGCAGAGGCAGGCCTGCGCCTGCAGCCTAGTTCACTAGCTGGCCAGCTGGCGAAAGAGGCATGTGATTCCTCAGCTGGGGCAGGCTGAGAGCAGGTGAGGTTCACCTGCCACATCAAGCCCAGATGCTGCAATTGGCAGGCACAGGGTCAGAAGGCAGCAGAGCTGAGGGGCTTGGTCTGCTCAACTGCCCACATTGAGGGACTGCCTGGGATTCTCCTTGGACCTTCATGGGTTTCTGCTTCAAGTCTGACTCTGGACTGTATCCTGAACTCCTATCTTGGATTATTTGGAACTGACCCAGGACTGTGGATCCTGATCTTTGGACTGGACTTGTGTGGATTTGCTTTTGGACTTGGAATTTCATCTTGGCACACTGTCTGCCAGGTAGGCCAGGGGAGCAGGACACTCTGGGTGCACAACTTGCTGTGACAAAGGTGGGAGATTGAATTAGGCCTTGAAACTCCCTCCAGCCAGATGATGTTCCTAGGGTCCACAACCCCCTTGCCTTAGCTGGATCCCAGGTCATCCTCATTTATATAGTGGTAATCACCCCCACCTGACATGCGGGAGACCTTGGTTAGACTCCTCAATAGGGAGGAGTAATTCCTTTGGGGAAAGAGCTTTAGCTTTGCATGAAAAATGTCTCACGTTTAACCCACAATATCTCCAGGTGGATCTGAGCACGACCTCTAGTCTGAAACTAGTAGATAATACTGAGCTACAGGGGCCAATGGTATTACTCAGTATAAAGCAGATTCCTATGTTTCTCTGAAGACTACGGCATCACAAAGGGACAGTCCCTTGGTCTGAAGGTGAGTACTTCTCATTCTCTTTGTGACTTCGTACTTGGACTTGATCCCTGTGCAAGAAATGTGGAATGGGAAGGTAGAATCATACAATCGTAAAGACGGAAGGGACCTCCAGGGTCATCTCGCCCAAGCCCCTGCAACACAGGAATCACAACTAAAGCATCCCTGACAGATGGCCACCTAACTTCTGCTTTCAAACCTCCAATGAAGGAGAGTCCACCACTTCTTGACCCCTTAGATTAATCAGAGCAGGAGAAAGTGCCTGTAAGAAACTTGGCTCTGGGGTTTTTCAGGTTCATCACCATCAGACCTGGATTTAATATTAGGAACCTGGTTGTATTCTTCAGCCAGCAGAAGCATCACCTTGGACATAGCCAGATCATCACCCTCCATCCATCGCCTGTTACTCAAGGGCAGTCACACAAAACCCCTTCCAAAATTACGTCTGTCAGTAGTCATTCCACCTGGTTATTTGAAACTTCTGTATGTAATAATATGAGAAGGTTGGTGCCCAGATTTGGTGGATCTCAGGGTTTTACTAACAACAAAAGTATATCCTGCAGATTTGAAGGCTATCCACCCCCCTCCAGGTCTAACTAATTCTTCCAGAGTATCTCTGTCACATGACAACCAGAATCCAATGAGCTCCCAGCTCTTTCTTTCTTTCTTTCTTTCTTTCTTTCTTTCTTTCTTTCTTTCTTTCTTTCTTTCTTCATGGCATGAACATACAGTTGGATGCTTTCCCACTTCCTTGAGTCTCGTGAATCACCTGTGATCATAACTAGACATAATGAGATCAATTCCCTTAAGTTAAAAATGAAACAAGTGCTTATCCACTATTGACTGTGCTATAAAATAAAAAGGCACTCTGTCCCATATCAGTGGCATCTCCCAAGTGACACAGAAAAAGGCCTGTCTAGTTGATTGGAAAAATCCAAGTTGATTTGTAAATCATGCTTTTTCGTCTTTGCTTGACTCATTTAGTAGCCTCCCCCAGAACTCTTTGAGCAGGGGTCCAATAGTCAAGCTGCTAACAGAGACAGCCAATTTCAATCTCTTTCCGTTTCTCATTTTTCTAGTCTTAAATTAAATTTGCTACCTTTTCATACCAGTTTGCAAATTGTGTTTTATTTTTGTCTGCATGAACATTTGTATGCATTTTCTTGTACATTCCTCCTAATAGACACATTTTACAAGCAATTACGCCCTAATGCAATGTTTTGTTTTGTTCTGTTTATGCATGTTTGTATGTGTACAAGTTCACGTTTTGAGAAAAGAAATGGAATGGCTTGGAAGGGTGGTTGGTATCTCTGTACCATGAACACAAGAGCTGTGTTGCTATCTCTCAAGCAGAAGACAGTGTCAGATACCACTGACATCCACGTCAGTATAGCCAGACACCTTTCAGGAGATGTGTCAGAGTTGGCTTTTCAGTTAACAATTGCTGCTGGAATTGGCTTGAAACTCTCTTAATGGAGAGGTCAATGGGGCAACACTCTAGCATTGGAACCCACTAAATTGTGGAAAGTTTTGAATTAACTGGGACCCTTGGAAAAAAATGGAATGGGTGTTGGGAGATGCAGAGAAAGGGGTCGTTTTATTATGTGGTTAATGTCTGGCTAAAGTATTTGCATATCGTAGACCTTTTCTGTAATCTTTAGAATGGTTTTTGCAAGGCTATTAACTTTCGGTCTACCAGGGGAAGGAAAGAGGTTTGACATTTCCTCAAGTGACATTTTCCTCAAGAGAAGTCTTAGTACGCTTTGAATGGTAATGTCACAAGGTGGCTGTGGGTTGGTCCATGAAGGGAGGAAAGAACTGGGGGGTGGGGGAACTCCTGTGTTCAGGTTTGTATAAACTCTGTAGGAGTTCTTACCTAGTGGGTCCAAGCTAGTACCTGGCTGGATCCAGTTTCCCAACCCTGGAGTAAAAACAAATGTCAACCCTAAATGACATTGTTATATTTCTTCCTGTCTGTTTCCAGAAGCTTAAGGGGTTCCACTCTTTCTAATGACTCCAGCATAGTGCCTGCCTCCCCGGGCTTTTCCATCCCAGCTTCCAAGAAGAGCTTGTTAAGGCATCCCCAGTGACAGCAGCTTCATCTCTCCTGTGTTGTCTCCGTGGATACTTCCTCGCTAGTGTTTTATTTTCTGTAGCTTATGGCCAACTCTCCCAGGGACAGTGCTGTTGCAAGCCAGACTGTAATGATGGGTGCCAATCTGAACTTTTTACATGGTTTATTATTGTAGATTATGACATCAGTGCAGCTGGCATATAAACTGCACTCAGTGAATTATCTTTGACCCTGGGGCCAGTCCTTATTTCAGACATGACCTGGAAGGTGCAAGCAACATCAAGCATAGAGCATTATGCTTCAGTATTTTGGGATGAAATATCAAAGCAGAGACAAAAGGAGAGGGGCGGAAACATCAGTAATACATTTCAGACTTTTGATATGCAGTATTAGAAATCTTAACAAGTCTATACAAATAGATAACACTATTAACACGGATATCTCTTTTTTCCAACACAAGCATGTTTTGTCTATTTTCCGTCCTCTTGATGGCCAGGTGACAACCACCCCATCATACTCAATGCAACCATGGGGTTTCACCACCACCCACTCCAGCTGGACCTCTGTGCTTTTGCAACTGTGTGGGATTCCAAAGGAGCTTTATGCCATGTCTTCCTGTTCAAAGGGAAATGTGGGGGAGGACAAAAAAGAACCCTATAAAGCACAGAAAGGCCACACACCTCCAAGGAATTCTTTGAAAGCTGGCCCATGTTTCAGTCACAGAGTGCTGAGCATTCATCTGTAAGCACACCTCTAGAACCTGAGTGTGAAGCCAAGAATGTGTTGGCCAAGTCTTCCACAATGGACAAAGTTGGCATCCTCTGGTTTTCACAAGGACTTCATCTGTCTCTGGTAGGCAGCACCAAAGGAACAAGACCTCCCGCGTGAAAGAGGAACACAAAACAAACTCTGTATGAGCTGGGCCCAATAGTTTCCTCTTATTATTCATTTGCAGTGCCCCCACTGCTTTCTTTTCATTGCTCCATGTTTCCCAGTAAAAGCTGTGGATTTTCTTCCCTGTTGACTTTCTTGTTTCCCTTTACTACAAGTACTTTTTTTAGTCATTCATATAGGTTTGAAAACCAAGATTCAGTCAGCATGTGGCTATTGAAAATTCTTTGCACCCATTCCAAGTCAATGAATGGGAGCGTCCGTCTTAAGCTGATGCACTGGAAGTATTCCAGCGCAAGTTTTGACAGACAGTTGTTCTTAATTGCCCGCCAGCTCTCTTGCATACAGATTTCTCTTCCTACACATATTTAGGTGACTAGAATTATCTTATTGTGATATGCAGAGGGGACATAAACCAACAATTTCAGAAGGGTAGATTTTTTTTCATGAAATTGTACTTGGATTGGATGAAAATTAATCTTCTCTGTTGCTCTGGTGGGATATCTCTGCCATCCTGTCCTGGAATGATCCCAACTAGTCAGGTGTCACATTGTGGAAGATCATATGCTACATAGCCGGTCAGAATTGACTGTAATGTAACAGAACTGAAGGCAAATTAAGGCAGGTGATGTGAGAGTGACGGCAGTATGAATGAATAAGTAGGTTTTTATTTTTTATTTTGCAAGAAATGCCTAAAAATAGACAAAAGAGGAAGATATAAATGGGAGTTCTTTCTAGTTCTGTCCTATATATCTAAATGCTGGGGTGTTATAATACAAAATGGAGCTCCATTAAGGAGATAAATAAAAATCCTAGCTCAGTGGCAGAGCGTATGCTAGAAGGAAGTCCCAGGTTCAGTCCCAGGCATCTCCAGGTAAACTGAGGAAAAAGCCTTGTTTGAATGAGTTGCTACCAGCTAGTGTCAACAATAATGAGCTTGATGGGTCAATTATCTGTCTTGGAATAAGGCAGGTTCATGCATCCATTTCTTAATGGATCAAATGCTGTCTAAAATATCTGAGGAATTTTGAAAGAAACTGAGAGAGTGCCATTTCTTTCTTTTCCCCTGTGTTTGAGGAGGTATATTTTACCTAGAGAAGGAGAGGGTCCTGATTGTACTGTTTTCTGACGCTTTAAATGACAGCCTGTTCCGCATACTCAAGGAAATCACTTCTTCTGCTTTTAAAAATCGAAAGCCTTGTCATAAAGCAAATTTAAGTAAGAAAAAAAAAAAAGAATGAAGAACTGGGTCCCCTGGATTCAGTATAGAGACTTCCAGCTCAGTCGCTGTCAGTTGTCTGGATTCAGAGAGGTTCTGCAAAGAAGAAAGAAGACACGGGGGAGCTCAACACAACACAGATAGTGGGGTAGGATGATGGGAGCTGTACTGCAACAACAGCTAGAGAGCGACAGATTCACCACCCCTGATGTGGAGCTTCTATTAACAGCAGGCAGCAGAAACAAATTGCTCACTCCCTGGGACCTGTACAAGGTCCTGAAGATGCTTTGGTTAAAACTTCGAAGCCTGTGAGCACTTTCTGAAGTCCTCTCGCATGCTACTTAGGACCACTCTCTTCACCTCTGAACTTCTTCAATGATACACAACTTAGCAGAGTAGTGCAGCTTTTCCTAGGCAGTGATTGTGACTGCTCAGTCAGGACGACGATCAGGAACAAAGCTGATGACTAGCAACTTGATTTTGTAGTTTATTATATAGGGCAGTAAATTCACAAGCTATATATAAGTTACTATATACAGACATGAACGTCATCACTCTCCGAGCACTCCAGATTACTCCTAACTAGCCAAACAATGTCATAGGTCATGCTGCCTATATGAGAGACCTCAGCCAATCACTAAGCTGTTACGAGGTCCTCTTATCTCCAGGCAAATTTCTCCCATGCTCTGTCTCCCTAGCCTGTAATCAAACACTAATTGCTCACTTGCCAAGCTGCACATAGACTATGAACTCCAACACCTTTCTCGGGCCATTTTTGCTTCTGGGTTCTGATTCTCTAAAGTTGAGAAGACATGTAGACCCCATACCAGTTGATCCTCTGTTAAACTTATCTTCTCCAGACCACCAACATCCCTGCTTTTTCCAAACTCCACTATGGACTCAGCCTTACCAGTGTCCCCGACTGGTAGTCTCAGTGTATCAGGGTACAATGATCCCTGCTTATCAGAGGTCCTCTACTGAAGAACAAGAGATCTTATCCAGTTCTGGTCCTGGGCTTCCTGCTCCAACGTTCACCCTTTTGGCCACTACACCAACTCCCACCAAGGATTGCTCATGAAGGACTCACTGCTTCTTTGACCTCATTGAAACATCAAGTCTCTGACCTTCTGTGAAATCCATTCACAAATGATTGCTGTATGCCGCCATTAAAGCAAAGCAAAAATAGAACCATTAATGTCACATGTGGTTCAGTGGGGAGCTGAACAATGAATGGCAAAGATCGATACCAGCACTAAAAGGAAGTGAGTGACATTGAACATCTGTCCAATCTCCCTAATTGTATAATAAAAAGTGAAAGGCATCTTCTAGCCGCTGTGACGCATGTCGATGCACAAATTGTTTAAAGCTCTACAGAAACCTTTTGTCCATCTCCCTCATCCCATCTCTCTTTGTTAAGAACTGACCAGCAGATCCTACGTAACTGAAGGTAACTTCTGTTTGCATGTGTCAGATAGGAAAAAAATGAATAAAGCAACCTATTTGTTAATCCCAATAGGTGTTCAAGTTTACCTCAGTCAAAACAAGAGTGAGGAAGAAATAGCTAGGTCATGAATCTTGATTAATCTGGGGCCAATTGCTGTCTCTCAGCCTAACTTCCTAAAAGGATGGGGGAAAACATAAGCTATGACCACACTGAATGATTAAAAGCAAACATTTGCAGCAGAAAACCAGTACACACACCCAATGCATTCAATTTTAACACAATACAACATAGCCAATCAGATTTTGTTATATGACAAATTCTGAGCAATGGCAATGCTTTCAGCCCTTGCTCTAAATTGGCTTCATGATGGCATTGTATAGTCAATCATATCTGATTTTGTGATGACACCAAAAGTCAATACAGCAAGAAGACACAAAACATTGTTCTCCCTCTAAAGTTGGTGGGCGGGGGGCAGGGGATATGCCATGGGTGCTTTCTCTTCATACTCCCCATTTTAAAAAAAAATCATAGAAGGAGCATGTTCTTCAAGGGAGGTGGAAACGTTTATGAAAAGCCCCTTGTTTAGGTTGCAGTTAATAAAGCTGCCTAGGAGGGACAGAAATCTAGGACTTTATGTATGTTTTGGGGCAAGTTGTAGCAATTCTGCTACTTTGCATTCATAATCCCTCATGATAAACTTTCTGAGCATAATGCAACAGAAACAGCAAAACCCATGTTGCAATGAATGGATAAAGCTTTAAGAGGCTTATATGGTGTGGGGGTGTATAATACTGCTTTGGTTGAAAAAATAGTAATTAAATAGAATATTAGGACCGTGCCAAAAGCTTGACCATATAAACTGGAGAGGGCAACAGCAGTTGCCTTCAGGAGCCAGGATGATTCCTGACAAACCTTAATGTTGAGATCATTCACAAATACGTAATAAATAAATTACTGTAACTCACGGAATTGTTGTGAGGATAAAATGGGGACAGGGGGAACTGTGTAGGCCACCTTGAGCTGCTTGGACTAGGAATGGAGCAGAAATTCATTTGGTTCATATTTTGATGCTACCTGAACTAGCAGTTACCAGACATGAACAGAATTGCAGCTATCCTTCCAAATTCAGACTTTTCTAAATTTCAAGATGCAGTACTCCAACCCAAAAGGTGTACAAAAAGTGGGCACATTAGGGGATAGGAAACATGGAAGCATGTCTGTGTGTGTGTGAAAATAATATACAAAAAGCTGCATTATGTTACCAAAAAAAGTGCTTTGCAAGTATGCCTCTATTGGGCGAATTGCACATAATGTACATAGTAGGAGAAATCTGTATGTTCTCACGGTTGTGGGTTTGAGCCCCATGTTGGGCATAAAAATCCTGCTTGCAGGGAATTGGACTAGATGCCCCTCTTGGTCCCTTCCAACTTTACAATTCTATGATTCTATAAATGTATACAATCTAGAAGTGCATACAAGTGATGTGGAAATAAGGCAAGTTGAATTTAAGATTGGAAAGAACCAAATCTCAATTGGAAAAGTGAGGGGGGTGGAGATATATAAATGTAATAATAAATAAACAAATCATCAAAAGGTCCTTTTCCAACATTGCCATAGTGCATAAGCAGCAGGCTTCAGGTGAGAGTGAATCCTGAATCCCAAGGTGAAATGGAATGTCTCAGACGTATTTTGCATTTGTCAGAGGAAAAGCAGGATTCTGAGCGGTGGGATGAGTCAAAGTAGGGGGGCCTGTGAAGCGCTTTGCGGCACCTTGATGATCCAGACATTTTAAAAAGGCTCCAGACAAGTGTCTGATGAAAGTAATGGCTCAAAGGTATAATACTATAAGCCCAAGGTGGGATGAAGGGTTGGGGTGGGGGGAGAATGGAGGGAGCACAGGGAGCCCTGACAGGTCTAGCTTGTAATCAGAGGGAATGATTTTATCAGAGCTTCATGGGAGGGATCACGTTTGCAAGAGAAAATATGCTTCTAAGCTTAAGGAAGATGCCAGGATAGGGGGAAAACAGCTTCTTTGCAACTGACAGGTCTAGCTTGTACTCAAAGGAATATTTTTACTCAGAAAGTGAACCCTTTTTAGTTCTTCCCACTACAAATTTAATTTACAAGGTGCCTAATACAAATAGCCCCCAGACCTATTTGTGTGCGATTTGGCAGAAGTCCTCCTCGTATTTCTTACCCTTCCCTCTCCTGTCTGCAATTTTCAGACCAATTGCCCACAAAAACACTGAGGCAGACCCAAACTATACGGTCTGCACTCGCAAGAAATTCACAAGTAATTCACAGCAGTTATCATTCTAACATTTAGAAGGATTCACAAGAGGTGACCTGGCATGCAGATTTAATCCAGCTGTTGCCAAAAAATAAGGACCTGTTATAACACAATAATTAATTCTAGCGAATATAAGGTTCCATCCGGGTGATTTGCTAGCTATGTTCTAACAGGATAGAAGAGTTAAAGTTGCTAACTTTTTTAAAGAGCATTCAGGAACACCAAATGAAAGCTGCCACAAAGAGGTGTGTGTGTGTGTGTGTGTGTGAGAGAGAGAGAGAGAGAGAGAGAGAGAGATGCAAACATGCCCTTTGAATACTTTTCTATTGTTTGCTGTTCCTCTTCCACCGCTTCCTTTGCGACATGTTCATTAACGAAAACTGTCGGTCTTTGTGCTTCTCTTTGCTACGTCTCCAGACATGAAACTGCCTCTGAAGCCTTTTGATATTTTTCCTCGCTACCTATTGGGGGTAAAGCAAAAACAAAAAAGACTTTTAGAAAAGGAAGAAGAAATAAACAGATGGATCTCATTAGCACAAGAGCGCTTTAATCTTTTTGCACAGTTTTAATTTTTATTTATTTATTTTTCAAAAAAAAACAAACACCACCCTTTCAATGTTTTTAAGCAAATGGGTAGAAAAACAAGGCTTTGCCTTAGTAAAGTGGAATTTCACACTCCACAAGACATTAAAGAATTCAAGAAGAGTGGGGAGAGATGAGGATGGACTTGATCCAAATGGCATGAATGATGACATCCCAGCATCACAATTATCTATTTTGAGCTGACAAGTGCAATCAGATAAAAAGATGAGCTTTTGAGCTTCTTCCGTGTTTCTTGCTCAGCAAAACTCCTTTTGAAAGCACAGTAACAAAGTGTTCTACATACAGGTCCAGTCATAAGGAGATAAGACATTTGGTTTTAGGTTGACACGAATGACTGAAATCGGTGATAGAAGACCTGTGGCCCTTCGAACGATGATGGACTTCACTTCCATAATCCCTAACCGCTGGCCATTTTAGTGACAACATTT
The DNA here is from genome assembly GCF_964106915.1 of Podarcis gaigeae. Lineage (NCBI taxonomy): Eukaryota > Metazoa > Chordata > Lepidosauria > Squamata > Lacertidae > Podarcis > Podarcis gaigeae. The sequence continues at coordinate 36,918,968 of NC_139693.1, forward strand.
TAGTCCGACAACACCTGGAGGGCTACGTAGTCCACACCCCTGATATGCAGTAGAATGGGATCTTAACCTATTTAACTAATACCCATCCCTACAGTGGGCACAAACACACAATGGTTTGATTGAACAATACAGCATGATTCTGAATGAAATGAGTAATAAATGGATGAACAGGATCATTCTGCAGTCATACTGGACATGCAATAGATTTGTGTTTTTCCTGAAGGCAACAGGGTTGCTCCCGCTCTTTCTACAGTTGCAAGTTGCAGCTCACCCCAAACATTGCCATGGTTAGGCTCCTAGATCATGTCAGCAAAGCTAGCAGCTTCATTGACATTTTTTTTTACCCCTGTAGCATAAAAGAGTAAACTTACTTGCACTATGTCTTCCTAGTGGAACTCTGCTTCCACTCAGACCATGCTTCGGGATTATTAAATCTGAAGGAAGGAAGGAACATTTTATCATATGTGGTGGGAATGCAAATGCATTAAAAAAAAAAGGGAAATGATATACAATGAATTGGAAAAAAAAAATGTTTAAAATCAATTTTGTTAAATACCCTGAAGCCTTTTTGTTAGGTATCTCAAATCAAGAGCTACCAAAAGAAAAATGCAAATTAATTATGTATGCTACAACAACGGCAAGAATCTTGATTGCACAATATTGGAAGGTGGAAGAAATACCATCAAAGGAACAATGGCAAGAAAAGCTGATGAACTATGCAGAATTGGCTAAGCTAACAGACAAACTACGAGAGAAGGACAAAAAGGACTTCAAAAGAGTCTGAGAACCATTTACAATTTATTTGCAGAAACAACAGAATGGACTGGATTCACTGGCAGGATTTGAATAAACTTCACAATTTTATTTGAGTAACAGATATTTCATAGAAATGATAAGGGATTTTATTTTTGTGTAGGAAAAGCAGGTTACAATAAATAAAATCAAATAACTCAGCAGAGGGGAAGTTGAGGGAAGTCTATGGGAGGGGAGGGAGAATAATTGTAAATAACATAATGAATTAGATTTGTATTATTAATTGTTATAAAATTCAAAAAATATTTAAAAAATAACCTGAAGGCTTCTGGTATTCATTCTGTGTGCCAGTGTGGTATAGTGGTTAAGTGGTCTAGTAATCTGGGGAACTGGGTTCGCGTCTCCGCTCCTCCACATGCAGCTGCTGGGTGACCTTGGGCCAGTCACACTTCTCTGAAGTCTCTCAGCCCCACTCACCTCACAGAGTGAGTGTTGTGGGGGAGGAAGGGAAAGGAGAATGTTAGCCGCTTTGAGACTCCTTCGGGTTGTGATAAAGCGGGATATCAAATCCAAACTACTCTTCTTCTTCTTCTTTTCTTCTTCTGTGGCTTTAAAGCTTTATATCTCAGTAGGCAGGCAGGTATCAGGGCCGGCCCAATACATTTTGACGCCTGAGGTGAACGCGGAAATAGAACCACCACCCCTCCAGCGAAGAAGGAGTGAGTGAAGATCTTCATCAGAAAAAGTGGGGGGGGGAGGATAAAGTTCTAAACTGGGAGCAAGGGTGGGAGGAGACCAGCAGCACCTCCTACTCACCAAGAAGCTGCTGTTGAGGCGTCATGGGGGTGCTGAGGAGGAGACTGATCTGGCCTCCAAGGAGCACTCACAGTGCTGTTGCTGTCACTACAGCAGCAGTGGAAGATGCATTCCTTGGGGGTTGGATCTGTTGCCCCTACGGATCTTGTCGCTTGAGGCAGTCACGTTACCTCATGGTTAGGCCAGCCCTGGTTGTATACATACCACAGCTGTGCTCAGGTTCCAGGTGAATCCTGGATCCCAAACTGAATCAGACTGATTTGGGTTGACCCACAATTTGATAGGAATGGAGTTGAGGTATTCCCAGATCACCCTGGGTCAGATCTGGGTCCATCAAGGGCAACGTGCAGGTATAATTGGAGTTGTAGTTCAAGAACAGCTAGGGGACACCAGGTTGCGAAACTGCCCAGAAAACGCTTGCCTCACTGCAAGTAAGACCAAACCCCAGACCACATCCTTATCCTCTATCCTCCCGATTGCGTTGAAAAGAACAGCGCGAAATCCCAGTCATTGCACTAGATCAGATATCCATGTAGCAAATAAAATGACACTCCCAAGAACTGTTGTTCCCTCAAGCTGAACGGAGGAAAAGCGAGGAGGGAGGCAATTACGTGAATACTGTGCTGTTTTATCTAAAGCAAACATAAGAAAGACTCCGCTTGCCATTGCATTACAATTTCAGAACCGCCCACAGATAATGCCTTGGGCTTGCATCCTGGAAAAGCAAACAGAAAAAGGGGGATCGAAAAGAAAAATGAGAGTCTTTAAACATAAAAATTCCAATTAAAACTATTGACTTTTCATTTAATATGAAAGATGAGGGTTTGTTTTTCTTTTCTCTTTTAAAGAAAGCATATAACTTTCTTCTCTCTTCACCACATAACCGTTCTTTTTTAAAAAATGACTCCTGGTGGCAAATAGAAGGAGGAGAAAAAGATGTTCTGCTGTTATGAATAAATGCTCGTGAATTCTTGAGGAGAAGGTGTGCGAGAGGGTTTTCGTCCCCTTTCGCAGACTCTTAAGCAGGATGATTTACAGAGACCTCCCAGCAAAACATTTTGAGAGCACCAAGCACATTGTTTATCACACTTTATGGTTGGGATTGATGGAGGGACTCTTTGAAAGATGTATAAACCTTGAGCCCAGATGGGAATCAAGTGGGCATATTTCAGGGCAAATGTCCTCCCATAAATTCACAGGTGAAATTCAAGGGTGCCACCAATGGGCTGTCTGTGACCTTCATCATAGCAAAGGAAGTTAAAAATAGAGGTGGCTCCTGGCTGAACCGTAGAATTGTGTGAGCCAGTATGCTTGTGGCACAGCACTCCAATTAAAGGGAATCTAGGAGAGTTTCCAGTGAATTCAACCTAAACTGTTCCCTCTTCTACCTGCTTCATCACTCACGAGGGCAGGGGGAGAAGCTTTTCATGATGTCTCAGTAGGGGAGACTCTTGAGTGCTTTCCAGAAGTGCCCTCAGGCCAGCTGGCCAGTGAGAAACTGGGATCCATTCAGATCCACTTTGCTGGGTTATATTGAGAAAGGGACTCATTGCCTTATAGCTGGTTATTGCTTTCCCAGTATCTGAACATAAGAGCTGGATCAGGCCAAAGGCCCATCTAGTCCAGCCTTCTGTTCTCACAGTGGGCAGCTAAATGCCCATGGGAAGCCTGTAAGCAAAACCTTGAGCACAACATTAACTCTCCCCATTTATGAGTCCTAGTAACTGGTATCTAGAAGTCAAGTCAAGTTTATTGGCATCACATAAGAACATTCAGAATAGATGGGCCAGCGCAATTTCGTCGCCACCCCAATGGCACAGTCATCCACCAAAGGGCAGAAGAGGCGAGCAATTCGCCTCATCTCTGTGGGTTTTCAGCAAGGGCAGGATCCTGTAGTATACTTTGGTGACAGAAAATCAAATAGAGGAACTTAGCTACTGTCTTGGTGAGCTCCTGGTCTCTCCCCTATAAGAAGAAGTGCATAACCTCTGTCTCTGGTTTCCATGTTGGAATACATAGATGGTCTAGAAATTGATGGCAGAGATCATCATACATTTTACATTTAAGGGCCATGTGAGCTGGAGTTTCCACCAGGTGGGCATCGCATGGGCAGATCCTATCTCCTTCTGCGAAACCCACAAACCTACCCCAAAGGAGGTTAGAAGAATTAGAATTGAACCTAGCCAGCGAAAAGGGCCTTCTTTCTTGCGGATTGAACAAAAATTGTAAATAATTAAGATTAAATTCCTGTGCCCAAGAGAGTCGAAAATAAAGGGGGGGGACATGTTTTTTCCGCAGCTGAGATTAGTTCCTGGTGATCTATGTCCCACAGCCTAGTTTTTAACATGGTCTTGGCAACTGGGAAAGTGGTATCTAGAAGCATACTGTCTCCAACAGTGGAGGTAGACCATAGCTGTTCCGGCTAATAGCCTATAATAACCTTAAACACCAATTCTTTGAATCTCCTTTTAAAGCAAGTTGTTGGCCATCAGTACAAATTCCACAGTTTAACCATGTGTTGTGTGAAGAAATGTTTTCTGCTTCCACTTCTCAGCTTTCCAGGAAGGGATGGCATTGGTGGCCATGTGTTTAGTAGCATGCCTCAGTCAGACTGGATCCACCCATGCAGTGGAATGAAATGGTAGAGTCTTGGAATTTAGAATGGACTGTACCACCCAGACCTCAGGTTGGGACAGGTAGAGAGAAAGGGAGAATGTCTTTTCCCTTAGGAAAGAAAACCCTCCTGGAAAAGGATAAACTAGTGCAGCAGTGGGAGTGCTTCTAATCTACTGTAGAATCCTCTCTGTTGTGCTAGATTTCTACCTGCAGAGAGTGACATCCATTGCTCCACCCACTTCTACCTCTGGCCCCACCCACCACTGGCATGTGGCCGTCAGAAGGTTCTCCTTGAGGGAATGTAGACTGAAGAAAGTTCCCAACCTTTGATTTCAGGGTGGGGATTGCATTCAAAGAATGATCCCTCCCCTCCCAGTACTGATTCAACTTCCAGAGGGCTCTCCTGCCCAATTTTCTCTCATCCCAACCACTAGTGCAAATTATCCATGCTGTCATTTTGCAAATGTGTTATTTTCAGCCTGCACAAATACACATTCAGCTAAATCACAACAAAGATAGCCTACGGTGTTCCTGGATTATTCTAAAATGTATAAACTCGGTAAACAGTCCACAATGTAATAATTGTATAAGACCACCTTCCGGAATGGCTACCATCCCAGCACAGCATCCACACCTATAATCATTTTGCGCTGTAGGATGTGATTATCTGCTGTCAATAGAAACCCAGCATTGACAGAGTCAAAATGCACTTAACTCAACCGGGGAAGTTATTGTTCTGAGGCCAAAATGTCTCTAGTTCATATCCAAACTCTCTTTTCTTTTCTTATGTGTGTGGGATATTAATTTCTGTCTTGGAGTGGCAAAATCCTTCTGGCGCTCTTGGAAGAGAGAGCCCTACATCTGCGGAGGGCTCCCTTGTGTACCTTTTCATTCCGGCAACAGCAAGGCAAAATATTACAGCCTCGGCTTAAATTCCCTGACTTTATGGATGGAAAGTTTCACACCCATTGCAACTTTCTGTTGGGGTGCACTGAGGTTTCAACAGCATCCAGCATGTATCCAAGAATCCACCATCATCTTCTTAGTAATCATCTAGGAACCCAAGTTCATGTAGTCATCCGGGAATGGGGATGTGGCCTGGGAACTGTCTCCAGGGCCAGGTAGAGAGGCCTAGAGGGCCACATCTGGACCCCAGTGCTGAGGTTTCTCACTTTTATTCTCCAGCAAGTTAGCTGGAAGCTTAAGAATAGGTATAGTCATTCATACTACTGACACTGGCAGACTCCCACCATGTTTGGAGTCCCATTCAAACACACACACACACACACATTTTATGCCTGCGGTGCCTCATATCACAGATATCAAGATTTGGTATTGAACAAAAGGAGAAGCACAGATTCCATGCATTCCAACATGGCACCTTGCAATTCCATTGAATGAAACAATTCTCAGAACTTGGCAGTGCCCTCTGGCCCCAGCTCCAAACGCTGGACCCAAAACATGAATGCAGAATCCCTTCATTATTATTTTTTTGCTTGTTGTTGCAAGAGGAACAGTAAAACAGTCAAGCCAAACACAGAAACCAGTGCCATGATTTATGTTAACTTTCATCGCACTTCAAAACTCGGAGAAATGCATTATCTTCATCATTGCCTTTTATCTGAGCCCTAGCGTGGGGGAAATTACCTTCTGCTGTCACCCTTATAAAATACTCTCGGGATCTTTATCATCCAGAGATGCTCAGCATAACAACTGCAGAGGAGCTGGGTTCTCATAAATGCTGCCTGCATCCCTTGATGATTCTTACACTGCAGGCACCTACGAAGGAGCAAAGTAAAGACATGATTGCATTGGTTATTTCACTAGAGGAACTTCAAGGGACTAAGCCTGCCTAGGTTGGCTGCAGTCAGTGGGCAGCAGGTAGAGAAACCAAGAGTGGATTCACACTTTCCATGTTCTCACATTCTTAGGGCCAATTTTACAGAGGAAGTAGAATCCCTTGGGGGATCACGTTCGGCCTGAGGGCCACATTCCCATCTGGATAACTTTTCAGGGGCCGCCATCCAGTAGTAGGCAGGGCCAGAGGCAAAACTGAATGAAGAAATTGACATTAGTCGTACTTCTGTACAGTAGATTCCATTCTAGCCAATGCAAGTCAGGGCTATCTACATACACAAACATACACACACCCCTTCCATCCAGGAAAGCAGGGGAAATAGTCACAGTTCAATGACACATTCTAACCAGACAAAAACACCTAAGGAAGGTGAGGACCAGGATCAGAGAGGAAACATGGTACAAGGAGAGTCTCAAGGGCCAGGTAAACAAACCTGGAGGACCACACCCACCCACTTAGGCTCAAAGGCTGAGGTGAAATGTCCCACTTATACTTGCTGCTCTCATTTGGGAGGGGGAGATGAGGAGGGCATCTTGATGGTCTTTGTGGTCTCAAGTGGGTGTGTACTTGGGAAATGTGAAGCTCACTGGCATTGGTGCAGTGGAGGCTGGTTCACTGGGGCTTGTGGGGCAGTCTACCCTCAGCCAGCCCCCACCTGCCTGGCTTCATATATCTATATATCTATATCTATATCTATATCTATATATCTATATATCTATATCTATATCTATATCTATATCATCTATATCTATATCTATATCTATATCTATATCTATATCTATATCTATCTATCTCTATCTCTATATCTATATCTATATCTATATCTATATCTATATCTATATCTATATCTATATCTATATCTATATCTATCTATCTATCATCTATCATCTATCATCTATCATCTAATCTATCTATCTATCTATCTATCTATCTATCTATCTATCATCTATCTATCTATAAATCCAGTCGAGGGCATGGCCCTGCCTGTCACCTTCCTCCCTCTCAGTCTTGCTGTTGCCCTCATAAAACTCAGCAGAGAGGAGGATGAGGACAAAAGTCGAATGAGTTGCACCTGTGTTTCCTTGCCTCTGGCTCCACATGCTGTTTGGGCTCCTTGCCTTTGTCCTACCTGTCCCATTTGGTGGAAATCCTCCTGCTGGATTGGTGGAAGTGCTCCTTCCCAGTGGCCATCATTTCCCCCTGCAAGCAGTACTGTCTCATGTCCCAGGAAGGTCCCTAGGGGAGATTCCCCTCATACGCTGCAGGTGGGCTTCCTAGAGCTATCTGGTTGGCCACTAGGGTAACCAGGATGCTAAGATTCTTAGGTCTTTGGTCTGACCCAGCAGGGCTCTTCTAATGTTTTTATTACTAGTCCTGAGGGCATCACAGCAGAAATGGATTGTTGCCTCTATGTCCTACTTGGAGGTTTCCTAGAAGCAGGTGGTTGGCATTTAGAACGCTGGACTAGATGGGCCTTTGGCCTGATCCAACAGGACTCCTCTTTTTAGACATGGTTGAGAATTCCTGGCATGAACAAAGGTTCTCCCAAATCATTTTTTGTTTAGAAGCTGGAGTAGTGTTTTCCCCCATGCCCCTCTCTAGCATTGGCTGGAATGTTTCGGAGTGTAGGTTTTACTGCTTTGAGGACTGTTCTGCTCTGCAGTGCATAGAGTAAACCTCTGGCAGTTCTCATTGTGTACAGAGCCATCCTCTGAGTTGTGTTCTGCATGCAGCTGTCAGTCAGCCAAAGACACTCGACAGAATAGCCTTCACCCACTTGGTGCCCTTCAGATGTTTTTGACTACAGTCACCATCGCAGATGATGGGAATGGTAATCCAACAACATCTGAGGAACCCAAGGTGGCAGAACAATGATCTATAGCAGGGATCACCAACCTGGAAGCTGTGGGTGCCATGGAAGCCTTTTTTTGGCTTCCTGAGGATAAAACCTAGGCTCCAGATTCCCAGTTTTCTTTTTTCTTTCTTTCTTTCTTTCTTTCTTTCTTTCTTTCTTTCTTTCTTTCTTTCTTTCTTTCTTTCTTTCTTTCATTCTTTTAAAGAAGGAGAGTTCTACATTTTTAAAAACCTGAGTTATGAAGCAAGATGTACAGACACCATTCTCACTTTCTGTGAGAAATTAGCCTGTTCCTTCCTTTTGATATTCCACCCAAACCCCCTTGGGGAAAAAACCTGGGGAAAATTCTACATATACAGTAAGTGAGAGAGGGAGAGATCTACATGTGGACAGAATGGGAGGGAGGGGTGTGAGAGAGAGAGAGAGAGAGAGAGAGAGAGACAGACAGACAGACAGACAGACAGACAGACAGAGAGTTGGGGATATGTGTGAAAGTGTGGTGTGTGTAAGTGAGGGAGAGATGCAGTTCTGCAGAGAGTGAGAGATGCATATCTGAAGTGTGAGTTGTTTCTGTTTCTTGTGGTCTGTATGTTTGCAGTGAGTGTGTGAATGTGCACGAGAGACTGAGTGTGGGGTGGCCACCCACTTTGTACATATATTTTCCTGGTACTAGAAGTGTTCCTTGTTATTAGACAGAAACAGCATCATCAATCCTGCGTGATTTCCACGGTCAGAACCAGTAAGACACATCTGACCTCCCATAGTAAGCATAAGGTCGTCTGAGTGGCAGGGACGACAACAGCAATGACTATACATTCTCCAATGTTGTGTTGTGCCACACCCCTAGGGCAGCCATGTTGGTTTATGCTATGCCCCACCATGGCAACTGTTGTATATGCCATGCCCCATGGCAGTCATTTTGTGATGTGTGCCCAACAGCGCTTTTTCAAAATTCAACATGTGCTCACTGGTCCAAAAAATGCCATACTGTCATCTTGACACCTTCTGGAAACATCAGTGCACCCAAAGGAATTATGGGAGAAGCAATGAATGTGTGTGTGTGTGCGCGCACATGTGTGTGTGCACATGTGTGTTTATGTGAAACTGTGTGTGTGAGGAGGGCTGTTTTTCCAGCTTCCTCAACAACTTTGAAAACTGACACTGTGAGGAGTGATATACAAATGAGATATACACTGTGAGGAGTGGATATACAAATGGCTGCTTAGCATTCCATTCCGTTACACTTTGCATTATACCATTCATGCTACCCACAAGACTTCCATCAGTCATCGTTTTCACAATGCTCCTTTAAAAATATATACCTGAAAGTACTGATTTCATTAAACAATGGCTGCACGACAGGTGGATAAGGTATAATTTAGTGAGATTACCAGGGCTGGGTTTGAGCTGCTTATCATATTTAAAGCAATGAGCAATGTCAAAACAGATGAGAGATGATGTGTTGGCAAAGTGACGCCATCCTTCCGTTGAGAGGAAGAGAACAACTCCCACACCATGATCCCAACGAAAATGTAGTTCCTTTAATAATGGGTGGGAGTGGATAACGCTATTAATCTTTCATCATAATTGATTGATGGGTTAGAATGCCACCGTGGACACACAAAGGATTGCTACCATTGGCACAAAAGGATTGAAATTTAAAATAAAAAAAACTTCTCCATTATCGTTTCTTACTTAATAATTGTGAATAATTGCTACCGTGTTTGATTTTTATCAATCTGCAGAACATCAAGGCTAGACTGCTGTATCGTCATGATAGCATCAAGTCATTATGCTTTACAGTTTGTTTGTTTCCCATTACATCCCTGCCTGTGGCTCTCTGGCATTTCATGCAGAAGACATTTTGAGCCCCACCTGGAGATGCTGGGGATTGAACCTGGGACCTTTTGCATGCACACCAGATGCGCTACCATGGAGCTATATAGCTCTTCCTTAAGTGTCCTTACATAAGAACCTTAGTGATGTATGGAAGTGAAAGCTGGACCACAAAGAAGGCTGATTGTCAAAGAATTTATGCTTTTGAAGTATGGTGCTGGAGGAGACTCCTGAGAGTCCCATGGACTGCAAGAAGATCAAACCTCTCCATTCTTAAGGAAATCAGCCCTGAGTGCTCACTGGAAGGACAGATCCTGAAGCTGAGGTTCCAATACTTTGGCAGCCTCATGAGAAGAGAAGACTCCCTGGAAAAGACCCTGACGTTGGGAAAGATGGAGGGCACAAGGAGAAGGGGATGACAGAGGACGAGACGGTTGGACAGTGTTCTCGAAGCTACCAGCATGAGTTTGACCAAACTACGGGAGGCAGTGGAAGACAGGAGTGCCTGGCGTGCTCTGGTCCATAGGGTAACGAAGAGTCGGACACGGCTAAACAACTAAACAACAACAGCATACGACCATAGGAATCTGCCATTGGCCCTACAAGCTTAGTATTTTCTCCATTGACCAGGAGCGGCTCTGCAGAGCAGTGGTCTTTCCCTGGCCCTACCAGGGGTTGAACCTGGGACCTTTTGCATGCAGAGCAGATGCTCTCCCACTGAACCACCTCTTTAAGCAGCCACAACCATGTGGACAGACTAACTTAGCTCCCCCTCTGCTAATTCTTATAATTTTCAGCAATTAGACATCATTATGATATTAAGCACTGCCTGACAAGCAGTAGCGTTTTTACAGCAAATCGTAGCAGTTAATGTGTTGGCGGGAGAGGGAGGAGTGGGGAATCTTGTTGCGTTCCACCTCAGCCAGCAGCTTTGATCACGTTTGACGATGTTTATTTCCCCTAAAAGGTGTTCCAATGACGAAGTCACTATCTATCCATTCTCTGGAATGGAACTGACCAGGGGAAGCTTGTGGGTGGGCCAGTTAGCCTATTAGCATGCATAAATAAATAAATAAATAAACTGAATTGGGGGAGGGGAGAACTATACTAATGAAGTCAGCAAATGCAAAGAAGATGAGAGGGAGAGGGAGCCACATGGGAAGTAATGATGTTAATCGTATTAAACTTCTCAAAAGTGGTGGAAAGCAGTGCCTATTCCCCACAGCATTGCATCTAAAGCAAGATGGACCACTACTAATTGCTGTTTAATCACTGTGTTATCGTAATTATAGCATGCGCTTTGTGCGCTCCACAGTTTATTACCCTGTGGCTGGCAAAAAATGTAGTGCCGGCATATAATTTGTTGCAGCAAAGTTAATTTGTGTCACTCTCACTGGGAGATACCTTTTATGTGTGGAGGCAAACATTCTCTTTCTCTCCCCACAAACCCCACCCACCCTACTCTGGCTATTTGTACAGACTACCCTACCCCACATCGACCAAGAAATTTCAGCTTCCTTGTGTAGGTAACATCCAAATGTGGTTATGGATGAGCAGGACCAGAGTTATAGGATGGCCTTATGGAGCATTTGTTAGGGTCTGGCCCAAGGAGCCCCATCACTCAGTGAAACATGCACCATTCCTTGCAGGTTGTTGTTATATTGTTATTGTTACATGCAGGCCCCACTATCTGAACAGGAAATCATTTGTTAGGTCAGTGTTCGCATTACAAGTTGACAATTTACTATGGGGAAATTTCTAATGCGTCCCTGACCATGGAATTTTGACCTGCAAATGACTAAGTAACCTTGGGAAACCCCTCTGAAACCTTGCAAAAGGCAAACAAGGAAAGGGGAAATGCTCTCTTATTTGCCCCTCTCACCTACCAACCAAGGTTACAGGTGGGACATCTGTTGTGGACCAGCAAAGCACGGAAAAGTAAAGTTCATTTAAGGTTGCTTATTTCCTTACAGTATCACACACAGGTCCGGCTGCTTGGAAAATTGAATCTGCAGTGTGAGTAGCGAAGTTAGGGCACCAATTCCTCCGTTTGGTTAAGTCAATTTTTGTATAGCAAGCATTTGAGTAGCGGTACCTGTGTGTATTGGGATGTGGGTGGCGCTGTGGGTTGAACCACAGAGCCTAGGACTTGTTGATCAGAAGGTCAGCAGTTCGAATCTCCGCGACGGGGTGAGCTCCCATTGCTCGGTCCCTGCTCCTGCCAACCTAGCAGTTTGAAAGCACGTCAAAGTGCAAGTAGATAAATAGGTACTGCTCCGGCGGGAAGGTAAACGGCGTTTCCGTGTGCTGCTCTGGTTCACCAGAAGTGGCGTAGTCATGCTGGCCACATGACCCGGGAGCTGTACGCCAGCTCCCTCAGCCAATAAAGCGAGATAAGTGCCACAACCCCAGAGTTGGTCACGACTGGACCTAATGGTCAGGGGTCCCTTTACCTTTACCTCACCTGTGTGTATTATTACAGTATTTATTTCCCCTGCACTATGACTCAACAGGGTTCATAAAAATGAAAATAAACATGGATAAGTAGAGAAAGCTAAACACATATGAAAGACAACAGGTAAAAACTAATTAAACTATAATAGAATTAAAATGATATTGGTTTTGCCCATCTTCGTTCAGGGCTCTTAAATCCTCTTGCCATGGAGCCTAGGCATACTCACAGTTACCAGAGCAGAGGCGGGGAATCTCAAGTTCAGGGGCTGAAGGCAGTCTGGGGGGAGGGGGTGGCCTGCTGTGCTGGGTTGCGCAAAAAGCAGACTAAGTGCATGCTTGGGGCACCAGCAAAGTGGGGTCACCAAAAAATGTGTGTTTGTGTGTTTGGAAAGAATTTGCATCCATGGAATCTTCATGAGAATACCAGAACTTTATTAGACTTCCTTACACCCCAGTCCCCAATCTTCCCCCGTTTTCCTACTAACATAGACAGAAAGGAATTGCATCACATTTGCGTGGACAGGCGGAGTCCCCAGATCCCGCGCGGTCCCCCCGTCATGTGGAATAACGACTCAAGACAATGTGTTATGGGATTAAATTGGCCACAACTTTATTAAATTTCAAACGTGGGTAGACCTTGGCTCAGGCATTGGGCGTTCTCCCTCCCCAGTCCCCAGCCGGGGACCTAGGGTTATCCAGTGGGAGGGCGATGGGCCGGCTCTGGAGAACATATGTTCAAGCAGAGATAGCCGCCCCCGTAACACCGCCGCCGGGGAGAGCAATGATGACCTTTCGGCGTACGGTCAAAGCCTCCCTTCAGAAAACCCCTTTAACGGGGAACCCTGGTATTGCCACCGCTGTTATGGAAAATTCCGGGTGCGGAGTTGCCCTGCCACCCGGCTCGTCGGACGAAGTCCGCGGGTCCTAGCGGAAGAAAATGAGCTCAGCCGGAGACAGGAGCAATATGCGGAGATCCAAGGTTTATTGCGCAACAGGTTCAAGATGAGATTGAACCCCGAGAGTGGGGCGACACAAACTTTTAAAAGTTCCCTCCAAGTCCCAGAATACAGTGCAAGAAACGTCATGAATACATTATGGGAAGATTGGGTTTCACGGGTTACATCACGAATATATTACAGAAAGGTGGGGTTACATGGATTAGCATTTTAAGGAAGGGAGGGGGAAATATGCAGAGTGAGAGACATGCATAGATAAACATGGATAAACGCTTCCGAAGTACCGGTGATGGCAAGACAATAGTCAAGATATGCATTGCAATGATGACCTTTCGGCATACGGTCAAAGCCTCCCTTCAGAAAACCCCTTTAACGGGGAACCCTGGTATCGCCACCGCAAAGAGGAAGATGGACAAAAGGATTCCGCCCAAGGCCTGATACCGCCAAAGTTGTGACATTTTCTATGGGAAAGGCGAAACCTGCCAATGCAGGGAAATTCCTTTCCGGCCCTTTAACAGCGACTTTAACGTAGCAGCGCCTGCATACCTGTGAAGAAAAGTTAACCTGCAAAACCTGTGAAGAAAAGTTAACCTGCAAATAAGACATTAACTGAGGGTGGGTAGGGTGGGAGAAGCTCTGGAGCCAAGTGAGGATTCCCAGGTAAGATCCTCCCTCTATAGTGTGGGCAGGTAATCCCTCCCCTACCTGGCCTGGTCTCCTTGGCAACGCTTCCCCCAGGTGGGATTGGACAACTGACTGAGGTAGGCGGAGACCTCCAGGTATCCCACCTGAGGGAAGGCAAAGCCAAGCCTATGCTGTTGAAGCCGCTCCAGATCTAGGGGCTGCACGCGTCCACGCAAAGGGCGCCCCCCGTTTTAAGCAGGGAGCAGTCATTCACTTTAAATTTGTATACTGCCTTTTCTATATGCACAAGGTGGTTTACAAGCTGAAGAAACAACAAAACAGACAGCAAAGATCACACACCTAATAACAATCTGATCCGATACAGAAAAGTCATAATAAAAAACATAAATTTAAAATAAACAACTTATATCAAATAATGCAGGGAGATCAGATCCTGTCAAGTGTTGCAATAAACCTATGTTTTGTTTTGTTAGTTTTAAAATGTTATTCTACAGTTTTGCATTTTTTTATTGTGAATTACAGGGGGGGGCACTGTAACCATTTCCATGTTTGTGGCCTCTAAATTTGGCCCTGCAGGCCTGGTTGATGGGTGTGGCTCAAGGCAAAATAAGAAAATATATTTGGCGAATATATTTGGAGTTTGGAGCAGGGCCAGTGAGCAGCTGGATGGCCATATCGGACTCTGGGACAAAGGCTACTCATTGAAGCCACACACAAATGCCATTGAGCACAGAAGATCTTGGGCTCTCTCCAAGTAATTGCTACTCAGAGTAGACCCTCTGAGATCAAGGAACTTAAGTTCCATGTCCACTGATTTCAGTGCGCCTACTCTGAGCAGGGCTTAGTGTACAAAAACTCCTTGCTTCTGTGCCTTACAGCACTGAACAGACTAAAGTGGAGATATGTTCAGCCTCCCTGCACTGATATTCCTGGTCCCTATTTTAAATGATACAACAGATAGTGGGAAAGAGCCCTCCATTGCAATGGGTCTCCTAGAGATGTCAGCGGAGCCTCCTCGCCTGACAAGTGGCATGTGAGCGCTATCTATATTTATAGCCAACATTAATGCCACCATGTTTTGAAGAGACGGCTAGAATTTAGGCTGTCAGCAAAAGCCTCGCCGCCCCTCTTGTGATGTGATGAATCAAAAGGAACTCGGTCTCAGCTTGACAGGAGAATCTCCTTAATGGAGGCAGAGGAGGGAGAGGGTGAGGAAAGCAAGAAAAGGCAGAGGAGGACCTATCTAGGATGCTTTCTGGGCAGATATAACAGTACTAGCCTTCAGCTTCCTTGTCTCTAAAGTGCAAAAGGATATCCCCTGCTCTGGCCTGTTCCTTATTTCTTTTCAAAGGATGTGCGAGGATGCAGAGTGGATGAGGGAAAAACTTTCTGCCTGCAGCTGCTGATTCCTATTAATCCATGGCAAGGCTGGTCCTGATTACACTCAGCTGTCGTTTTATGGAGTGGTTTATTGCCTTCCCTCTATATTTAAGGGGAGACAAATGGGACCTGCAATAAGATGGGGTTGTAGGGGTTCTAGCCAGCCAGCCATGCCCTTTTCAGGATACTCCATTCCATTCTATTTCCCCTCTCATTTCCTGATTTACTGTATTTTCTGCTCTATAAGACTCACTTTTTCCCTCCAAAAAAGTAAGGGAAATGTGTGTGTGTCTTATGGAGCAAATGCAGGCTGCACAGCTATCACAGAAGCCAGGTCAGCAAGACGGATTGTTGTTTTCACTGCGCAGCGATCCCTCTTGCTGTTCTGGCTTCTGAGATTCAGAATATCTTTTTTTCTTGTTTTCCTCCTCCACAAACTAGGTGCATCTTGTGGTCTGGTGCGTCTTATAGTGTGAAAAATACAGTATTCCCCCCTGCGCCCAACAGTCACCAAGGATTCCACGACCAGTGACCATTCTCATTCCTCACTGGACTTTTTTTTTGGGGGGGGTGTCCTCCCTATAAAAAAACCCCAAAAGACTTTTGCAGCCACAAGCTTTCCCCCAAGCTTGCACCTTCCTCTTCTGCACAAGTGGTGCTATTTAAACTGTCTGCAGTCTTAGAAGGCGTTTGCTGTTGATATGCTGGATTGGAAACGAGGGGAGGAAATCAGAGTTTGTGGAAGAAAACTGAGCATGAAGCACATTCTCTTGTAGTCCTGCCCTTTTAGGTCAGTTTCCACAATTGTTGTTGGACTACAAGACCACTAGCCACAGGCAGCATGGCCAATAGCTCGGGGTTGTGAGAGTTGTGGTCCTGGAACACCTGGCAGCCCAGAGTTTGGGAAATCTCCTTTAGGGCACTGCTAAATAGTGTTTTAACAAGGTTGGACATGCACAGAAGAACTGGGTCAGGGAGCGGCCACCATTATGGGCAACCAGCTTATATTACCACAGAACCGCTGGGGTGGTGCCTATTGTTTCCTTTTCGTAGGTCCTGAAGTCTTGGAAATAGCCTCCGGTTATTTTTCTGGCACCTATTTGAAGTTCACAATGGAAGCTGAGGTGGAGGAGAAGGCATAGCTAAATCCAGCAAAATAGATATTGTGGCTCCAGAGGGGGAAGCTGTTTTAGTGTGTTACTGCTTTATTTCAGTTTTGCAGTAGTTTTTTATGAAAATAATTGTATATTGGGTTTAGCTCAAACACTGCTGATGCTACATATCTAAGAATTATATGCTGTCTTTATTGAGAGTCCTAATAAATACCTCTGACATACAAAAGAACATTAAAGATAAAAAAAGTTATACATGCACACATTCACTGGGGAGAACAGGGATTGCTTATGGGCTAAAGCTGTAGAACAGGGATGTGGAACTTATTTGGCCCAGGCCATAAATTTATCCCAAACTCCACTGGGTGGGCCAGTGTTGAAAGCTGGCCAGGACCAGCTGCCTGACAATCATCTGGTGCATAGTGATGTCAGGTTGTCAAAGTTGGTCTGCAAGGGTGAGAGGAGATTCTGCAGAAAGGAGGGTTGAGCTCCCCACCTATCAACTGATGTTCAGGAAGTTTGGTCCTGTTTGTGTGTGTGTTGCAGGGTTTGGGCACACCATCCAGTTCCCAGCAGGGAACTGGCTGGCATGCCCACAATTAGCAGGGCTGAACTCCCTGTACAACATCTGGCGTGTGCTAGTTCAGTTCTCCTTTCTGCAGCCACATCTCTCATACCCTCCAACATTTCCCAGATGAAAATAGGGATGACCCATTCCATAATGATAATTTTAATATTTATACCCCACCCACTCTGGGCAACATACAGTGGTACCTCGGGTTAAGTACTTAATTTGTTCCAGAGGTCCGTACTTAACCTGAAACTGTTCTTAACCTGAAGCAC
This sequence comes from Podarcis gaigeae, assembly GCF_964106915.1. Classification (NCBI taxonomy): domain Eukaryota; kingdom Metazoa; phylum Chordata; class Lepidosauria; order Squamata; family Lacertidae; genus Podarcis; species Podarcis gaigeae. The sequence continues at coordinate 36,936,092 of NC_139693.1, forward strand.
CACTTTAGCTAATGGGGCCTCCTGCTGTTGCCACGCCGCTGGAGCACAATTTCTGTTCTTATCCTGAAGCAAAGTTCTTAACCTGAAGCACTATTTCTGGGTTAGCGGAGTCTGTAACCTGAAGCGTATGTAACCTGAAGCATATGTAACCCGAGGTACCACTGTATATAAAACCATAATAAAATGTTAAACTTTTTTTATAAAAAAAAACTTCCCTATACAGGATTGCCTTCAGACAGCTCAGGGGTCAGATAACTCCATACCCTCCAATATTTCTTCAATGAAAATAGGAACACCCTAAGGGAAAGTGGGACATTTGAGTATCAAATCAGAAACCGAGACGGCTTCTGTAAATCAGAGGCGTCCCTGGAAAATAAGGACACTTGGAGGGTCTGATCTCTACCTGCCCCATGTCAGCTGTGGAGAAAGTGGGCATGCTTTCGTTGAAATGACCACAGGAGCCAAATGGGGAAGCCTGGTGGGTCAAGTCTGGCCCAGTGGCTGAGGGTTCCTCACCCCTGCTCTGGGAGATCCTGAAGTGATCTCTGTGAATGCTCAGCTCTTTTATGTGGGACTTGACAGAGACCACAAATAACAACCCAGTAAAATCAAAGGGCTTCAGAAACCTTAGTTCCCCCACGGATTGCATCCAGTTTGAAAGCTAACATATCTATATATACACACATTCAAGATCAGCAGGCCATTACAATTTCATCTCTCTGACCTCGTCCTGCTCTAATAGAACAAGATGGAGCAAGGCGAAGTTTGTTTGCTTCCACCGCGTTCCTAATAAAGGCTGACTTTGATGGGGAATTGTCCTCCTTTGGCCTAACACAGTATATTAAAGGAAAGCTGGTCCTCTCTGGTAGACATTAATCCAATACATCAGGTGCCAGAGACACGTAATGTGCTACAATAGCCTGTTCTGGGAAGCCCAGGGGGGCACTTTCCTTACAAGAAGATTGTCAGAACCTGCTGACAAATAGCCTAACCTGCCCAGGGCAGAGAGCAAAGACTTCTCTTTTAATGGCTTGCTCTAGCTTGTGAATGCAACACTGTTTTCCAGCCACCAGGAAGGGGAGTGACAGCAGGTTAGGCAGAGGGGGGTCCAACTATGTGTCTTAAGGTACAATGATATAATGGGCTTCAAACTGGCAAGTCTTCTAGAAAGGGAGATCCATGGCTGATATGTTTGCCCAAACTTGCCATTTCTCACACTTTGGGCAGGAGATAATGAATGGCAAGACTGTACTTCCTTTCTTATTATTTTGCCTTCATTTTCCTGGTCAGCTTGGTTTCCACTTGAGTTTGTATTTGTAAACAAAAATGCACCCCGGTTTTGTTTGTATCATGAAAGCTGCATCTGCAGTATTCGTTTAAAGCAGCGCCACTCCACTTTAACAGTCATTACTTCTCCCAAGGGACGCAGGTGGCACTGTGGGTTAAACCACAGAGCCTAGGACTTGCCAATCAGAAGGTCGGCGGTTTGAATCCCCGTGACAGGGTGAGCTCCCGTTGCTCGGTCCTTGCTCCTGCCAACCTAGCAGTTCGAAAGCACGTCAAAGTGCAAGTAGATAAATAGGTACCGCTCCGGCGGGAAGGTAAACGGCGTTTCCGTGCGCTGCTCTGGTTTGCCAGAAGCGGCTTAGTCAGACCACATTTAGCAGACCACAACACATAACAACTATGAACCAGCAGCTAGTACCAAACAAGCAAAAACCAGCACAGTAAAGGGAGGGATGCGGGTGGCGCTGTGGGTTAAACCACAGAGCCTAGGACTTGCCAATCAGAAGGTCGGTGGTTCGAATCCCCGTGACAGGGTGAGCTCCCGTTGCTTGGTCCCTGCTCCTGGCAATCTAGCAGTTCAAAAGCACGTTAAAGTGCAAGTAGATAAATAGGTACCGCTCCGGCGGGAAGGTAAACGGCGTTTCCGTGCGCTGCTCTGGTTTGCCAGAAGCGGCTTAGTCATTCTGGCCACATGACCCGGAAGCTGTACGCCAGCTCCCTCGGCCAATAAAGCAAGATGAGCGCCGCAAGCCCAGAGTCGGCCACGACTGGACCTAATGGTCAGGGGTCCCTTTACCTTTACGTCCCCCAAAGAATCCTGGGAGCTGCAGCCTGTTAAACTGCTTAAAGGCATCCACATCACCCAGGAGATCTCCGGTGCAGAAATAATAAAAGAAAAGTTGTTCCGTTGTCTGGAGAGGTCACTTCCTGGAGCCCTCACTGACAGAAGTGCACAGTGTATTGAGGCAGCACCAGGTGTTGAAATTTTGCCACCCTATTTTGCACCCAACGCCACTGTTCTGGGGACATCTGGTTGACCACTGGGTAGACAGAAAACCAAATGTGATGGGATGTTGGTCTGATCCAGTGGCATTCATGTTATATTCCTGTGATTTTTTCAAGGAGGCTCAGTTACTCAGTTGAAAAATGGACTGACTGGTGGAATCATTCTTTTGAAGCGAATCCCGTCTCAACCCCGCAGAAAGGGTGAGGCATGAAAATCAGGAGCTGCCAGTTAAGGTAAAGATTTCATTTGAACACTGATAATTCCATCCCCCAGCCTGAAGAACTTTGCTCTTGATTCATCAATATTTTAAAAAAAGAACGAATGAGAATCCTTCTGCAGAGAGGCAATTTGCAAAGATTAAAAATTTATCCCATTGGCTCTGCTCTGCCTCCAGCCAGGTGGTGGGCCTTGCAGCTTCACGGCCTGGTTGGGGCCTGCCTTCCCTCCCGTTCCCATGGTGACAATGAAACACCTCAGCCCATTGCTAAAACAAAGCAGGCATTTCCCTTAAAGCTTCCAAAAACCTTTAGGGAGGAGGTGTGGAGAAAAGGAAGGAAAGAAAGAAAGAAAGAAAGAAAGAAAGAAAGAAAGAAAGAAAGAAAGAAAGAAAGAAAGAAAGAAAGAACCTTTAAACCTTCCATCACTGGCTTCTCACTCAGCAAAACCAAAACTGGGGCAATCTACCAGAACTCTGGAACTTGCCCACAAAGCTTGTTTGTGCCCACTATTTTTTTCTGGGTGGTGATGGTGTTGTTTTAAAGTCCAGACTTCATTATGAGAGAGAACACATCTGCTCACAGTAATTGCTGCAATCAAATCATGAATGCATGCATGATTCTGGTTGTGTGTGTGTACAGAGTGTCATTTCTGTTTGAAAGGAGGGTTTTGTGGGGGGGGGGTGGTGGTCTTTTTTTAAAAAGCCAGTGCTGTGTATCAAATTTGTCTCGCTGCGAGCAGTTAAGAAGAGACGGTGTCAGCTGTCAGCTGAATCTTGTCGGATAATGTCTGATAGGACTCAGAGAGGAGATTGGATCTCTCCAGTGCCACTGCGTATCTGGGACAGATGCTTGATGACACAGGGATGGGAAGGAAGCAATGTCACCCAAGTGTGATGCCACTCTCAGAAAACTACACTGACTTAGGGGGCAGCAACATTAGAATGGAAGTTGTGTGTGTATGTGTGTAAATGATGCTTGCAGGTTGTGCCTAAGAGTAGTGAAGTATAGTGTAACAGAATCGTGGAACGTTAGAGATGAAAGATCCCTTGGAGGCCTTCTTGTCCAGTGTTCCTCAACCTTGGGCCCTCCTATATTGTTGGTCTGCAGCTCCCATCATTACTAGCCAACTAACCAATGGTCAGAGATGGTGGGTGTTATAATGTAAGAACATCTGAGTGTCAAAGGTTGAAGAACACCAAGAAGAAGCCTACAGGAGACACAACAGAGTGAACTTTTTAGTAGGCAACTGCCTTGTACTGAGGAAGTCATTAGTCCATCTAGTTATTATCTACACTGTCTTATTATCTACACTGACTGGAAGCAGCACTCAAGGATTTAAGGCATTGCCAGTCCTACCTGGGTGCTGAACCTGGGACCAGGGGTGCCAACTTGAATAAAATATTTGGGAGCCAGATATGTCCCACTCCACATAATAGATTCCAATATGTGGCACAAGCACACCATTTGAATGGCAATATTTATTTGTGGGGTGAAGGGACCTCACCCCCTAGGAGTTGACTCCCATGCCTGGGACCTTCTACATGCAAAACAGATGCTCTACCAATTTCACAATGACCCCTCTTTACAGCCCGCTCCATCTGCCCATTAAATATTTGCAGCTGGTTAGTCTGGTGACATTACTCGAACAGGAAATGTAGGAAGAAGTCACTGCAAACAAACAAACAGCCTTTTCTAATGAAAAGCAGCAGGAGCTTTGGATGGTTTGTCTATAATATTTTTGCCTGGCTTTTCAGCCAAAAGAATTGGCTCCCAGAGCAGCTATGAAAAATTAAAACCCAATACAAATAACTATTAAAATGCAATAGAAAGCAGTGCTGGGCAATCTTGCCCCTGCTCATGTTGAATTAGCTGAGGAACCAGCCAAGTTATTTCCCCGTCACCAAAATACACATTGGACACAATGCAGCTTATTTTCTGAGTCAATCTAAGGGCAAAGGGGGAATCTAAGGACATGTTGTGGGATTGGTGGCACAAAGTGGAGGCTGGTCCATGTGGATGAATAGGGCACTGCCCCACCAACCCCCATCTGTCCTCAGCCAGCTCCCAAGTACCAGTCTGCCTTACTTACAACCAATCTAGAAGGCTGTCCGCTTCCTTCTCCCCATTCTCAGTGTTGAACTCTGCAAGGAGGAAGGTCAAGGCAAATCTAGATTTAATTGGTTGTGCCTGTCATTGACTCTGGCTCCACCTACTGTTTGGGCTCCCTGCCTTCCACCCTACTGGCCCCAGTGAGCACCAAGCACCTCTGGTGGTGAGGAGGGCGGGAGAGAAGCCAAGGATTTGTTCTTAGTTTAATCTGAGCTTGGATGCAGATGTTAGAGTTTGCATAGCTTTTAGAGCACCTGACACACATATCTGAACCTGTAGGCTTCTGTACCAAATGATGCTGCAGGGAAGTTAGTTTGTTTTGGATACAGGCATGATGGGAAAGTGTCTGGCAGCTGCCTCTTCTCCTTTCCATGTTTTCTTAAGGTAGACGTTTCCTTCATTGGGCCAAAACCCAAAAGAAGACTCATGAGACATCATTAGAAGAGTTTGGATTTGATATCCCGCTTTATCACTACCCTAGGGAGTCTCAAAGCGGCTAACATTCTCCTTTCCCTTCCTCCCCCACAACAAACACTCTGTGAGGTGAGTGGGGCTGAGAGACTTCAGAGAAGTGTGACTGGCCCAAGGTCACCCAGCAGCTGCATGTGGAGGAGCGGAGACACGAACCCTCCAGCCTTCTGTCCCTCCAGCCTTCCACGAGCCTCTTTTACCTGTTCAAGGTGAGTGTGGGCCCCGCCCCCTAGGCCAGGTGGAAATGGGCCTTTGCAGCATTCACAGTAGCAGCAACCCCCCTCATAAGCCCCACTGGAGGCTTCCCTGGGGTCCACTGCAAACCAACTTCTCAATGGCATCTTCACTCAGTCAAGGCATGGCAATTTCAGAGAAAGAAAGTACATAGATGAGATTTGTTACAAAAAGATCTGGTCTCAGAACAAGCAGCAGCAGCACCTGGGCAAGAAGGGATGAAGTGGGAGGATATTCTCCCCATCTTTTGACTCCGCCAAGATTGATGTTTTGTTCTCCTGCTGCATGTTCCCATTCTGTTTCCTTGACTCACACCGAATTTCAAAGACATGTTATTTTTGTGGGTGACGCTTTCTTTTTCCTGAAGCAATTTGTGTTTTGATTGTTTGCTGGCAATGACTCAAGGGATCAAGGGGCCAGAATCTTCTCTAATTACTAGACGTTCTTGCTGCACTTTTTTGGCATTCAGAATTGTTATTATTTCATTGTCACCAGAATGCTCTTTATCCATACTTCTAATATTCAGCATTTATGTACAGCTCAAGAGGTGGAGAACCTCAAATGCAGTCCTCCAGGCTTCTCTACTGGCCCTCAGGCAGGCTCCAACCCCTCTTGAGACCACACCCCATAACCAAACTGCTTTCCACTCACAATCATGTGTTTCTGCCTGGCTAGAATGGGACCTTGAACTTAGTGCTTGCTGCTTGCCTAGATGCAGAACAGAGAGGACTGGGTGAGTGTTTATGTGTAAAAACTAGCCTACTGGGTAGAGGAAGAATTTGCATTTATTGTTTCACCCACTTTCAGCTCCAGACCCACCCACGAATGACATGTAGCCCATGGAAGTTTTCCTAGACATGCTGTTGGGGTGGAAGCGTGATTCCTGCCCCTAGCATAGAGCACCAGACAGCCCACAGTCCTCCCTAGATACCTCACCCCAAATATCCTATTGCATAGGGGAAGATCAAAATTGTAAGAATGGTGAATTGAGAAAGTTTATTTCATCTATTGCTTTATGAGCCAAGCGTGTAGCATTTTATCATGGAGTGGAATTAGTTTTATATCATGAAGAGCGATAACTTGGGTTCACAGTGTTTGAGATTAAACTTGATGATTTCTTGTCCATTATTGATTTGGCGCTCTAAATTTCAGAGAAAGCTGAGCTTTATATTTTACTTAAGGGGGTTTAAGCACACTGGAGTGTGATCTTCACTGACTTCCTCAGATAAATTAGTCAACTCGTACAGACAGAGAATCAGAAAATGGAGGGTTCTGGGAAATGTGCACTGCATCAAACAGCACAAAGGCACCGCTACTGAAAACATCTTGTATCATGTCTATGTGAAACATACCTAAATATTATGCTACTTCTGGTGTCCCTTAAAATTTCCTTTTGAGGTCAAGCGTCCCTGTTGAATTCAACTTGCATCTCAGGAAACCTTTTTTTAATTATTTTTATTTTATTTTAATTTTTGGTAGCAGATCTATTCATGTGTTCTATTTCAGGGAGGGGGGGGATTAGTGCAGTGGATGGACTCAGACAAGTCATGACATCTCAGCCTAACTTGCCTCAGGGAAATCACTGTGGTGCTGCCATGGGGTTCTGACTCACAACGGGGCCTTCTCAGTAGTAGCCCCACACTTATGGAATGTCATTCCTGGACTGGTGGAAGTTGGAATCTGTCCAGCAACATCCAAAGGGCCACAGGTTCAAATCCCTCTAATCTGGTTATGTGGAGCTCTCTGAGTAACTTTCAGATACTTGCTCTTTCACAACCTAACTCACCTCGACGGATTGTTGCAAGGATTAAAAAATGTAATACACAACAAACCCTAACCCACCTCTGCTAGTTTTAGAAACCTCTATTGTCCGCTGTTCGTTTCTTGCTTGCTTTCTGAAATTAAGCTACAAGATTCCCCGTACCTGCTGATTAAAATGGAGTTAAAGCAAAAGAAATCCCAGCAGTGTGTGTGTGTGTGTGTGTGTGTTTGGGAGGATTTTGTTTTATTATATTGGCATCACAGAAGGAGTAAATAGCAGCCCCCACATGCGAGACAGATGCATTGTTTCATAAATAAAAAAGAGTGCTAGGCGAGATAAATGTTAAAATTATATAAAAAGCAATTGCCCCAGGCATTCTGTTCCCTCCTTTTCTTCTCCCATCCCTTCTTTTGTGCTAATTTGGGGTTTTGTTGTTCTGTTTAGCTCTCCTGCTCAATGAACTGGTTCAGATTTCATGGGTCACTAAACCGTGACTACAGGAGAAATGACAGACTGCGTGTTTTCTCATTTGGGCAGCAAAATAAAAAGGGAGGGAAGAGTCTTGATAGCTCACAGCTTGATGTTTACAGTGGTGATAGAGAGCAGGTGCCACACAGTTACCTTCAGAGCCTTGTGTTCTTCTCTTTCCTCTCTGTTTCCAGGAACCTCTGACTGGTGGTGTCCCCTGGGAAGAAGATTCCTATCTAAAATTAGGAGAGTGTGGCTATTCACATTGATCATATCTGTGTTTGCAGGGCAGCAGTTGGGAACCTCAGGGCTCTCTCCAGGTTGAACCCTTCACCACCCCTGCTTCACATCCTCATTGAGTGTTTTTGTCCGGCTGGGAAACGTCCTTCAATTCTGTTATTGTCCTTTCTTTGTCTGGATAGAGAGGGGAATGTAGAAACTAGCCTGCTGGACAAAGGTAAATTTGTATTCATTGCTTTGTTCCCTCTTGCCTTACCCATCACTGGCTTGTGACTCCCAGAAGGGACTGTGGCCCTTGAGCTGAGAAGAGAAAGAACTTGGATTTTGTGGCAAACGGCTCAGGTACAGTGTTCTGTGCCAAATCTGGGACTCTTTTTTTTAAATGAAGCAATGGGAGGGGGCAGTACTTTTTTCTGGGGGTACGCAGGGGTATGCATACCCCTAAACATTTTGTGAATCTACGTTTGGCCTCATTGAGGGGCAGTATTTCAATATGAGTAGGAAAATGAGAGTACCCCTAAACATTTTTTTTAGGAATAATAATAATAATTTATTATTTGTACCCCGCCCATCTGGCTGGGTTTCCGGGCAGTGTCCGGGCAGAACGGGGAAAAAAGAACTGGGAATGGGTGTCCCAAAATCATTGAATCCTCTTCAGAAAGTTGTGATAATTCAGAACTCCAGAATCTGAGATTACTGGAAGTATCTGTGGTCAACAGAGAAACTGGCAGATCACACTTATTTGATCACTTCCCAGTATACATACAGGGCTGGCTACAGGTTGGAAGGGTGCCTGAGAAAAGTTATTGATATTTAGTATTTACATATCCTAGTCTTTTGCAGTAAGAACCTAGAACAACATACACAAAAAAATAAATAGAAATGTAGATATATAAATTCATGGCCATGACCAAGAAATGGGTTTTAGCTGTTTTAACCAAGCAGAACATTTAACACATTCTTGTAATGTCATTTCCAAATCTCAGTTTATCACTGTAGTTTAGAGAGATTGGGTCATAGCCAACATTATTCCTGCTCTGGGTAGACCCATTAAAATCAATGCACCTAAGTTAGTCATGCCCATGAATTTAAATGAGTCTACTCTGAGTAGTACTAACTTGGGATACACAATTCATTGCATTTGCTCTAAAATTCACATATAGTTCACAAATATCCCACTTCGACCGCTTAAATCCTTCACCAAGTGTTCATTGGTAGAGGCTACAATGGTTGGCTACAATATGTTGCTAGTCCAGGAGTGCAATATCAGCTCACTCACTTTCATCTCTCATGGCAGCCTATGGCAGGTGCCTCCATTGCTCACCCAAATCAAGATGTTAAGCTAATTTCCTGCTTAGATGGAAAGGTGAGGCTTTGACTCACAGAAACACCATTTTCTCCACAGGAAGGACATGATGGAGATGCTCACGGACACACCACTTATCTGTGTTGCTCTGGGTGTGTAGCACTCCCTATGGGACTCCTGTCTCTATCAGTGGTAGGTACGGGAGAACTAGCCCGTTTTAGTTTCTCTCGGTGTCTCATTTCTTCCGTCTTAACTTTAGTTTTCCATATTACCACGTGTGATTTTTTTTTTTTTAAGTCCTCATGAAAATTCACCAACATTTTAGTGTGAATGTCTCCTAATACACACATTGATGTGAATTTTTGCCTAATATCCCTCCCTCCCTTTAAAAAGGTAAAGGGACCCCTGACCATTAGGTCCAGTCGTGGCCGACTCTGGGCTTGCGGCGCTCATCTTGCTTTATTGGCCGAGGAAGCTGGCGTACAGCTTCCGGGTCATGTGGCCAGAATGACTAAGCCGCTTCTGGCAAACCAGAGCAGCGCACGGAAACGCTGTTTACCTTCCCGCCGGAGCGGTACCTATTTATCTACTTGCACTTTAACGTGCTTTTGAACTGCTAGATTGCCAGGTGCAGGGACCAAGCAACGGGAGCTCACCCTGTCACGGGGATTCGAACCACCGACCTTCTGATTGGCAAGTCCTAGGCTCTGTGGTTTAACCCACAGCGCCACCCGCATCCCTCCCTTTACTGTGCTGGTTTTTGCTTGTTTGGTACTAGCTGCTGGTTCATAGTTGTTATGTGTTGTGGTCTGCCAAATGTTTTAAGCCTGGTGACTGTAAGGTGAAGAGTGGGCTGGAGTTGCATTTAAAACAAAAACACACATTTATATCTCTTCTTCCAAGGAGCTCAGTGTGGGGCTGATGGTTCTTCCCCTCTCCATCCTATCCTTAAAATCCTGTGAGGTAGGTTAGGCTGAGAGACTGTGATTGGCCCAAGGTCACCAAGTGAGCTTCATGACTGAGTGAAGTGGTTTGAACCCTGCTCTCCAAGGTCCTATTCTGACATTCTGACCATTACACTACACTGACTTTTAAAAAGAAATACGTTAGGTGGGGAGACCCTGTCTGGTTTTTCATCCATATCCCACCCTGTGTTTAAACAGCCAAGCACTGGAGCTTTATGCCAACCCAGCAGGTTTTCAGTTGGCTGCCACCTTCTATTCTATTCCAAAACCAAATTAAACTGCACTTATAAAACACTGTGTTAAGCGATCTATTGGAGATAAGATAAAGTTGGCTATCAAAATTAATGTGCTATATAGAAGGGCAGAGGGATTGACTCCAGGAAGCAGAGAGTGAGTTTTGTGAAATGTTCAATAGCATCTGGTCCCAAGATAGTGTTTATTGAAGAATTTTGTCAGTGTGCTTTAATGTTAGTCATTGACGCAAAGGCTCCAGTAGAGTTATATATGGACTATATATAGTAGAATATAAGAATTAATTCATGCTTTGCTTCTGTTTCCTGCTGTGTCATTGCTAATTAGCAATATCTTGTCATATTTTGAGGGTTAGCACATTCGTTCATTCCAGTTTATATCCAACCATTATCTATCTCTACTGCTCCTTGTTTAGAAGCCTACTTCTGTTCTTACTGCTAATGCTGTTGTGTGACTTTAAACAACCCTGACCAAGCTGCTGACCTCCAGATGTTTTGGACTACAACTCCTAACAGTCCCAGCTAGCCTGGTCAACAGTCGGGAGGATAGGAGCTGTTGTTGATGGAGGATGGCTTAGATCCTGCGCTTACCGGTACAGTTGGGGAGCTGTCCAACAAGTCAGGGAACAAGTTTCCAGGAAAGTGACAGACATCATCTAGCTGTGTTAGAAAAGGTGTTGCACCAACAACAGCCAGGAAGCAATAGTGACTCTTTTTATAGTTGGCACTGTAGACTTTCCCTTTCTTGGGTCATAGTATCTAGAGAAAATCAGGTTATGGATGGCTCCTCCAGACAATGGTGGTGGTCCCCATTGCAACTGGTAAGTTGGAAGGTAAGAAGGCCCATGGCAGGAAGGGCCGGAGGAAATAAGAGGCAGAGGCAACTAATTCTAGTTTTGCCTAAATCTGAGGAGGCAGAAGCTGCCAGGTAGTGTCACCCTAGAGACTGATTGTAAGAAGACAAGAAGATGGGCAGCCTGGTACTGGTGTGGCACTGCCTCATCATCTTACTAGACCACTGGCTCTAGAGGAGAGGATGTTCTCAATCAGTCTCATGCAGTTGAGGAACCATTTCTCTCCATCCTCTGGGATGCCTCTTCTGATGGATATCAGGGAACCTTGGTCATGATAAAGGTAAAATAAAGGTACCCCTGACCGTTAGGTCCAGTCGCGGACGACTCTGGGGTTGCAGCGCACATTTCGCTTTATTGGCTGAGGGAGCCAGTGTACAGCTTCTGGGTCATGTGGCCAATATGACTAAGCCGCTTCTGGCGAACCAGAGCAGTGCATGGAAATGTCGTTTACCTTCCCGCTGGAGTGGTACCTATTAATCTACTTGCACTTTGACATGCTTTTGAACTGCTAGGTTGGCAAGAGCAGGGACTGAATAACAGGAGCTCACCCCGTCCTGGGGATTCGAACCGCCGACCTTCTGATCGGCAAGCCCTAGGCTCTGTGGTTTAACCCACTCCATCACAAAGCAGAGAAACCACCTTTCTCTTCGACAGGCCTTATTAAATCATCTCTGTGCAAATTAAAAAGACAACTCAATGTTTATGAAGTACAGGAACAAACATTTAATTTCCCATGTTAAATGTCTTTACAATATCAGTCTATTCTATCCTGTTAGGAGAGTAAAGGTAAAGGTAAAGGTAAAGGGACCCCTGGCCGAGGGAGCAGGCGTACAGCTTCAGGGTCATGTGGCCAGCATGACTAAGCCATTTCTGGTGAACCAGAGCAGCGCACGGAAACACCGTTTACCTTCCTGCCAGAGTGGTACCTATTTATCTACTTGTACTTTGATGTGCTTTTGAACTGCTAGGTTGGCAGGATCAGGGACCAAACAAAGGGAGCTCACCCCATTGTAGGGATTCGAACCACCGACCTTCTAATCGGCAAGTCCTAGGCTCTGCCACCCATGTCCCTGTTGGGAGAGTACTGTTTGCTAAAATTTTGAATATCCGCCTGTAAGAGGGGGAAAATGAATTAGTTCATATAATTAATGACAGGAAACTGAAGCACATGCATAACTTAATTGGTATACAAATTACACAGGATTGTTTTGCTTTTTTTTATTTAAAAACGTCCATTTCATTATCTTAATTTAAAGCTTTGTTTCTGTGCTGTTCCAGAATGTTACATATATGAGTTTCTCCCTTCATTACCAATAATAAGGGATGGTGGGAATGCAGCTTTTATGTGAGGTAACAGTGCAAATTTTATCCAATGTAAAATTGAAAGCAACGTCAGCAGTAAGCCTGCAGGGAAGGTTTTGTGTTAGATTCCGATGACCTGCAGGACATCTAGGGCTGAGGAACCTGTGGCCCTCCAGATGTTGTGGGGCTCCAACTCCCATTCAGTCCCAGCCAACTAGACCAATGGTCAGGGATGAAGGGAGTTGGAATCCAGCAACACCTAGAGGTTCTCCATCCCTAATCTAATAAGTTTGCAGCCAAATCCTATACTGAATCCTACTGAAAAGCAAGGCCCATTGAGCTCAGTGGTGCCAAATCCCAGGAAATTGGATATACAACTGGTACAGCGGGTGACACTGCCTGGCAGCTTCTTCCCCTTTAGTCTCCTTGTTGCCTTTGTAGAACTCATCAGGGAAGAGCCTGGGGACAACCTTATAATTTTTGGTTTTGCCTGTTGTTCTGTCTGGCTCCACCTGCCCTTTGGCTTCCCTGTTTTCCACCCAACCAGTCCCAATGGACTCCAGACACTAATGGTGGTCTGCAGTGTTATGTACTGAAGTTCTCACCCTGGGCCAGCAGGGGGATACTGTAGATAGTTATGCAAATTATTAAATAAGGGATCGAAAGTGACGTTCAGTGATTGGATAGTTTTAGAAAGTTGTTACAGTAACGTGGTACTGGAGCTCTATATAAGCAGGCTGACTGAACCCTTCAGTTCAGTTCTGTTCTGGCCTCTGAATAAACAAGAGCTGTTTGAAGAATCGCTGTGTCGTCTGATATGCTCACCCACAACTTAACATGCAGTTTGCCGCTAAGCAGGAGGGCACATGAATTCTTGGAGAGGAGATCATAGACACTGCCAGGGGAATGCCATCAGAACAGGGGAGGGAGGCAGGGGGACGTTTAGGATACAGAGAGCCTCCGACACTTCTGAGGAGCAGTTCCTCTTCCAGTGAGAGGAAAAGCCACACCTCCGATGAAGAGAGGGAATGGGCCAGGCAAGGTGGGAAAGGGATTGAGGATGCTGCTGAGAGCCCCAGCGCCTCGCCTCACCGGGCTGGCCAGGAGGGATGCACGCCACTTCTGTCACCCAGCTTGCACAGAGGGGTGAAATGCAAGGAGGGGAGGCGGAGGCTTGGGGTGCCGAAGTTCTTATGTTGGGGGAGAAGCCGGAAGGGGCCACTCCTGGATTCTGCAAGTGACTAAGACAAACATGAACTTTGTGTATCTGCACTGTAAATAGTTTGCACAATAAACCTGTAAAAGATAGGTTGGAGTTCTGCCTGGTTACTCACGAGCAACCACCACACAGGATCTGACAGATACTTTGCACTTCCTCCCATTTTGCTGCCGCTGTGCAGCTGTGAACTAATCTATGGTTTGATTTGCTGTGTTGTCTGAACCTGGGTTTATGGTTTCTTCTGTTCTAGACAAACCATAAGCTGTAACCAAGATAACCATGAGTTGTAACCCTTCCATCACACACAAGTGAGAAATGGAACCCAGGCGAGCTGAGGCAGACCAGAACAAGCTTCTCAGTGACTATATGATACAAAACACTCTCCTAGTGGCAAAGCTTTTGTCAGCAGCTCTTTGTAGGGAATTATGTGTGGCTGTGGTCACCCACCCACCTTTTAACCTGGTAGACCTTGTAACTGCTGTGTGCATTTTAGAACATTATGGATTATATCTCTCATGATTCTCACTCTACATTCTCACTTACAAGAGGTGGCAAAGTTCTGAGATGGTAGAACAGGTCACTCTTGCCGGACGTATGAGCCGATCTTTTGCAGGTGTCTTTTAGAAGCTTCTAATGGACCTCAGTTTTTCTGCCCTTACTTATCTCCCCATGGTGGAACCCCTGAAAAACTTTGAGAAATGCTAGCATTGCAGGACACCCCAAACTCAAATCTGGCAGCAGCATCCAGCATCTTCAATTGGTTGCTGGGGCTGTAACACCGTGGCAGGACTGCCATTCCTGGTCTTGTAGGCTTACAGTGGTGGTAGCTGTGCTTCAGGCGGCATTGTAGGGAAACTAAGATTATGCTTGGTTTCTTGAGCTCAGCCAATGCTGCCAGCCAAGTCCAGGTGGGGACATGCAGGCAGCTGAATGAATGATAGATTTATTTGAATTGTGGAAGTTTATTTTAATGATTTGATGGCATCGTTTGGTTGTGGGATTTAAGCCAGTGTTATTGTATTATGCAAGTGCTTTTATACTTGCAAACTACTTATAAGACAATAATGTGGTATATAAATTTAATAACAACCACAACAGTTGGGGCCATTGGTGGGGAAGGCCCACCCCAGGGCACTGGATCAGGTTTCCTCTCCAATGCTTTTGCTGTAATGCCACTTCCGAGCTAGGGAGGAGGTGGCGTTGCGGGCTTCACGCCCCCACGATACCAGGGAATCCTCGGACGCATCCCCCTGGCCAGCCAATCGGCTGCCCCGGGGGCGTGGCCTGGCTTATTTAGGCTGGTGCGGCCAAGGATCTCCCTCTTTCCCGCACCTCAGCCGTACAGGTTTTTCCCTTCCCTCCCACCCGTTAGGCTAGGCTCTTTGACCTTGCTATGGACTTTGGTTGGTCGCCGTCAAGGGGCCTGGTAGGAATTTTTCCAAGTGGCAGATTGGCACCAGCCACTTGGTTTTTGCCTACCTCGTAGCAAACCATCACAACTCCCCGGTATTGGCGGTTAGGCATTGGCAGGGGTATGGTAGTATTGTCATGCAGATGAAGGGGGGGAAGGAAGCGCCATCACCTTCCCCCAAATCAAAGAGTAGTCCGGTAAAGGATTCCGTGGGGCGTGGCCTTGTCCTAAGCCTAGGGAGGTGAGGGCCTAAGGCACGCCCCCGAACGCTGACCCCGAGGGAGTTCCTAGTTGATGTCCATCAGCGGGACTCCCCCTACTGGTGGTTAACCCTTGCCGGTCTTCAAGCAAGCGGGCTGAAGCCGGTTAGTGATAGGACCAATGCCTAAGCCAATACCGCTCGATTCCTGTAATCAATAAAGTTGTGGCCTAATTTGACCCATTAACCTGAATTCTTGTGTCTCGTGTCTTTATTTCTGAGGGGGGAGGCGGGAACTCGCCACGCAACCAGGCCTTTGGCTGATCAACATTCTATGGCCTTTTAAATGAGTTTATGGCAGGGGGCTTATTGGTTCATTTTTGTTCCTGTTTTATTATGCAATTTGTGCAGATGAAGAGTGATATACAAAATTTAATAACAACAGCAACAACCCAGAACTGCTGGAAACACTTTTAGCAATCCACTGAGGCATGGCAGAAACTCAGTACAATGTTTCCAGGGTAAAATATGCTGTCTCTCGTATGCATTTTCAAGCTTAAAGGATCCAGCAATTAGCATAAACCATTTGATACACACTGCAGTGTCTTTGAATACAGTAGAGGCACCGTTTGCATGCTTGCTTATTTATTTATTTTTGAAAATGTCGCTACTCTGAATATTTGATTTCCCCTTCATCTCCTGTATGCATTATAGAATTCCGTTAGGTCTGAGCTCTGTCTGTGAAGCTGTGCGGAGACAGGCGTGTTTATTGTGCATGGCCCCAGCACGTACCAACCGCACAATGACATTACTATGCTGCGAGTGTGTGTGCCCGTGTATAATCCCCGTGCTTATGGCATTTTGATGCAAGCCTGGAATAGGACTTGTGGCATGGCATTGCGGTTCTATGGTGTTCAACAGAAGAACCTCAAGAAATCAAAGCCGCATTTCACAGCGCATTACGTTACACGAGGCAGTAAAAAATAATAATACCCCTGATTTATAGGTTTTCAGCATTCTTAAAGTGGGACCATTTTAACTACTTAAAAGTGCCAAGCCTATACAAGTCCATTCAGACACAAGGCTTGCTGAGTCCAGTGAGTTCCCTGGTATGAATAGATGGCTCTGTCCATTTTGGATTTCTCCATTTCTCATTTTCCCAAGCTTACATTTCTGCAGCAATTTGCGATTTTTTTAAAAAAGCCTAAAATATAATTCACCAGGAATTCCATATGAATTTCTCCAAATAAGCTTATTTTCTGTGCAGTTTCCTTTGATATACACAGTTTTGTAAACCATTGTTCCCCAATACATTTTTGTATGTTATTTTCACAAATATATGCATTTTGGCTGGAGTACTGCATTGCAAAATTTAGAATGTGCACATTTCAAGGGATGGCTGTGTTTTTGTTTGTCTATTGTTTTGAAAAATGTGGATTCATCTTTAATGCAGACAGTCACATCCCAGCCCCCAATTCCCCCTCCCAGATAACTGTGTTTATGTTTAGGATTGCAGCATACGTAATTAGCCATTCCAAAAAAAACCCCAACCTCATAAGTTTGTTCCTCAGAAAGGAGAGCAAAACACAATTTTAATTGAAGGGCATTAGAAGTCTTTTGATCTTAACAATTTCAAAGCTTCACACTTAAAATGGGAAGGGGGCTAAAATATGGATTTTTAATTGCTTCTGAATTCTGAAATCACACCAAATGATTCCCCACCTGTCTTGAAAATCCATGAACGAGTCCTTCAGAAAGGGACCGGGAGAGAGTGCGAAATTGTTGGGGTGTTCAATTCCTTGCTTAAGTTGAACTAAATCCAATTCTGATGCACCCAAACCAGTTTAGGAAGCTGATGTACACAAAATCAGACCACTGTTGGTCCATCTAGTTCAATATGGTCTACACGACGGCTGGGGAAAAAATGTAAGCCTCAGGGTTACTTTCCTTGAGCAACCTTTCAAGAGCCACAAAGCAGTGACAACTAGGACTTGATGCAAGAGTTGCATAAGCAAGGGATGTAATTTTTTAAATCTTTGTTCAGTAGGCTAGTTTCTACATATACTCACACAATCCACTCTATGCTAAGGTTACTAGATTTTTTCAATGAATCTGAGGACACTTTTCAACTAAATTGGATTTTGTATGGGGACTGATTTGTAAATCCGGGGACTGTCCCTGGGAAATGGGGATGTCTGGTAACCTTAAAGGTAAAGGTAAAGGGACCCCTGACCATTAAGTCCAGTTGAGGACGACTCTGGGCTTGCGGTGCTCATCTCTCTCTACAGGCCAAGGGAGCTGGCGTTTGTCTGCAGACAGCTTCCAGGTCATGTGACCAGCATGACTAAGCTGAATCATAAAATCATAGAATCATAGAGTTGGAAGAGACCACAAGGGCCATCGAGTCCAACCCCCTGCCAAGCAGGAAACACCATCAGAGCACTCCTGACATATGGTTGTCAAGCCTCTGCTTAAAGACCTCCAAAGAAGGAGACTCCACCACACTCCTGGGCAGCAAATTCCATTGTCGAACAGCTCTTACTGTCAGGAAGTTCTTCCTAATGTTTAGGTGGAATCTTCTTTCTTGTAGTTTGGATCCATTGCTCCGTGTCCGCTTCTCTGGAGCAGCAGAAAACAACCTTTCTCCCTCCTCTATGTGACATCCTTTTATATATTTGAACATGCCTATCATATCACCCCTTAACCTCCTCTTCTCCAGGCTAAACATGTCCAGCTCCCTTAGCCGTTCCTCATAAGGCATCGTTTCCAGGCCTTTGACCATTTTGGTTGCCCTCCTCTGGTGAACCAGAGCAGCCCACAGAAATGCCATTTACCTTCCCGCCGGGAATAGATATCTATTTATCTACTTGCACTTTGTCGTGCTTTCGAACTGCTAGGTTGGCAGGAGCTGGAACCAAGCAACAGGAGCTCACCCCGTTACGGGGATTCAAACTGCTGACCTTCTGATCGGCAAGTCCTAGGCTCTGTGGTTTAGACCACAGTGCCACCCGCGTCCTTACTCTATGCTAACCCAGGCAAGCAAGAGGCATAATCAGTATTTAATTTCCAATCAAGGAAAAACCACTGAAGGTGGTTCCCTCTCCCCTGTTGTAGTTTCCAGCATCTAGGATTCAAAAGCATTTTAGTCTCTAACAGAGGAGGTAGAGCATAGCCGTCATCGGTGTTATTTTTCCAGAAAAAAAGGTGCTGGATCTCACCATGAACTCCCTACTTCTCTTAGAATGGCGCCCACCTGAGATGTGCCAGAGATGAGCTCCCGTGAGCTCTGGCTAAAAAAAGTCCTGATCATCATGACTATTAACCACTGAAGCTTTATCCTCCATGATTTCCCAAGTTCCTAGTCTCCCATCCAGACCCAGAGCCAGCCTAGACCTGCTTAATTCAGGAAGGTGGGTGCAATGTGTACCTTCAAACCGCACCTGGGGATTTTGAAATGATGATACTGCAAACCTTCCAAAATGAAAACAAAAACCAGAATACCTCTTTTCCCCCACCCCAGGGTTTTTATTATTGTATGTACATTTTCCCTGTAAGAAGACAGATCTCTATTTTCCAGTGAAAGAGATGTAAGTAAGAAAGAAAGAAAGAAAGAAAGAAAGAAAGAAAGAAAGAAAGAAAGAAAGAAAGAGGATTAGGGAACAATATCAAGCAGCTACAAAACAAACCCTTTTAACACAGAAAGTAAGGCTGTCACCCGACCGACAGAAGTTTTAGTCGATTAATCGTTCGTTTTAATGAATTAATAAGCGAATAATCGATTAGTCCTGTATAAATTTGCAGTTGAGTAGCTGTATTATCATCATTGTTGTTGATTTCAGATGGCGCCTGTGCATGTCATAACATAGGAGATGCGCTGAATGGGTGAGAAAAGGGGGTTGCCCTTTCAAAAATGGCACCCATCAGCAATGTTTTCTCTAAATACTTGTATTTAAAACTGTTACATTTTCAATAATAATAATAATAATAATCTGCTGCCCAGTTTATTGGGGGCACTTTTTCACTGTCATCTTTTACAAGGTTTCTATTCGATTTATCGACTAAACATTGCAGGCCTAACAATGCAGTACACTTTGGTACATCTATGGGTTGGGGAGGGAATCCTGTCAAATGAAAATATGTAAATAGTTCATAAAATCAGGAAAGCTTTATAAACAATACAGCTGAACAAATTAACCACAAGGATGAATATTTGTTTTTAAAAAACAAAAGCCTAGGAGGATATATCTGTCTGTATTTTGTATAAACAGATTACATTAGGTCAATTCATTCTGATCCTTTGAAAGGACCCTAGATTCCAGCTGAAAGCGAGGAATGTCTACTGTGCTTTTACAAAGAATATTTTCTAGAAAAATCATCAACCCACCCACCCACAAAATGGTTCCTTTTCCATAGTAACGGCTCATTGTAACATGGCACACTAACCCATCTTCTCTGAGTCTAGGTGCAATTGGATCAGCATTAGCTAGTATCAGATGATATATGAAAAATAGCTGGTTGTGCGCAATACCTCCAAGATTTGTAGGTAGCTGTTTAGGGACTCACATCCCCTTGTACCTGATGGAACAGGGTATAACAAGCCAGCTTTCTCCTGCAGCTGATCAAAACAATGCAAAGTTAGTATTTCTGGACCTCCAAACATTTTGGAGAGCCTTCTTCTATTGCTGGCTGGGTTTGAGTGCTCCATCATCCATAAAACAGAAGGCATAAAGGTGAATACAAAGATAAAGTTTTTTAGAGAGAGAGAGATAATAATTATTTTTTACATATTGTCTTGCAGCCTTACCATATAGTCTCTAAGTTCCTGGGAATCCCCTAAGTTCATATCTTGGCATACCCATTTGATATTATCGTCACTGTCAAAGAGGATGGAATTGGTGTATGGGCCACCATCCTCTGGTAAGATGGTGGTATAGGATGTGAATTTGACTCTTTTCCGTTTGGGCCCAGGGGGGTTGATAGGTTCGTTTGTGATATCGTTCTCACAACCATAGTCAGCAGACCGAAGGATCTGGCTGTGGAGGCTCTTCTGAGAGCTCCCGTTGAGGAGGAAATTGCTCTCCTCAAACTGCATCCCTCTGTCTATCATGGTTGTGCACTCCTCGGACGGGAGCGAAATGTCCACTGGGTTCTCCAAGAGCTCCACCTCATTCCCGAGCCACACCCAGTCATGGGAATGTGGAATGTTGCCTTGCTCACTGACGGCAAACCTTTTGTGCCTGTACTTCCAAGCAAATGCCACACAGTTAATTAAGAAGACCAATATGGCTAAACAGAAAACACACAGAAGGGCATACATGCCAATCTCAAGGTCCGTTAGACCTCTGGAAGCCAAAGTGAGGTCACTGGGACTGTTCTGCACTGGAATGTCAACTTGTATGGGGAAGCTCGTAAAGGAGGTTGGACCATTTTGGAGCTGACCCTGAGCAGTTTTTGGGTGAACAGGAGTCTTGGAAGTTGTGCTTTGGTTAGTAGCCTCTTCATGATTAATGGAAGCCCCGTGTTTGGGCCAATCTTGCCCTGACCTCTCCTGCTCCAATGACTTCTCTATAGAATTACTCCCATGGCTTTTGAAATCAGCCTCAACGTCTTCAATGTCATTGGTGTCCCCTTTGTGGTCCAAATCCTTCTGGCCAAACTTGACTTTGATGCTTCCTTTCCCAACAGCCAAGCTACTCTTCCTCTTGGACTTCTGACAAGGCTCGCTGATCACCATTTCTAGTTTAATGAGTGGCCCTTGACCTTCACCTTCCGCCACCACCACAGGCTGGTCTTCCTCTTGGCTTTGATGGATGGACACCACCATTTCATCCAGGGATGTGATGGCGAGAGAAAAATCTTTTGTGTCGTAGATGTCTAAGGGTGTCACGGTTCCATCGCTGAACAGAATCCAAGCACTGACCACAGCTTCCTACAACATAGAAAAATGTATCATTTTTTAAAAGAAGCCATATCTTTTTTAAGAAGCGAAATTAATGAACCTTAGTCATTCATTTCAGTGGGTCTGTTCTGAATAGGACTAGCATTGGAAACCAACCAGTAGGTCTACGCTGGGTATAACTTAGCTGAATGTGTCAGCGCTATGAGCTTTCAAAATTCAAGATGGGAAATAATGCATCTGAAATGAGTGAACTTTTTAAAAAATGAAAGCTTAGTTTTAACATTCTCTTCCTAGCAGAATGCCTCAGAATCAATTTCACATATAACCGGTCAGATCATTTGTTTTCAGACTGCATCATGAAATCAATCTGAACTCTGGGCCTTAAATTAGCCATCAAAATATTGTTTCCTAAACTCATGCGGTTGATTTAGTGAAATCGCATGAGTTGGGCTCCTCCCCCACCCTGTTTTTGTGAAGCCTGGAAATAATTACATGAAAATGAGTAACATTTCCCTTCCCCCCCCCCTTGTTCTTTTGGCTTAATGTGTCAGTAAACATGATCCAATCATTTCACTCACCCATTTTTCATATTCACATTTATGTATTTCACCTTTCCTCTATGGATCTTTAGAGAGGGAGGGCCCATAACTTAGTACAGGGATGGGCAACATTTACCATCCTCAAGGACCATATTCCCTTGGTAAAATCTGTTGGGAGCCACATAGAAGGGTGGCCAGGGCCAGAACTGAAAGTGGGTAGGAGGCAATATCAAAGGAGGATGTCAGTGCAACAGCACTCTCACAGCACGACCACCCCGTTCCTCTCTACTTAGTTTAATTTCTCCTACTACCCATTGGATCACATCATCTATCATGGTTACAAAAGCATACGACAAGGCCTGCTGGATCAGACCAAAGGCCCATCTAGTCCACTGGCCTTCAGCCAGTGAGTTGAGACTCATTAGTGGGCCACAGCCCATACCCTCCAACACTTCTCTGATGAAAATAGGGACGTGCAATTCTATAATGATAATTTTACTATTTATACCCCACACATCTTACTGGGTTGCCCCAGCCACTCTGGGCAGCTTCCAACATATATAAAAACTCAATAAAACATTAAACATTTTTTTTAAAAAAACCTTCCCTATACAGGATTGCCTTCAGACAGCTCGAGGGTCAGATAACTCCATACCCTCCAACATTTCTCCAGTGAAAATAGGGACATCCAAAGGAAAAGTGGGACATTCAAGGATCAAATCAGAAACTGCAACAGCTTCTTTAAATCAGGGATGTCCCAGGAAAATAGGGACACTTGGAGGGTCTGACAGCCTGATCCAAGGTGGGTAACCACAAGACCACTAACACCATGCAACAATATAGCAAAGGATTAAGAAATGGTCCCCAAATGCATGTTCAGGTTAAAAGTGGGTCCTGGGTCTGAAAAGGTTGAAGATACCTCATCTAGTCCTTAGTTTGTCCCTTAGGTTACCCTCCATTTAATCTCATCTGGTTTATCTAGGTCTCCTATTTGCTAATGAAACGATGCAAATCTGTGCTGTCCATTAATTTTGTCACTGCATCTCCCACCTGCTTTGGTGAATGAAGAATGTCAGAAGCCGATGTCGTAGAAACAATCACCCTCTTGTTTCCTTTGCTTGTCTGGAGCGAGAGGGACAAGCCTGCCACGAGCTGAACACCGAGGTCTGTGATGGTCACCCGGTCTTCCAGAACAATCACAGTCTTCTCAGCCAAAATGGAATCAGAAAGAGGTGAGAGGACCTTTAAGGGAAACAAAAGGAAAGGAAAGATGATGACAATCCACATTAAACTATCCTGGAGTTGCTGCATCATGAGTGCCTGGAGCCTGGTTGCCATACAGTTTTACCTCGTTTTGAGTCCACCTCGTCGAGTGTCCATCTCGTCGAACAACCGCAGCAAACCTGGAAGTACCGGCAAACTGCTCCAAGCATGTGCGCAGAGCAGTGCTTTGTTGTGCTTCCTTTTCGTCTAGCGTCAGGGACTCCGGAACGGATCCCAGTTGCAAAACAAGGTACGGCTGTATCTCAAAATGCAGATCCCTCTTAGCCACTTTTGCCTGCTTGGGTTCCAATTGGAGCAACACATAACTGCGAATAAGCCCCATTGAACTTAATAGAGGTTACGTTTTAGTATTATTATTAGTAGAAGTATTTTTAAAATTTCTATACTGCCCTTCAGCTGAGGATCACAGGGCAGTTTGCAATATAAAAAGACATAGACATGCATAGGATTGCTCTGCTAGTCAAAGACAGTGGATTCCTGTGAAAGCAGCCAAGGGGTTGTGGGGGGCATAGTTAGTTATTTATTTCATTTTAAACCTACCCTTCGTTGAGGAAGTGATCTCAGGGAAACGGAAAGGTAAAGGTACCCCTGATCATTAGGTCCAGTCATGGCCGACTCTGGGGTTGCAGTGCTCATCTTGCTTTATTGGCCGAGGGAGCTGGTGTACAGCTTCTGGGTCATGTGGCCACCATGACTAAGCCATTTCTGGTGAACCAGAGCAGTGCACGGAAACACCGTTTACCTTCCCGCCGGAGTGGTACCTATTTATCTACTTGTACTTTGACATGCTTTCGAACTGCTAGGTTGGCAGGAGCAGGATCAAAACAACAGGAGCTCACCCCGTTGCAGGGATTCGAACCACCGACCTTCTGATCAGCAAGTCCTAGGCTCTGTGGTAGGGTACATCAAATATGTTTTTAATGCTATTAGAGCACAGCTACACATGCATCAAGTGCCAAGGCTCAATCTCCAGCACCCACCCATCCCCATTTGAAAGGCAATTGGATAACAGAGTTGGAAAAGAAGTTGGGGAACTCATACTAACAAAACCCACTGCTCACTTTATTCACTGTAAAGCAGTGTAAAACACTGTAAAAACTGTAAAAACATCTTGGTTGCCCTTCTCTGCACATGTTCTAGCCTATCAACATCTTTCTTAAAATTTGGCATTCAGAAGTGGACACAGTGTGGTCTGACCAAGGCAGAATAGGGCAAGTACTATTGAGTCCCTTGATCTGGACACTATACTTCTGTTAATGAGCCTATAATAGCATTAGCTGCTTTTGCTACCACATCACACTCTTGACTCAAGTTAAGCTTGTGGTCTACTAAAACCCTGCCTAAGTGTAGAATTTGACATTTGTCCCTACTGAGATTCATTTTGTTAGTTTGGACCCAGTTCTCCAATCTCTTAAGGTCATCTTGAACCCCATTTCTGTCTTCTGTGGCAATTAGCCATCCCTCCCAGTTTGGTGTCATCTGCAAATTGGTTGAGCATCCCCTCAATTCCTTGATCCAAGTCATCTATAAAGACATTGAACAACAATGGGCCCAGGACAGAACCCTGCGGCAACCATCTTGTCACTTTTTTTCTCCAGGATGATGAGGATCCATTAGTGAATACTCTTTGGGTTCAGTCTGTCAACGAGCTACAAATCCACCTACCAGTAACATTGTGCAGCCCACATTAATGTTTCCCTTGACACTCAGCCTTACTTTGTACCTGAACTGTTGTGATTCCTTGCTCACGACCAATCAGAACCCGGCCATCTTGTAACTTGGCTACTTTGGATTCCTCCACCTTCATGAAGTCAGCCACAAGGTCCGTAATGTCAAACTGCCACTCGGAGCCAAGCATGTAGGTCAGCTGGCCTCCCAAATCGGATGATTCTGTCACAAACTGGGTGAGGACTCGTACCATGGCATGCTGGTACTGCAGGGTGCAGCCTCTGCCTTTCTTCTCGTCATCTTCATCCTCATCGCTGTCGCGTGTGGGCCTATAGGACACACACAGAAACACACACAAGAAGGTACTAGGTTGCGGTTGTTCTTGCAATACAACTGTACTCAGTTCATTTTGATATTGCAAATTCTAAAGGCTGTATCCAGGGTAGACCCATTGAAATGAACGGGAGTGCCTAATGGAGGTTCACTAACTTCAGTGCGCTTTCCCTGGGTATAACGTATGATAGATACAACCCTGATTTTTCCATCTGAGGCTTTAATTTGTCTGTGTTGGGTTTTATCTGTGCAGGATTTCATCTTCTGCTGGGTTGGTTTTACTGATTCATTAAGGTTCCACCGAGTTGCTGCACCATTTATTTAAATCACTTTGTTGTACCATGCACTTTGTCTAGAGAATAGTTCTTATTAGATAACTCAGCAACTGAATAAAATAAATAAACAAAATTTATGAAATGCCTATATTATCAGCATTGGGCATCATTTGGCCCCTCCAACACATGGACCTCACAGGGTTCACCAGAGTTAGTCTCCTCTCATCCTTGTTTATTCTTTATTCTCACTTTGCGCCTGATGTACATCTCCATTTGCCCCTTTCTCCCTGAATGGCAGGTATCATCTTTTGGTTCACCTCAGGTGCCAAAATGTCTTGAGCTGGCTCTGGATCTGTGGGTAGATAGCCTTACACTAATGTAAGATACCCCAGGCTTGTGAACTTAATGTGGGCCCCCTACACCTATCTCTTGGGGGTTTGGCACTTTCTCAGGCCATGCCCCCTCTCTAAGCCTTCACTGGACCTGCTCTTCTTTCTCCTCAAGTGTTCTTCTCTACTGTACAAAGTAAGAGTCACCTTGCTGGCTTTGGTCATTTTTCTCTGAGGTCCTGCCCACTTTTTTGCCTCTCACCTGGCCCACCAATGATGTATGGTCACCATAAGGTCTCCCAGGAAGGAATTAGGCCCTGATGCTGAAAGAGGTTTTCCGCCCCTTCCTCCCACAGCAGATTACTGCAATTGTGTAGAATTTGCACCACTTGGACTCAGCCAATGTAGTTACAAAGGCTCTGCCTATGTGAGTAAACCTTTCTGTGCCTCTAAGCCTGAGACTAGGGTATTTTTAGGCCCCTTGGGGGAAAGAGTACAATGTGGGAACTGATTAATAAGTGACAAGGGTGCTAGGCTCCAGGCCAGAGGACAACCATAATAAAATTCGCCATCCATTGGGAAGTAGGCGGCACAAGAGATCAAACCCCTCCACTGAGTTCCATATCTTGTTGGAGCAAGTTGTTTTCTTAGAGCTACCTAAGGTCCTGCAGCTCTAGCCCATGCCTGCCTTCTGTATGACTTAACCACCCTTGGGGATTTATTTTGCTCAACAGAGCATGGTCCTCCTGGTCAGGAGAGGACATGGTTAGAAATTCTTCTCAGCCCATGTTATCCCTCAGTTTTGGAGCCCTTCCACCACCAATTGCCCCACCCTCATTTTCAACATCCAATGACTCATTCTCAGTCTTTGAGTGGCTGCAGAATGTTTGCAGGCATTCCATTATGTTTCAGCAGTTCGGTTGATGGTTAGGAGGGTTTGCAGGTGACAAGAGAAAGGCGCTGTCAGGACTGCCGCTAGGTCCCAGCTCACAGAGGACCAACGCCCAGTGGATATTATATACAAAAGTCTTTATTGAAGTTTAGTTTCCATTTCCAAGCTCTGGGCGCGCAGGCCCACGTCTTAACGCTAGACCGGCTAAGTCCCCTCTGACTCACTGCTCCACCCACACCAGTTTAAGATTCTAGCCCGGCTCCACCTCTTGCGCTGCTCTTTCCTGCGTTGGGTCCTTCTGCCCTCTGGGGTTCCCTCCTTCCTGGACTCCTCTGACGCGGAGCCTCCTGAGTCTTGCCCCTCCCTCCGGCGGGCTTTAGGACCTGGCTCCCTTCCCGGGCTCCCCGCTGTACCGCGCTCCTGTACATTTGAACTTGGCGTGCGCGCCCAGCCGGTGACTTTCCTTCTGACCGTTTCCCCGCTTCCTGATGGGTGTTGCCAAACCTGACTCCTCTCCTCCCTCTGGTGGTGAGGACACTGGTCCCGACTCCTGGGACTCCCCCTCCCCACTGCGCTCTGGTGGAGACGCTGGCCCTGATCTCCAGCTGCTGTTCAGGGACTCCCCGCTGGCCCCTCCCTCTTGAGGTTTCTCCCTTGGAATCTCCCTTGCTCTGGCCACCGGCGCTCCCTTCTGTGAGTCCTCCGATTCGCTAGAGAGGCTTGTGGAATAACTCTGGCCACTGTCACTGCCTGCGCCCCCCTCGTACTCCTCCTCCTCACTCTCCATTTGCTCCCCCTCCTGTGTCTCTCCTTCTGAACCCCTGACATCCATCCCCCCCTCGAAGCCCCCCCTTCCCCCCTCCCCCTCTTCCGGTGCGGGTTCCGGGTGCTCCATTGTTGTAGGGGTGAGTCCAGGATACAGCTCGTCCCCTGAGGCTTGCAACCATCGAGATAAGTCCGGGAAGTCCCCCATGGGCTCGTCGACGACGACCTCCTCCGCTTCCATCTCCTGCGCGGTGTGCTCGAAATCTGCGCTCGACCCCAAATCACCCAAGAGCCCTCCTCCCCCTGTTGCTTGATGGGGGTCCACCTCCCAGGGCCCCTTCGGCATGTCTCTGCGCCAGCCCACTTCGGGTTGGTCCTCCCACCAATAAGATCCCCCCGTGCCAAAACCTGAAAGTGATCCCTCCGGAGAGCTGCCTCCCGGAGCCGAGTCCTCAGCTGACGAGAAACCCCGGAAAGTGCTGGCCGAGAGTGTGGGTGTGAACAAACAATCCTCGAAAAAGCCCGCCGGCATAGGCTTGTGCGGGAAAAGTGTGTGGAATTCTTCCTTGAGCAACTGCTCTTCCACTGCGTAATCCGGCACCCACCTGTTGGCGCTGGCCGGGGTGTCCTCTGTGGCGAGAAGATATTCAATCCCGTCCTCCCCCCACCTTGAGTCTAAAATCTCAGTGGCTTCATTAAGTGGCTCCCCTTTCGGCGACCCCCCTTTTTTGGGCGCTTCTCTGAGCGGGTCTGGCGCCTTCCCCGGTGCTTGAAACCTGTGGGGCTCTCTGTAGGGCGTGAGCACTGATCTATGAAAGACCGGGTGCATTCTGGAACCCTCCAGGAGTGTCAACCGGAAGGCCACTGGGTTGATCTGCGCCTCTACTTGGTAAGGCCCTAGCTGCTTGTGCCCTAGTTTCTTCTTGGCTAACGATCTGGCTGGAACTGCTTGTGCTGCCAACCAGACCCAGTCTCCCACCTGGATGTCCTCCCCAACCCTCCTGTGTCGATCTGCCTGCACTTTGTAAGCCTGTTTTGCCAACTCTAACTGCCTCCTGAGCTGCTCGTGGATCTCCTGCAACTCCGCTGCCACTTCCTCTGCTCCCTGTGGCTCCCCCTCCCGCACTGTGTCCAGACCCCGGAAGGTTCTGGGATGCCTCCCGTAGTTGGCGAAAAATGGGGTCACCCCCGTGGACCCGTGCTTCGTGTTGTTGTAGGCAAACTCGGCCAACGGTAGATAGTCCACCCAGGTCGATGGCTGCTGGTTCGCGTAGCATCTCAGGTACTGCTGCATGATGGCGTTGACCCTTTCCGCCTGCCCGTTAGTTTGCGGGTGTCTCGCCGACGCCAGGCTGACCTTGACGTTCAGGAATCCCATCAGCTTTTGCCAGAAGTTGGAGATGAACTGGCGCCCCCGGTCGGACAAAATAGACCGTGGTAGGCCGTGCACCTTGAACACGTGGTCTATGAACATCTTAGCAGTCTGCTCGGCCCTGGCCACCTTCGCGCACGGAATGAAGTGGGCCATCTTGGTGAACAGGTCCACTACCACGAGCACTGCCATCTTGCCCCTTGAGCTGGGTAGATCTGTGACAAAGTCCAGGGCCACCCTCTCCCACGTTACGAACGGTGTCTGTAGCGGTTCCAACAGGCCCGCCGGCGGCTGGTGCACAGGCTTAGCCCTTTGGCAGGTGTCGCACCTATTGACATAGTCCGCGACATCCCCCCGCATCTTAGGCCACCAAAAGTCTCTGGCTACTAAGTCCACCGTCTTCTCCTTGCCGAAGTGCCCCGCGCTGGGCGCGTCGTGCAGCTGTTGCAGGACCTTCGCGCGGAGGCTGTCTCCTGGTACGTAGAGGACTCCCTTGCGTAGGAGCAGGCCGTCGCGCACTTGGAATTCGTCGCCCCTCGCCTTGCCACTGCACACCTCCTCCATCTTGGCTCGGGCGAACGAGTCCGTTTGCAGCGCGCGGCGCACCGCGTCCAGGTCCACCGTGGCTGACGCGCATGCCCACGCCTGTGGTGTGAAAATGTGCTTGGCCGCCGCCGGTGCCTCTGCCTCCAGATACTGCGGTTTTCTGGACAGCGCGTCCGCCAAGACGTTGCTGTTTCCTGGGATGTACTCAATTCTGAAGTCGAAATCTGCAAAGAACTCCGCCCAGCGGATGTGTCGCTGGTTCAGGAACCTCGCCATGTGCCAGTACTCCAAGTTCTTATGGTCTGTGCGGACCTGCACCGTGTGCTTGGCTCCGACGAGGAAGTGCCGCCACGCCTTGAAGGCTGCATGTATGGCCAGCAACTCCCTGTCCCAAATGGTGTAGTTCTGCTCCGCTTTGCTGAGTTTTCTGGAGTAGAAAGCGCACGGCTTCCAGTTCCCCTGGTGGTCTTGCTGCAACAGAACGGCTCCCACGGCCCTGTCTGAGGCGTCCGTCTCCACTCTCATGGGCCTGCTGGGATTTACGTGCAGTAGGTTCTCTTCGGAAGCGAAGAGCTGCTTGAGCTTCTGAAAGGACTGCTCTGCCTGCTCCGTCCAGATGAACCTCTTCTTCTTGGAACTGAGGGTGTCGGTGATGGCCGCTGTCTGCATGGCGAAACCCTTGATGAACTTGCGATAAAAGTTGGCAAAACCGACAAACCTCTGTACTTCCTTCCTATTGCGTGGGCTCTTCCAATCCAGTACTGCACGTACCTTGGCACCGTCCATAGCCAGTCCCTTGTCGGACAGTTTGTAGCCCAAGAAATCCACCTCCGTCTTGTCGAACTGGCACTTCTCCAGCTTGGCGTACAGCCTGTGCTCCCGCAGCCTCTGCAGAACTTCCCTAACATCTCTCTCGTGAGCCTCCGGCGATTCCGAGAAGATTAGGATGTCATCCAGGAAGCAGACGCACTTCTTGTAGAGGAGACCCGCCAAGACATGATGCATGAAGGCTTGAAAGCAGTGAGAACCATTTTTTAATCCAAAAGGCATAACTCTGTATTCATAAGTGCCCAGCGGCGTAAACATGGTTGTTTTCCACTCGTCGCCTTCCCGTACGCGAATGAGATTGTACGCTCCGCGCAGATCCAACTTGGTAAAGATGCGACCCTTCCTCACCGTCGCCAGCAGGTCATCGATCTTGGGCATAGGGAAGGCTGAGGGCTTGGTCTTGAGGTTCAAGAAGCGGAAATCAACGACCAGCCTCTTTTGGGGCGTGTCCCGCTTCTTTACAAAGAACACTGGACTGCCTCCTGCCGCCTTGGACTCCCGGATGAATCCCCGCTTCAGGTTGTGATCTATGAACTCCCTGAGCTCTTGCAATTCATCCTCAGACATGGAGTACAGTTTCCCCGTCGGGAGCGTCGCCCCGGGCAGGAGGTCGATCTTGCAGTCGTAGGGTCTGTGGGGTGGCAGCTTATCCGCCTCTTTCTCGCAGAAGACCTCCAAAAACTCCTTGTATTTGTTAGGCACCGCTTGCAACATGCCCAAGTTCAGCTGTGGTCCATCCTCGTGCCCCTCATCTTCCAAGTCCGCCAGGATGCAGTGTTCTGCGCAGTAAGAGGAGCCGAAGGTCAGTTGCCGCTGGTACCAAGCTAATGCCGGGCTGTGCCTATCCAGCCAACTCATTCCCAACACTATGGGCGTGTCTGACAGGCGGGTGACGTTGAAGCTGATGACCTCACGGTGGTTTCCAATGAGCATCACCATTGGCGGCGTCTGCTGTAGCACTTGCCCTCCCAGTAGCTCCCTGCCGTCCACTGTGACGACTTTCAGAGGTACCGCCACTGGCAGAAGGGCTATGCCATGTTGCTGGAGGAACTGCATGTCTATAAAATCTGCATTGCTCCCCGAGTCGATGGTGATGGGAATTTCCACAAGTAGCCCATTGGGGAGCTGAAGGGATGCGGTGAGCTGCACTACTGGTTTGGGTGGGAGGGGGTCGGTGGGCTGTAAGATCCCTGGGGATTGCTTCACTGACTTGTCTGGCTGGTCCCCAGAGACGCCATCTCCAGCCAGACAGTGGAGTTTTCCTGCTGCGACTCCCTCTGCTGAATTGCGTCTGTTACTGTCGCTGCGGCTGCAGTATGCTTGTGAAACCGCTGGGGACACTCTTTTGCCATATGCTGAGCACTGTCGCAGATGTAGCACTTCCTGGTTCCTCTAGGAGGCTTCATCTTGACTGCTCCCGGAGTTAGGGCTCCGACTGTGGAGTGAGCCTTAGCACCACCTATCTCCATCGGCTCCTCTCCCCCTCCCAGCGGAGGCATGGATCGAGCGTGCGCCGCCTCCTTGGGGAAGGGAGGCAGTCCTCTCGCTGGTGTGCGTCCCAAATGCCCTTCCTCCCTGCCCCAAGGGCGTCCTTCCAACCGAACCCCAATGGAGAGTGCCCGTTCCACCACTTCCTTGGTGGTTTGGGGTCTTCCCCCCCCTTGCGATCTCGTCTTTCACAGCTCCGCTCAACCCCTCCCAGAACAGGTCTCTGACAGCAGGCGATTCTTTCTCCCAGGCTAGTACATTCACCAATCCGAAAAAACGTGAATGATATTGCCTCACAGTGGCTTTACCTTGTCTTAGTCCGTGAATCTCCCTCCTAGCGATATCCACATCAATCTCAGATAAAAAACACGCATCCATCACTTTAATGAAGGCAGTCACATTTTGGAGGGCTGGATCCTTGTCTCTCCATAGATTGCGCAGCCACGATTTTGCCTCCCCCCGTAAATGCGAAATAATAAATCCCACTCTCTCTTCCTCATTTTTAAAGTCTTTGTCAAGCAGCTGCAATGCATAAATCACATCTGCTCTGAAGTTAGGATACTCCTGCAGGTCCCCATTGAAGTGAGATACCAGGCTCCCTCCTCTGTTTCCCAGCCCAATCCCTTCTGGTCTGGTGGCGGGTAGCCTCTGTGTACTTAGCACTTCTAACCTGGTTCGCAGATCCTGGCAGGCAGCAGCTGCTTCCTGTTCTTTCTTTCTGGAAGCCGCAATTTCTGCAGTCAACTGCGTCACTGCGTTTTGCAAACTCGCTATCCTCTCTTCGGTAGTCATTTCCCTGTTTATCGTGAGCTCGCGAAGCACCAATCTTCACCCCTCGCTGCTTTCCCGCACTCCACGAGGTTGCAAAATTGGTGAAAATGGAGAGGGGACTTACTGTCAGGACTGCCGCTAGGTCCCAGCTCACAGAGGACCAACGCCCAGTGGATATTATATACAAAAGTCTTTATTGAAGTTTAGTTTCCATTTCCAAGCTCTGGGCGCGCAGGCCCACGTCTTAACGCTAGACCGGCTAAGTCCCCTCTGACTCACTGCTCCACCCACACCAGTTTAAGATTCTAGCCCGGCTCCACCTCTTGCGCTGCTCTTTCCTGCGTTGGGTCCTTCTGCCCTCTGGGGTTCCCTCCTTCCTGGACTCCTCTGACGCGGAGCCTCCTGAGTCTTGCCCCTCCCTCCGGTGGGCTTTAGGACCTGGCTCCCTTCCCGGGCTCCCCGCTGTACCGCGCTCCTGTACATTTGAACTTGGCGCGCGCGCCCAGCCGGTGACTTTCCTTCTGACCGTTTCCCCGCTTCCTGATGTGGGTGTTGCCAAACCTGACTCCTCTCCTCCCTCTGGTGGTGAGGACACTGGTCCCGACTCCTGGGACTCCCCCTCCCCACTGCGCTCTGGTGGAGACGCTGGCCCTGATCTCCAGCTGCTGTTCAGGGACTCCCCGCTGGCCCCTCCCTCTTGAGGTTTCTCCCTTGGAATCTCCCTTGCTCTGGCCACCGGCGCTCCCTTCTGTGAGTCCTCCGATTCGCTAGAGAGGCTTGTGGAATAACTCTGGCCACTGT
The DNA here is from genome assembly GCF_964106915.1 of Podarcis gaigeae. NCBI lineage: Eukaryota > Metazoa > Chordata > Lepidosauria > Squamata > Lacertidae > Podarcis > Podarcis gaigeae. The sequence continues at coordinate 36,969,184 of NC_139693.1, forward strand.
CACTGCCTGCGCCCCCCTCGTACTCCTCCTCCTCACTCTCCATTTGCTCCCCCTCCTGTGTCTCTCCTTCTGAACCCCTGACAGGCGCGCAGGCATTCTTTAGCTCTGTTACATACAAGAGATTCAAAGGGCATCATTTCAACATACGTCAAAAGACTCACTAAGCGGCCCTTAGAAGAAATGAACAAAAATCACTTCCTCCCACCCAACGCTCCACCCGCAGAGGTAATGCATGAACTTCAACAAGGGGATAATTATTTTCCAGCTGCATAATGAATCAAAATAAATGTTCTTGTTAAGAACATCGGTCTCTGCCTGCCTGGACTTTCCTCCCCTTCTCCCCACTCTTATTTGACTTTAATTTATATTTATTCCTTTCATTTGCTGCGATTGTGGGCTTTTCGACTGCTCATTTCACAAGCCGGTTTTTCTATTAACCGAGTGCCGCTCAAGGGTTCCATGCAGTACATTAGTCATGAGAGCACACCTATCTGGAGAGCAGATTTCCATCTGGAAGAGTGGGCCGCTCATATTGATAGTGGCACATACCCAGATTAAATTATGATTCTCCCATCTACTGCAAATAAGGATAAAAGTCTCTCTCCCCCTTCCTGCTGCCCATCTATCTATGGATCAGTATGATGAGCCATATTTCTCCAGATGGGTTTTTATTATCTCCCCAGATATATTCACAAGGGATCCAGATCCTCACTTCCTTATTACATTTTTATTAATTTCCCATTTAAGAAAGCAGCGGGCAGACCAATCAATGGGTGCTATCAATGGCACGGTGCCCAAGAATCTCAATGCTGCTTCCTGAGAGAGAATCTGGTTGGAGGCCCATTCCAATGAACACAGGAATCTGCCCTATCATACTGTTCATCCATCTAGCTCAGTGTTGTCTAAAAGAACATGGTACACTTCGCTGATGGGAATTGTAGCATAAAATATCTAGAGGGCAGCAGGGGGGGGGGGGCTGGTGTACACTGACTGCAGTTTCCCAAAGTCTTAAGCAGGGGTTTTTCCTCCTGGAGGTGCCAGAGACTGAACCTGGGGCCTTCTACATCACAGGTAGGGAACCTCAGGACCCAGGGTCAAATGATGTCCCATAAACCTCTCTATCCAGTCCTCAGAATGGTCTCCAAGAGACCCCTTGCAATATCGGCCCTGACGTGCCCTTCCTGACACTTTCCCCTGGGTGGAATGTGCCCTTCAGCTGTGATAATTAAGGCTGTGCCCTGTGGGGAAAACACTTGAAAAGGAGCGCTCTGCACCCCTCAGGATTGAATCCTCCCCTCAGCAGGAGGAGGATTCAATCCTGCTGAGGTCTGATTCCCCATTACATTCTCTGTGGTGAACACACTTGCAAAGCAGACCCCTAGAGCCTTCCCACCTGACTCATCACCCCCTGAAAGCCCTGGATCTCTCAGTGGCCCTGTCCAACCTGAGGTGACTTGGAACTGTCTCCAAACAACTCAGCTCAAGCCTGGATCCACATGAATCAGCTGAATTCAGTTCAGGATTTAAACAGAGGATGGCTGGTCATCTGTCCCTGATTCTCTACCTGTGATTCCTACAGGGGGTGGACTAGATTGTCCTTTTGGCCCCTTCCATCTCTACAGCTCGGTGATTCTAAGAACCCAGAGATTGAGGAGGAGAGAGCCTATAGGCAGTGCCACCACCTGGACTGATTGCAAATAAGAAGGCAGGCAGGGCAGGCAGAGGTTAGTGAGGATGTGCCCCCATTTGCCCTAATAAATTGGCCTCCACTGCATTCTTGCCACAAGAAGAAATGGTCACCCCCATTCAAGTCACCCATGCGATTAAGTTGCTTAAAAACAAACTTTCGCCAGCTCTATTGGAAGCATGAGCTGTCGCACGCACTCATCCAAAAACAATGGCTGGCAGGCCATGGTGCAGGCAACCGGCTGCAAATTTTCACAGCAAACAGCTTTGCCATTCCACCCCCTTCCTAAAAAAAAGAAAGAAATGAATTGCTAAATAGGTGCCCAGTGGCTCTGCGGTAATCTGAATAGCTGCTGGTGAGAACGGCTTGCCAGCTTGCAAACAGCAAAGCTACTTGGGCCGTTCAATTCACTTCAGCTGGCCCAATAAATATGAACTAGACACCTGGGGGGTTAAATTTTTAGCACACGGCATAATGAGCTGACAGGCAGAATGTTCGCACTGGGCTAATGGCTGCTGAAGGCGTGACCTGCCGCGTCTGCGATGTCAGGTTTATTCCTCAAATGGATCTATCGCCACGAACGATTCAGCAGACATTTGCGCAAGCAAACTCCCAACAATATGGTGAACAGGGAGGCAACCGGATGAGGCACTTAACTCAGCAGAAGAATGGGCTTGTTCTTTCTATTTTTGCCAATGCCAATGATAACCGTTAAAAATACTCTCAAGTTCCTGTCGCATTTGGCACATGTTCTGTTGGTTCACTCTTTTGGCCAGCATCTCATGGAGGAGAAATCGTGGCTCGGTAGAAGAGCACTCACTTCGCATGCAGGTTCAAGCCTCAGCATCACCAGTTAAAAGAAAAGGATCAGCAGCTGGTGATGGGGAAGACTCATTCCTGTGATACTGGAGAATTATTGCAATTGGAATAGACAAGGATGCGGAACCGGTAACCCTAAAAATGTGGCTGGAATGGACCATGGGCTCCTCATCCCTGCAGGAGACAATAGTGGGCCAGATGGACAAATAGGCTCCTTGCCTGTTTTAATCTCAACACACATTTTAGGGGTGCTTCTGAAACTCCTCACATTTTTAATCTAAGATTCAAAAATGGAACTAATGCTTTAAACATCCTCCCTTGTTATCTCTTATGTTGGGAAGGGCCCTGTGTACTGACTGTTCACTGCCTTTTCCAGTTCCTTCATATCATTTGTGAGTTTCACACGCCCTGTCATTACCAATCTGCATGTGCCATTTGTGTGAACTGATTTTATTTTTATTTTATTTGTTTATTTTTAAAAAGCCCTCTCTGCAATCAACCAAGTTGGATGAGATTGCATGTTTGCTTGCATTATTTGTGTGGTGTTTTGCCACTGCAGAGTACACATGCACAACAGTAAAACACTACCCAAAAAGCATTGCACTGTAATTGTAGGTTCAATGGCATCAATTGTGCCTTGTTATTTTATCAGTACATACAGTTGTAGTGCTAAACAAACATGGGGCAGGGATTTTTCCTTTAAAATTTGCATGGAAACGGAATGGGACAGATTAGTTCATCCCCATGTAGAAGTGGGATGAAACAGACTATAATGAAACCATCCATCCCCACCTAGGGAGAGTCTTGAGTGCCAGACAGAGATGCCTAGAGGGTCACATTTGTCCAGCTTACCAGTGGTCAGCCATTACTGTCCTAGCATGCAATCCCCATTTACTTGAATGGGGATGCTGAACTACATGGCTTGTCTGTGTTGCTCTCAAGAGCCATTTTTAAGGCATGATGCTGGTACCTTTTGTTGGAGGTGACAGGGATCCTCCAGCCTTTGATCTGACTCAGTTCTGTGTCGGAGATCTCTATTTGAAGAGGAAGTCGTGGAACCCAGACGGTGACTTCTAGCTGGGTGGTAAAATGCTGGTACGTGAAGTTCACAATGGTGTCCACTTTGCTTTTCATTTCCTTCCCATTAACAAAGATGGCATCACAGTTGTCTGAAACCTTCAGAAACATCAAACAAGCAAAGTCCATTAATTATTACAAAAGGAAATAGAGCTGGCTCTGGGTTTCTAAAGGCACTTCTGCAAGATACCAGCTGTGGGCTTCAACCAAGCAAGTAACCTAACATTTCCCCAACAAGGTGTACTAGCTTTTCTCCTCAGTGCTTGCATCATTTCCATAGTTGTTAATCTACTGTCCTTGCTAGTCTCCCCATTACCAGGAGAGCAGCAAAGTGAATGGATTCACATCTAGGGCTTGGTTTGGTGGGTATATTAAATCAGGTAGCTACTCAACTTTGTGAACTAATCTATGAATATGGTTTCCAAACTGTGATCCAAGGAACTATGGTTTTTCTCAGATCAGGGATCCTTGATGAGGCACTCACTGATTGCAAAGAACCTCCTTGATAGGCCCCTTGTCTACCATTGATGAACTTTACCTCCAATGCGCAGCCACAGGAAATTATAAGATAAGAGATGAGGAAGGCTGTGGCTCTCCAGTTGTTGTTATAGATTCCAGTTACCATCATCCCCAGCCAGTATGGCCAACAGTCAGGGATGATGGAAGTTACAGTCCAACAACATCTGGAGAACCACAGGTTCCCCATTCCTGGTCTAGGCCATATAATCTCCTAGGGTTGCAAACTGCAGATGAAGATACTATAATGATGGAGTAGCCAGTCTGGTGCCCTCCAGATGTTGTTGAATTAAAACCCGTTGTCAGTATCCCTGACCATTGGCCATGCTGGCTGAGGCTTCTGGGAGTTGCTGTCCACAAAATCTGGAGGAGACCAGATTGGCCCTGTGGAGTGTACTCCAGCATACACTCTACCCTCACGTGGGACAATGATGAGATCCAATGGGCCTGCAGTGACTATGCACCTAAAAGTATGCCTCCAAATCATCTACATTGTGCTGGAGTTCTCTGGAAGATGGATCAGTGTGGAATGAGTATCCCAGAGCTAGAACATGTTCATGTCCCTTCTATCATATCAGCACCACGATGGTGCTCAAAGTAAATTTATTGAATTTATTGCCACAAGATGTGGAGATGATACACTACTTTAGAAGATAGTGCCCCTCCAATGTTGTTGGATCACATTTTCCATCAGCCAGCCAACCTGGCTAATGGTCAGGGATGATGAGATCTATAGTTTCACACCACCTGGAAGGCACCATGTTGGCTACCAATGGCCTATGCGGCTATATGAAGTTATAAATTCATGGATTTCATCTTCCATAAATACATGTAGGATGACTACAAATCGAGCTGACTTTGTGCAGTCTCCATTTTGAGCGGTACCAAATACCAGCTGTTGATTAATAACAGAATAGGGATATTGTGCTCATGCCCTGTTTGTAGGCTTCTCAGAAGCACCTGGTGGATCACTGTGGAAAGCAGAATTCCAGATTAGATGGACCTTTGGTCTGATCCAGTAGGGCTATTCTTATGTTTTTATGCTTATTTTGAAAACCATGGCTATTGTACAGCTTGGATCAGGGGTTCCCAATGTAGTGCCTTTCAGATGTTTTGGACTACAACTCCAGCTAGTATACCCATCAGTAATGGTGGGGATTGTGATCCACAACATCTATAGAGGACCATGTTGGTGACCCCTGATTTGAATTATCTTCTTAACTTAGGGGCAGTTCTGCTTTTCTCCATAGAAAACGACCAGAAAAACAGCAATCTCTTAGTGGTGTTAAGCAATCACACTGCCAGCCTTTCTAACTGAAACACAGCAATCTATAAGAATTTCAGAGTTGCATTTACAGCTTACTTAAAGGAAGAGGCATATGCTGGAGGGGAGGAAGAAGAGCATTCTGAGAATCATAAAACAAAACCATGTACCTCTCCTTTTAAAAATATAAGGACAGTAAAAGAGGTGGTGCCAGACAACGGTCCTTTAATGAGTCATAATGCATTCTCTAAACTTGGGAGTGTAAAGTGAAATTGTCTGGAATCACCAAACCATAACTCCATTCATATATGTCTAGGGAGGAAAATGGAGCCTCCAGACATGGAGTGCCTTTCCTTGAATTGTATTAATTAAAAGCTGGATTTGTTGTGAACCTGTTTGTTTCTTTATGCATTTCCTTATGCATTTTTATTTAATTGAAATATTTTTAACCCATCCATCATTTATACAGATGTACAAATGGCATGAAATAAACTTAATTGCACCAAAACAATAATAATGTGTTTTCTGTTAGGCATAACATGTTGTTTGCTTTGTATTTGCAATTTTTCACTTTACGTACTAGAAAATGAATGATCAGAATCTCTTTTTGTTCTTTTAAAAAATCCTCTCATTTAGCACAGGTTGGGTATAAGCAACCCTAACTGAACCCTAACAGAAAGTAAGGGGAAATATACTTTGTTGTTTCCCACTAAACATCAATGCTTTCCCCCTTCCTCATGTTCATTCTCTCTCTCTTCTCCCTCTTTCATGCATGAGGAAGCCACGAAAGTTGCTCCAGTCATATAGTGAAGAATCAAAAGCTGCCATTGTGCATATGAAGCAACTGGAAATAAAGTACCTTTTTTACTTTACCAATTATGTACAGGGGTAGAAAACCTCTGGACCACAGACCTGATCTCCCCACCCAATACTTGTTAGTGCTGCCTGTCCAGGCTCAAGATTTTTTGTAGTGGCAGCAACAAATAAAGTATACAAACAACACTGGGAATTTCCATAGCAGCTTTTCGGTCCTCAGCACAAGAGATGCAGCACCGTTGCTGATACGTGGTCCACACTGGGTTGGTCAACAGGAATTATGGTCCATGAGCTAAAAAGGGGTTGGCTACCCTGATCTAGTAGTTGTCCACTCAGCAAAAGGTTTCCCATTAGCTTACTTTTGCCATTTAAAATTATGGCAGTGGCGATGGCAAAGTGCAGTTGCTTTGCTCTGAAGTAGCTAATTATCCCTTTTGCTAAGGCCACAATTAATATTAAGCAATGAAAATCTCACACAACAGCAAGTCCTAGAAGGCATTCAGAGTCCTTCTCAATGGGATGGTGTCTGACTTGATGCCTGCAGGCCAGGCAGTTAAACCTCTAGAATTATTTACAAGTTTAAGAACGGACGGGGAAATGACTTGTTTGTTCTATTTTTCTGTCCACATCATCACAATGATTGTTGCAATGCAGAATGCAATCGTTAAAATGTATGAGCCTGTTGGATTGGGCAAATGGCCCATCTGGACCAGCATCCAGTACTCTCAGTGGCTGGTCAAATTCGTATGGGAAGCCCACAAAAGGACCTGAGAGCGACAGCACTATCCCCAATTGTGATTCCCAACAACTGGGATTCTGAGGCATGAGGCCTCTGACAACAGGTATAGAACACAGGTATTGTGGTGAGTAACCATTGCTCAGGTTCAATGTTCTAACCAGCCAGAGATGCTGCTTTCTTTATACTTCATTTCACCACCTCAGTTTTCTATTTCCCTCCACCATCACCAACCCAACACTCAATGTTCTGTGGCCACACAGCATGCTCAGTCCTCAGTAGACCTGTGTGCATGCAAATCTTCAATGCATTCACCAAGAAAATGTGCATCTTGAGCACTTCTTTTGCAAGTACATAAAATGCATATTTCTGTGTGCACCCTTTTGTGCATTGGAAAGCCATGGCGAAATCCAGAGAAATGAACAATTAAGCTGGGAGTTGCAGTCCAACCCAAATATCGAGTTTGGGGAACATCAGATTGGGTTGGTTCACTGTAAAATGAGGACCAAATTAATTTCTCCCCATCCTGCAGTGATATGTTCTTTAAGGTGTGAGATGAAAGAAAAGGTACTCATTCAAACATCCACTGTGGAAACTGGCAGTGTACAGAAGAGGGCAGAGACAGGGAAGAAGGTTGAAGGAGGAGAAAGGCGAGGCATTGGGGAAGGGAAAGGGGAGATTTTTGCATGGTCCATTGATGGAGGAGCGATGTTAGTTGGAATTTCCCAGCTGCAGGCTGCTAATATACTGCAAAGTTTCACTGCTTGCATGAATCATTGCCTTGTTGACCCATTGTTGTAATGGAAATGCAAGATAAGTCAGCCATGAGTTATGTTTTACGGAACCAAAGCAAAGCTACTGACAGCTTTTGAGATTTTCAGAGCTCTGAAAAATGCCTTTCCCTTTCCCAGCAATTTCTCTCCTAGCCCTGCAAAACCACTTGTGTAAATATTCATTTCTTCATTTACATTGCCTTCATTTATTCTCAGCCATGTCATCACAGAACCCATGGTGATTGACTAGGTATCTTTGTGACACCACACCATTCAGTACAGGATCCCTGATTGACAGCGATCACATAGGTGATGAACCCAGAAAGGAGAAGGACGAGGAAATAATGAGAAAGCTATAATGCTGAATAGGATCACCAAAACGAGAATATTCACACACATTTTTCCCCCATTAAAAGAATTTGCTCGCTTTTGTTTGGAAAATTTAAACTGATAATTATTCTACACAGCTCCTGCCTTTTACTGGGCTCTTAAGCTAGCGTGGCAGCCGCAGCATTAATGTTGACTGGATTTTTAATTATTTTAATTAACTGGATGTAATCATCAAAAACCTCTACAACAATCTGCACAGAATGTAAAACATTCTTTAAAGAAATACTGACAAAACCAAACATTAAAAACAAGCTAACCTAAGATTTACCACAATTTAAGTAAAATCAGCTGTTTTAAAAAATATACATAATAAAAGAAAAGTACATGTCTGGGAAGGCTTATCTGAACACAAATGCTTTTAGGAGGAACAAAAAACAATACAGTGAAGATGTCTGGCTAATATCAATGAGCAGGGAGTTCCAGAGAGTAGGTGCTGCTCAGTGAAGGATTGATTCCTTGCAAGTAGGGATGTAAGGATCTGTCAACGTTGGTTCCCTCATTTTCTCTTTCTTTCCTGTCTTAAATTCCCACATTCCTGCAGCAGTTTGCAGCAGTTTGTGTGTGTGTGTGTATTTAAAATCTTCATGAAAGTTCTTCAGCTCCTTCATGTATTTTTCTCCTAATAAACACATTTTTGTAAGCACTTTATCGCAATATACAGTGGTACCTCGGGTTAAGTACTTAATTCATTCCGGAGGTCCGTACTTAACCTGAAACTGTTCTTAACCTGAAGCACCACTTTAGCTAATGAATGAGGCCTCCCGCTGCCGCTGCGCTGCCGGAGCACGATTTCTGTTCTCATCCTCAAGCAAAGTTCTTAACCTGAGGTATTATTTCTGGGTCTGTAACCTGACGCGTATGTAACCCGAGGCACTGTATTGCACTTTTGTATGTTATTTTCACTAATATGTTCATTTTTACACACATTTTCACTTCTGTTAACATTGGTTAGAAAACTGCATTGCTAAGGTTGAAGAACTGCAAATTTTTAAGAATGGTTTTGGAAAACACAAATTTGACAGATTTGATATTAAATGCAAATTGCAGTGCTTTTTTTCTTTAAAAAATGTTTAGGGGTACTCTCATTTTCCTACTCATATTGAAATTCTGCCCCTCAATGAGGCCAACATTTAGATTCACAAAATGTTTAGGGGTATGTGTACCCCTGCGCCCCCCCCCCCAAAAAAAAGCACTGGCAAATTGAATCTAATTTCTCTCCTCATCTCATATTTACAAGCATGGAACAAATGTTAGAGGGCACTGGATGGGACTCCCCTTTTGAAACTTCTGGCTAAAAGTGATCCTGATTAACTTAAGGACTAACATGGAAGCAGATACTAATGTAGAGCTTAGACCTGCTTGATATCAGCCCATCCTAGAATATCAATTTACCTCCTTGTTGAATAGTTACTTAAGCTCTCAGATCAGGTCTCGACACTTATCTTTCCCAGTTTGAGCTTTCTTAATTATCTCAGACTCATCTGAATTTGAACAGAGCTCCCTCGGTGCAGGCTTTATGATCTGCCATATCAGCCACTCATCCTATTTATGGCCTTCATTAAGGCGATTAAAGATTCCCCAAGTTGTTCGTGACACAGTACAAGAAGAAAGGGACACGGGGTTTGCTGAATGCAATCTCATTTGCAAATGTGCAACAATGGCAAAGTCCGTCGTTCGGCTCCCTTCTCAAATACCCGTTGCTGGAGATCATGGGAAGGGAGACGGCTCTTGTGCTCAAATCCTGCTTGTGGTTTTCCCACAGCCATTGGGTTGGCCACTGTAGGAACAGGATGCTGGACTATATGAACCATTGGCCTGATCCTACAGGCTCTTCTAATGTTCGTATCCTTGGAACATCCCCAACAGAGGAGCTGGACCTGTGTCCGTGCCCAGATATGGTTGGGTTCCAACTCTTATCAGTCACAGTGTGCTGGGCCCGGGGGTTAACCCGAGCAACGCAGTCCAGGTCCGGTCCCGAATCCAAGGATTCCACGAGGAGTAAGTCCGACAGGGCCAAGGCAGGTCACAAGGCAGGAAACCAGGCTAGGTCAAGCACAGGGTCTCATACAGGTTCTAGCAAACAGCAATGTTGCTCCCGCAACCTGGGGCGGGGTCCGACAGCCTTTTATCTTTGTCCCCTGGTGACTCACCTCCCTGTCTTGCCCGGAAGGCAAGCACTCCTCCTGCGAGTACTCAGGTTTCTCCTTCTTTCAGACCTTAGTCTCTGCAGCTCAGGAGACGTCGGTGGGTTACTAGACCCAGGGGCCGCCTCAGCCTCCCCTGACCCACCTGGTAGTGGAGCAGCTGTAAGTGATGGCCCAGCTGAAGACAACAAGGTCACCCCCGCATCTGGAGCCAGGGCAGGCTTAGGCCCCTGAATCGGCCCAGCTGGTGTTTGTTGCAGGGGAACCTGTGCAGACTGGGGCTCTTCAGAATCAGGCCTCAGACTTGGTCCAGATGCCGCCAGAGGCAAAGGATCTGGTGCAGACTGAGACTCCTCTGGTTCCGAGTCTGACCCTGAGTCCCAGGCCATCACACACAGACACCAGGGCCAAAGCTGCAGCCCTATTAGCATGGGGTGTGCACGTTAAGGCTAAATTGTAGATCATGCTTGGGAATATTTATGAAAACTTACATACTTGTACCTATGTACCCATTGTTCAGTTCAGTCTTCATTCAGGCACAATGACTCTCATGTACTAAGCAGAACTGTGTTCTTAAAAATAAAAAAGCAGTGCAATTTTAAGAATATATAAAGAAACCTGCTAGACCAGGCTAAAGCAGGCTTCCTCAAACTCGGCCCTCCAGATGTTCTTTGGCCTACAACTCCCATGATCCCTAGCTAACAGGACCAGTGGTCAGGGATGCTGGGAATTGTAGTCTCAAAACATCTGGAGGGCCGAGGTTGAGGAAGCCTGGGCTAAAGGCTCAACTAGCCCAGCATCCTGTTCTCACAGTGGCCAGCCAGATGAGACTTTTAAAAAAATAACTAGTGCAATTCAGGAAAAACTGAATCAATTCATTTCAATGATTGCATAATTTGCCCATTAGCTCTGCATCTTAACTTAGAAATCCCCCATTAGTATGGTGTAAATTTATGAGTTGGGATAGGGGGTGAATCTGGCAGTTTTGGTTTCTCGCAGTTTCTCATTTGTCTAGACTTGAATTTAGTAGACCGTACAGCGGTACCTCAGGTTAAGTATTTAATTCATTCCAGAGGTCCATTCTTAACCTGAAACTGTTCTTAACCTGAGGTACCACTTTAGCTAATGGGGCCTCCTGCTGCCGCCGCGCTGCCGGAGCATGATTTCTGTTCTCATCCTGAAGCAAAGTTCTTAACCCGAGGTACTATTTCTGGGTTAGCGGAGTCTGTAACCTGAAACGTATGTAACCTGAAGCGTATGTAACCCGAGGTACTACTGTATTTTGACATCAGTTTGCAATTTTTTAAAAAAACTAAGAAAATTTATCAACATTTTAGTGAAAATATACACAATTGTATGCAATTTTGCCTTACATACACATTTTTGGCAAAGCAGTTTAAATTAATATAGGTGCTTTTGCTAATATGAGTTATATTCACTAATATATACATTTTAATACACACTGAAGACTAGTATATGAATTTTTGTAAGCATTACTCAGCTGGAGAACTGCTATTGCAAAATCCAGAGAAATTTGAATTTCAAAGGATGGCTGCATTTCTGTCCATGTTTCAGAAAGTGTGAATTGGGTAAGCTTGCCTTTAAATGTGAATTTAATTGAATCCCCCCATCCCAATTTATGAATATTTAGAGTGCTCAGACATTCAAAGTCCAGCCCAAAATCTTTTTTAAAGAGGAAGAGGAGGAGGAGGAGGAGAAGGAGGAGGAAGAAGAAAGAAGAAGAAGAAGAAGAAGAAGAAGAAGAAGAAGAAGACAACGTTCAGTGTTATCAATTTGGGAATGTTCACAGTTTCAAAGAATGGGCATTACTAATGTTGGGTCACCAGAAATGAGTCACTAACTTCTTCTTACTTTTTTACCAGCTTTCAGGATAAAGCCTCAGAAGTCTATATTAATAGATTATGCAGTTCAAAGGAACACAGGGGTTGATCTCTTCCACCACCTGCGACCCCCAACTGATCCATTCCTGGTTCAACTGTACAAAAGTTGACAGGCATTCTATAGATGTAATAACCGTAATTATAAAGGTGAACAGAATATTTTGTTTCATTGTTCCAATATTTTTAAGAAGTACTATAAAAAGGGTGGGGGAGCAATGAATAAGTTTAAGGTGACCTTGAACATTTCAATAGTGAATTCACAGCATTTTGAGAATAGATGTTGGTGTTAGAACTGTGTTTTGTCTGTGTTTGGGAACCACAAGTCAGTATTGTTACTGTTGTTATTAAGAAGGGCACTCATTTTTATTAAGAAGAGCACTCAATCTTACTAAGTCAACAGCAATCTCCTTCTGAGTTTTTGGATGTATGTTACCTACACACACCACATAATACAAGGTTTTGTGTTTAGGGGATTATGGTTATAGACAGGGAGATGACCAACATTCAAAATGGGGCAGCTTTAATGGCAAACTTTGCCACAAACACATTATGAACAGAGATCAAGCTCAACCAGCTCTCCCCAACGCCAGTTATCTGTGACCATTGGTTATGTCTCAGGGATGGTTCAATGGATTTTGGCACCTGACGCGAACCACAAAATGGTGTGCCCCCCCCCAGGGAAGAGGGGATCATCAGTAATCAGTGGGGGATAAAGATCTCCATTGGGATCTGCTGCCACTGTGGATCCTGCTGCCTGAAGCAGTTGCCTCACCTTGCCTCATTGGTGAGCTGGCCCTATTGGGGATGATGGGACAGTGTTTTGAAGGGTGCTGCGATGCCTCAATTCTTCCCTGGCATCTGGACTGCTGAAATAGCAGAATCCCAAGGGTTGTGCCCAACTAAGTCCTATGCAGAGTGGACCCACTGAAATTAATACACACAAGTTAGCCATCTCCATTAATTTCAATGGGTCTAAGTAGAGGGACGCGGGTGGAGCTGTGACAGTGGCGTAGCGTGGGTTGTCAGCACCCGGGGCAAGGCAAGTAATTTGCACCCCCCTAACCCGTGGATTTGCGCCCCCTAACCCTAACCCCCAGATGTTGCGCCCAGTGCGGCTGGCCCCCCCTGCACCCCCCACGCTATGCCACTGAGCTGTGATCTAAACCACAGAGCCTGGGGCTTGCCAATCAGAAGGTCAGCAGTTTGAATCCCCGTGACGGGTGAGCTCCCGTTGCTCGGTCCCTGCTCCTGCCAACCTAGCAGTTCACAAGCATGTCAAATACAAGTAGATAAATAGGTACCGCTCTGGCGGGAAGGTAAACGGCATTTCTGTGCGCTGCTCTGGTTTGCCAGAAGTGGCTTAGTCATGCTGGTCACATGACCTGGAAGCTGTCTGTGGACAAACGCCAGCTCCCTTGGCCAGTAAAGCGAGATGAGCGCTGCAACCCCAGAGTTGTTCGCGACTGGACTTAACTGTGATAACTGTGTGGATTTGCCAAGTGTGCCTTCCTCTTAGCATGTTTCTCCTTTGTGTCCTGAGTTCGAGTGTTTTCAAAGCCCATGACACCTTTTCTAGGAGGGAGGTGAAAAAGTGAAGCTGCCTTGTTCTTTTTGCAATTGGATGCTGCATGTTCTTATATGCATAGTATCAGAATGTGGTTTTTTGAGGTATTATATTTGCTATTGTTTTGGTATGCTATTACAAATTTTTTAAGTGTTTGTTAGAAATGCATCCCTGTTTCTTTATTGTAATCCACTTTGAGCATGATTTTTGTGTGTGTGTGTGGAAAAGCAGCATACAAATGAATTGAGTGAGTGAATGAATGAAAGTAGTACAGTTATTAATACCTGTTTTGCAGCTGTATCTAGAAAGCTCCCTGGAGATTGAACCTGGAACTATTTGAATGCAAAAGGTGTGAGCCATTCCCCTGGTCTGGCTCAATGTGGCGGCTATGAAATGCCAAAGAAAAATTATGCATGAGCATGTTATCGACTAAAAGACATATAATTGATTTCCATGCTATTTTATATTTTCTGTTTTAATCTGCACGGTTTATTTTACTTGTAGTTTGGCACTGCCTAGAGCTAGAGAAATGAAACTTACTATCATAAATGTAAGTTCTGAACTGCTTTTTGATCCAGATTCTCTTTCTCAGAACAGCTCACAATAATATTTAAATGCACACCCACCCACCCACCTGCTAAAACACACAAAGGAAGAATAATAATATTTTTAAAAACATTGTGACAATACTGTTAAAAATGGCAGATCCATTCCTGGAGCTCTTAAAGATAACTACAAGATGGGTCACCAACGCAGTGCCCACAGACATCAGCGAGCCCATCCGCATCTCCTCTGGTACCTATGAAAGGTCTCCATGAATATCTCCTGAGGACCCCCAATGCACAATTGCTCTCCCTGCTCAGTCCCTGACTGCACCTGGATCCTCAGCTGCAGCTCCACAGCAGCCATTTTGTGTTGTGCCATACCACAGTTATGTGTTATGCCGCATTTCTTAGACTGTGAAAGGAACATTTTAAAAATAGACAAAAATATCTAAATAACGGGAAGCCTCCAGCCTGACAAGCAATTCCCAACTGTGAAACATGTCATAAACCAGTGATGGAAACAGCCTGCCCAAATTCACCATCAGATTTGGAAGACTCGTTTCACTTTAGCCCTATGAATTGTTAATTAAACTTTGGCTGAAAGCCTAAACATACACTTAAAGGTAAAGGTAAAGGTACCCCTGCCCGTATGGGCCAGTCTTGACAGACTCTGGGGTTGTGCGCCCATCTCGCTTAAGAGGCCGGGGGCCAGCGCTGTCCGGAGACACTTCCGGGTCACGTGGCCAGCATGACAAAGCTGCATCTGGCGAGCCAGAGCTGCACACGGAAACGCCGTTTACCTTCCCGCTGGTAAGCGGTCCCTATTTATCTACTTGCACCCGGAGGTGCTTTCGAACTGCTAGGTTGGCAGGCGCTGGGACCGAGCAGCGGGAGCGCACCCCGCCGCAGGGATTCCAACCGCCGACCTTTCGATCGGCAAGTCCTAGGCGCTGAGGCTTTAACCCACAGCGCCACCTGCGTCCCCAAAACATACACTTACCTGGAAACAAATCCCACTGAACCCAGAGGGTCATACGCTAAGACAGGGGTGGGGAGACTGTGGGCCTCCAGATGTTGTGAGACTCATCTCCCAGCTCCAGCTGCCATGGCCAAGAGCCAAGCATGATGGGAGTTGGAGTTCAGCAACGACTGATCCCTGCCACAGCCCCACCACTGCCCTGAGACTGCTGCAACACATATGTCAATGAGGTACATATGGAATTGTGTTTCCCCTGCAGGAAACACCTCCCTAAACAGTGGTGTTTAATCTTAACAAAAAGTGAGTGACATTGATGGCAAAGAGCAATGCTTTCCAGCCTTCTGTGATGTGCTTTTCCGCTCCGCCCCCCCCTCCCAAGTTCTTGTTACCTTTCAACCTTGCATTTAAAAGCACTGAACTAAAGGGAAGAACAGCATGGAAGGCATTAACATTTAGGTTTTTAACAATAAAAGACAATTGGAGAAGCTTTGAGGAGGAGGCAATGATCCATGAACGCACAAACGAGAATGTGAAAACCTGCCACATGGAATGAAGGGAGCCCAGCTCAGAGAATCATTAAACATCGCGCCGGCTGTGGGGGGATTTCAATTTCGCATGCAAGGCCTATTGTGCAGGGATGGTTGTGCTGGGAGAAAGCATGGTAGCTGTGGCAGTAGAGCCCTGATGGGAGAGGAGGGTCTGCCCTGACTTGAGGACATAGGAAGCTGCCAGCTCAGACCAGTGGCCCACCTAGCTAAGTGCTATCTCCAGTATTTCAGAAGAAGGGACATTCCCAGCCGTACCTGGAGATGCTAGGGATTGAACCTGGGACCATCTGCATGCCATTGGTCAGGGATGAAGGGAATTGTAGTCCAAAATGTCTGGAAGGCTCCCATAGTGTGTCATTTGAAGGCATTCCCTACACAACATTTCTCAACAAGCAGTGAATAACTGCTGAGAGGAAGAGAGAAAAAGCACTTGATGGCTGTTTTGGTAACTGTTGAAAATTAATTGCAAAGACCAGTTTCAACCCTAACCCAACTGAGAACTAAAGAGGATCAAGGGTATTTGCATCCCATTTAGAGTCCACTGTTTATACCAGACTAAGCATTTGATCCTTAAACTTTTTGCAGATTAAGCCTTACTGACAATCGTTAGCTTAAGCAAATATCCGTATGCCTCTTATTTAATGGCTGGCGTCCCAACTGGGATTAAGCATTGTTTATCCAGTGAATCCTCGTCAGATGGTGCTGGCTCATTTCTCATTGGTCTTAATTGCAAATCCTGAACCTGTTCCAGGGAATCAGTATTTCATTAGGTGAAACTGGCACATATGTCGGGTCTCATGCTACATTTTCAATCCCCTCAATCTTATTCCCCACCACCACCACCACATACAATAGCAATATCACTGGGAATTAAAGATTCACAGGAGGATTCTAGGAGGGCTATCAATGGATCCAAGGATGTTTGGGTCAAGGGGGGAACCTGTGGCCCTCCAGATGTTCTTTGATTGCAAGTCCCATTATCACAGCCCTTTGGCCATGCTAGCCAGGGCTGATGGGGGCTGGAGTGCAAAAACATCTGGAGGACCATAGGCAGGGCCGTCTTTACCCTTGACTGAAGGGGTGTGGGGCACCCTGGCACTGAATTCTGGGGGGTGCCAGATGGCTGGTGGGCATGCAGCTTCCCTCCCAAGCCTCTGCAGGAAATGCTCTCCTCCCGCAGCGGCATGGCAGAGAGTTGAGCACTCGCCACCCATATGGCTGGAGGGCGCGCAGCTTCCCTCCCAAGCTCAACAACTTTGGCCTGCGATGGGTGCCACACATGCTAAAGACAGCCCTGACCATAGGTTCCCCATTGCTGGTTTAGATGACTCCCCATCAATCATGCCAATTGATTACTTCTTCATTAAACTATTACATATAAACCTAGGTGCATATGACAAAAGCACTGATGTCAGTTTTTCTTTAAGTTATTGAACAGATGATGAGAAGTCAATCAATGGCTGTCAGTCATGATGGCTGCACAGCAGCTCCAGATTCATAGAAATGTGAAACTGGATAGTGGAATTCTCTCCTGCTGTTTTTTTTCTTTTTCTTTTAACCATTACCCATCACTTGAGGAAAAGAATAAAGGGTGAGGCACCTAAAGAAACCGGTGTGGCTGCATAAGGAGCTTACAGATGAACTGAGATGTAAGAAGGAAATGGAGAAGAAATTGAAGAAAGGAGAAATCATGAAGGAAGGGTATACATGGCTAGCCAACAGTTGCAGGGAGAAGGTCAGGTGGGCCGAAGCTAAGAATGAGCTCAGGCTTGCAAGAGAGCTTTAAAATAATTTTTAAAGGTTTCTTCAGCTGCGTTCAAAAAAGAGGAAGAGCAAGCCTGGAGAAGATGGAGAAATGCTATTGGTGAAAGAGAGAAGGCAGAACTGCTCAACACCTACTTTGCCTCTGTCTTCACCCAAGAGGATAGCAGTGCCCAACCTGGTGAAAGTAAGAGCTGTTTGGAAGTGGAACCGAGAGATTATGGACTCTTCTTCCTTAGAGGGTTTTAAGCAGAGGTCAGAAGCTAAAGCTGGGATTCCTGCACTGGAGGGCATTGGACTAGATGTCCCTTGGGGACATTTCCAACTCTACAATTCTATGATTCAATGAAACTATTCAAACACTATTGAAGGAAAGGGGTTCTGTTGTGCTTGCCTTTTTTTCCAATGGTGTTTGTGAAGGTCCTTTCTTGCACTCTGTAAATCATCAGTTTGATGGCCTACATTCTGTAGCCTTCCCAGGTGCCCACACCTCCTGACAACCCCATGATGTCCCATGTACGGCTTTCCTGCAAGAGCAGCAAGGCAAGGATGCTCTCTACTATTTACGGTACCTAGCAGCTGGTCATTGTTATTTTTTCAAAGTAAAAGCTGTGAAAGAAATGAGTGCAGATTTTTTTTTTAAGGAAGAAGAAAATGGCCACACTTAAAAATGTAACCAATGACCACACTTAGTAGTCCTAGCTTCCCACGCTTCAGTTAAAAACCAGGAGGAGATATCATGAGATAACTCAGCCAGGGAGGCTGCAGAGTGCTGAAGAAGTGTTTAATGGAAAGCAGAACACACACTCCATGCGCAGCCACTTCACAACAATAAAGACAGCTCAACTTCAGATGGCTGAGTGCAGAACATCTGCTTTTCATGAAGTCCCAGATGCAATCCCCTGTAGGGCTGGGAATAGGTTCCCTGCATGCACCACTGCTGGTCAGCGTAGACAATGCTAAGCTAGATGGACTGGTAGTCTGATTCTACACAAGGCAGGTTCCTGTGTTCCTCAATCCTACACCCAGGGCTTTTCTTCAGCCAGAGCTCAGCTCCAGCAGCTCTCAGGTGGGCGCCATTGCCATTATAAGAGAACAAATGAAAAGTTCATGGTGAAAAATAGCACTGCCTACACCCAACAAAATTCTGAAAAGCATCCTGTGAATGAGGCAGGGGAATGGAAACTTACTTTGCTGTGGGAAAAGACCTTCCAGAAATGGGAGGCTGGTTTTGGCACAACGCTACTGAGCACCAGCTGTTGGGGATCAACAGCTGCCCTGAAGTCCTACAGGTGGGCTTCCCAGAAGCATCTTGCTGGCTACCATGGGAAACATGATGCTGCCATAGGTAGGCTTTTGGTCTGATCCAGCAGCCAGGATGTTCTTATGCTTCTAGTTCACTGCCAGGAGACATGGTGGCAGTCAGTGGCTTAGATGCTCTTAAAAAAGATTAAACATATTCGCAGAGGAGAAGTCTAAAAGCCACAATAAGTGATGTGATTATCTCCATGATCAGGAGTAGAATTGCTAGGGAGGAAGAGCAGAAGAGAGCTGTTGCCTTCATGTTCTAATCGAGAGCTTCCCAGAGGTATTTGGTTGGTATCTGTAGAGATAAGGACACTGGGCTCTTCTTATTTTCTTGCTTGGAATTAAATAAACCAAAGCTAGCTCCTATTCTTCACAGTGGAGACCACATTTCATTGTTTCCTTTTTGCTCCTGTTTGTTCTGTATTATGATTAGGGAAGGCCTAGGAATTCTTATTGAGCTATAGTACCATTAACCTCTCCCCCACATGGTTTATTATTATTATTATTATTATTATTATTATTATTATTATTATTATTTTCACCAGGTCCAGATGAACCTTCCACAACCAGATCCCCTCCAGATGTATTGGACTACAATTCCCATCACCCAGTGTCAAAGGTCAGGGATCATGGGAACTGTAATCCAAAATATCTGGTGGGCACCAGGTGGGGGAGGTGGATCTAGAACACAGGAGCGTAGCAAGATGTATTGGACTAAGGTCATTGCCACCCCCAACTCCAGTTCAGTGGCTGCTGACTGGCAAGGGATCTCCAGAGCTCCAGACAGGGACCTTTCCTCAATGTACTTGGAGGTGCTGGGAATTGAATCTAGCATTTTATGTATGGGAAACATGCAGTCAATTGTTCGAGTTGCACAATCATCTATGGCCTAAATGGTGGTTGGCACCCATCTGTCTTAAGAGACAACGGAGTGCACCTCCGGGAGTGAAGCCCAACCACTGGAAAATTACAGCACCTGCTGTGGCTGCAGAAACAGGTAACTAGTAACTGTTGGCTCCCATGTTATTTTTGCTGCATTAGCAGCACCACAATGACCTCTCTGGGGTGCAAGCCTGGGCAGTGTATATGGAGGTCCTGGGCTGCCCAGACAACAAGACCCTCCTCTCAGACTCACTGATGTGGTCCAAAGGAAAGCAGAGCAATATGTTGGGCACCAGCTTGACTGAAGGAGTAGCTGGAAAGAGGTGTACAAGGCACCATCCAACTGTTTTAGGGACTCCGGATTTGTGTAGGGTTTACTCCTCAGCTTTTTCTTCTCCTGAAGATGTCCTGAAAGGCAAGAGGTACAGAATTCCCCCTCTACAGCACATGTCTTCTTGACTCAGTATCTGTCTCATCTTCTCAATCCACTGGGGTCATTCTTTGCATACAGGGAATGTCCCTAATTCACAGATGGTTTGAGACCCATTGGCTTCCCTCACCTAGTTTAGCCAGCCAGGCATGGCTGTTCCAGGGTGTGGCCGCTGTCACAGGCTGACAGCTTCTAGGAGCCTGTGAGGTGAGACCTGAGTGCAAGGTGGGGACCAAAGGTGGACAAACACCCCCAGAAGGAGCACAATGTGTCCCCACCAGAGCTACTAGCCCTCCCCTAACACACACACACTACATTGCCTCCATAGCATTGTGCTCTGTTCAGGTAGATAGCTCAGTTTGTTAGAACATGCTGCTGATAACACCAAGGTCACAGGTTTGATCCCTGTTCTGCACAGCTGCATATCCCTGCCGTGCTGAGGACTGGGCTAGATGACCCTCAGGGCTCCTTCCAACTCTACAACTCTATGCATAGAAAGGACCCTATAATGCATAATGTATTATCTCACTTACTGTGTGATCCCTGACTGGGTTGGATTGCCCATGTGATCAAGCTAGGAAGCACTGCTTACAGGTTCTGGCTTGGGTGGCAGGGACCTCTTTGTAGAAGTGCCAAGGGATAGCTCTAGATTTCTTTTTAAATACAGTGGATCCGTTCCGTTTGACGCCTGAAACGTTCAAAAACCAAGCCGTTGCTTCCAATTGGCGCAGGCACCCCAGAAACAATAGCTGACAGCTGCATTGGAGGCTCAGCTTCCAAAAAATGTTCGAAAACTGGAACACTTACTTCCAGGTTTTCGGTGTTTGGAAGCCAATTTGTTCATCAACTAAGCCATTAGAGAACCAGCATTCCACTGTATAGAATTGGAAATTGAAATCGGAAATTGAAACCTTGGGGAAAGAGTGAAAATGACTCTAAAACATGGATAGGGAACCAGTGGCCCTCTTGAAGTGGCTGGATTTCAACTCCCATCTGCCCTAGCCAGCATGAACAACTGGAGGGAACTACGTTGGCTACCCATGCTCTAGAGCTTCAGCTATGAATCCACCCCTCTCTTTTTCAGTCTAAAGGTTGCATAGACCATTCAATGAAGTATGGAACAAAATAACCTGCCTTCTACCAGATCAGACTATTTGAACTACAACTCCCAGAAACCCCAGCCAGATTCCCCGATAGTCACAGACAATGGTAGCCCAGAATATCTGGAGGGCACCAAACTGAGAAAGGCAGGTCTGTGCTGGATGGCAGTAGTTCTCTGGGGTCTCGGGCAAAGAGAGATATTTCCCTTCAGCTGCTACCTGATCCTTCTAACTGGAGATGCAAATGATTGAACCTGGGACCTTCTACATGCAAAGCATGCACACTACCACTGATCTATGGCTCTTCTGGCATGTACATGTGCATTAATTCTATCTGAGTGGAAACATAACTTTGCATAAATGTTGGCATTTTTTCTCTCTCTCTTGCACCTTGGTGAAAACAGAAGCCACTTGGTTCAGCTATGGAAGATGGATGACACATTGCAGGATGCTGCAGTGTGTGGCTGCAAAGGGGGAAATTCTTCCTATCCTACCCCATTCCTGCCTTTTGCAGATTTATTATGTTTTTTAATGTTATCCTCATTACATCAGTCTGAGTCTACTACATAATATGGAAAAATGAGGAGATCAATCACACCTTTTAGGAGGGTTGGGAGCTTAACTCAATTTTTAATTGCTTTTTAACTACCACAGCAGTTTATTTCACCCCGAGGTGGTAAACCTGTGTCTTGGCTGTGCCACTTACTGTATAACTCCATCAATGGGCTGTAGTTAGGACTGCTATATGGGGCGACCATGTTCAGAAGCAATAAGCCTCTGAATACCAATGGTGGAGCAGCAACAGCAGGAGAGGCCAGGGCGTGTGGGTTTCCTGGATGCATCTGACTGGTCAGAAGCAGGATATAGACACTTGGTCCGATGCAATGAGGATCCTATAATTTCAGCAGAGGGAGAGGGCTACTACATTCATGCCCCACTTGCATGCTTCCCATTGGGGTATCTGAAAGGTCACTGTGGGAAACAGGAACCTGGGTTAGATGCTCATGGCTCTTATGCTCCCCCTTCAAACTGTAAATGGCAGCTCACATAATTCAATGCTTCTCCATATGGGAGTGGGAACCATGTGGAAGAAGAAGAAGAGGAGGAGGAGGAGGAGTTTGGATTTGATATCCCACTTTATCACTACCCTAAGGAGTCTCACCAAGGGACACAGGTGGCGCTGTGGGTTAAACCACAGAGCCTAGGACTTGCCGATCAGAAGGTCGCGGTTCGAATCCCCGCAACAGGGTGAGCTCCCATTGCTCGGTCCCTGCTCCTGCCATCCTAGCAGTTCGAAAGCACCTCAAAGTGCAAGTAGATAAATAGGTACCGCTCTGGCGGGAAGGTAAAAGGCATTTCCGTGCGCTGCTCTGGTTTGCCAGAAGCGGCTTAGTCATGCTGGCCACATAACCCGGAGGCTGCATGCCTTTACCTTTACCTTTAAGGAGTCTCAAAGTGGCTAACAATCTCCTGTTCCTTCCTCCCCTACAACAAACACTCTGTGAGGTGAGTGGGGCTGAGAGACTTCAGAGAAGCGTGACTAGCCCAAGGTCACCCAGCAGCTGCATGTGGAGGAGCAGTTCACCAGAACCCATATTATGTAGTAGAACCCAGTTCACCAGATTATGAGTTTAGCACTCTTAACCACTACACCACACTGGGGTGTTAGGGTTGGAGGTGCAGGGGAGCTTCACTGGGCTCAGAAATTAGTTTCAGCTCAGCAAAGAGGCCTGTGAATTCTTCTTAGTGTCGTGTATTATAATAATAATTTATTATTTATACCCCGCCCATCTGGCTGGGTTTCCCCAGCCACTCTGGGCAGCTTCCAACGAAATATTAAAAGACAATAGTCCTTCGGATATTAAAAGCTTCCTGCCATGGATTAAAATCCAACCTGGAGACATCTCCCTGCTAAAGAGGTGATCATGGAAAAACTGGGACTGGATGGGGTTGGCAAAAGTGTACATTCACAGGGCACCCTCTTAGCCCAAGAGTAGCTCATGGGAGGACTGTTCCCCTACCCTAAGAGTCTTCCTAGGAGCACTTCTTCAAAAAAAGACTTAGAGAGATTTCTCTCTGGTTTTGCTAGGGGGGGTCTTTTGCAGAGTTCCCTTTGGGAAAATGTGGAGGAGACTAAAACCCAATCCTGGCAGGGGGCAGTTGGATTAAGAGTGTCTCCCATGAGGAAAAGGCATTTGACTCAAACTCTCAGTTTTCCCAGAGGCAGCCCCCCAAAAGGAGAATCTTTACAGTAGTTTGCACCGATAAGCTACCTGGATGTGGTTCAGCAGTGGCTCCAGCTATTACTGTAAAGGTAAAGGTACCCCTGCCCGTGCAGGCCAGTCTTGACAGACTCTGGGGTTGGTGCGCCCATCTCACTCAAGAGGCCGGGGGCCAGCGCTGTCCGGAGACACTTCCGGGTCACGTGGCCAGTGTGACAAAGCTGCATCTGGCGAGCCAGCGCAGCACACGGAAACGCCGTTTACCTTCCCGCTGGTAAGCGGTCCCTATTTATCTACTTGCACCCGGGGGTGCTTTCGAACTGCTAGGTTGGCAGGCGCTGGGACCGAGCAGCGGGAGCGCACCCCGCCGCGGGGATTCGAACTGCCGACCTTTCGATCGGCAAGCCCTAGGCGCTGAGGCTTTAACCCACAGCGCCACCCGCGTCCCTCCAGCTATTACTGACATGGGGGTAAATGGCTCAGCTCCTTTCCAGTCTGATCCAAGGGTAATTATAGTTATAATCTCTTCCGGAAAGCTAGCTATCTAAGTGCAGGGATTTATTTAACATGGTTTTGTTTGTTTGTGTGTGTGTGTGTGTGTGTGTGTGAGAGAGAGAGAGAGAGAGAGAGAGAGAAAGAGAGAGAGAGAGTTGCATTCAATTGCAATCCTCCCTAAACTGTGCTCAGAGGTGGTACAGTGGAGTGCCGGTGTGTGGAGTGCCGCAGGGTGCGATACTCTCCCCAATGCTTTTCAACATCTTTATGCGCCCCTCGCCCAGCTTGTCCGGAGTTTTGGGCTGGGCTGCCATCAGTATGCTGATGACACCCAACTCTATCTGTTGATGGACGGCCATCCTGACCCGGTCCCAGACACACTGATCAGATGTTTGGGAGCCAGTTGAAGTTAAATCCTTCAAAGACAGAGGTCCTTTGGCTGGGTCAAGACGATATGGGATTGGGGAGCCAACTCCCATCTCTTGCGGCAGCAAAATTAGTGCCAGCGCTGTCTGTTAAGGGTTTGGGTATAATCTTGGACGCCTCCCTTTCTATGGAGGTGCAGGTTGCAGCTATAACAAAGGCGGCATTTTTTCATCTCCGCCAAGCTAAGCAGTTGGCTCCTTACCTCTCTCACCCTGACCTAGCTACTGTGATCCACGCGACGGTCACCTCCAGGCTTGATTATTGTAACTCACTCTACATGGGGCTGCCCTTGAGACTGACCCAGAAACTCCAGCGGGTGCAGAATGCCGCAGCGAGACTCCTTACGGGGTCCTCACCGCAGGATCACATTCACCCAGTGCTATACTAGCTGCACTGCCTCCCAGTGGAGTACAGGATCAGGTTTAAGGTGCTGGTTTTAACCTTTAAAGCCCTACATAGCCTAGGACCCTCGTACCTACAGGACCGGCTCTCCTGGTATGTCCCATGGAGGACCTTACAGTCTTCAAATAAAAACATCTTGGAGATCCCAGGCCACAGGGAGGTTAGGCTGGCCTCAACGAGAGCCAGGGCTTTTTTAGCTGTGGCCCCGATCTGGTGGAACGCTCTGTCACAAGAGACTAGGGCCCTACAGGACTTGACATCTTTCTGCAGGGCCTGCAAGATGGAGCTGTTCCACCAGGCCTTTGGCCAA
The DNA here is from genome assembly GCF_964106915.1 of Podarcis gaigeae. Lineage (NCBI taxonomy): Eukaryota > Metazoa > Chordata > Lepidosauria > Squamata > Lacertidae > Podarcis > Podarcis gaigeae. The sequence goes on from NC_139693.1 coordinate 36,994,279, forward strand.
GACATAGTCTGACCCCCTTTCTCCTTCTGTAATCCTCATAGAACTCTAGCCCAATGGTTGCCATTAATTTGATTCTGAATTGATTTTAGAATGTATTTTAATTAATTGACTGTGTGATTTTATGTACACTATGCTATTTTTACTTGTTGTTTTTCTTGTATGGAGAAACATTCAGTTAGAACCCTCAAGTTTGTATGGAGAAGAATTTGATTACAACCCCGACCCCAGCAACACAAACATATCCACACACACACGGTGCTCAGAGGTGGTACAGTCCAGCCATAATTTCCCACATCACTGAGAACTGGGTCATAGCATGAACACTCTCGTCCCAAAGGCAGATTGTACTTACACCCTTCATTGGCCTGTTGGCCACAACAGCTCTATTAAATCCTCATGTTTTATGCAAGCTGCAGACATGGTCCCATCGACTTGGCCTGTTACAATTTGCCACTTTCCTCCACCCAGTGCTGTTGTTTAACACCCCCGAACCGTGACGGCAATATGGATTGGGTCTTAGGTCACCAATTTTTCAATCAGATGGCATTCGATTCCCAGCACGCCTACAGCTCTATCGATTGACCGTGAAGCCTCGTATCCTTTTGGCACCAAATGCATCTTCAAAAAGAGTGATTCCCCTTGGCCTCGCTTTGATACACTTTGCTCTCACCCACAAAGCAGGTGCAGGAGGGTGATCAAATTCCTTTATCCCAGAGGGGTAAGAAACCAGATCTGCCATTAATTCCTTTTCGCTGAGTGACTGAGTTTGTTTCTCCTTTTTAACAGACTGCTTGGAAGGGCAGACTGTGGCCAAATGACACTAATAGCTTCATTTAATTTCCAACAGGTATCAATTGTCATGCAAGAGTGCCATATCATTACAAATTGTCCAGACAGCTACATGGGCTTCTTGTTTGTCTTCCTGTTTTTTCAGTAGGAACAATCATAGCATTGTAGACTCAAGGGACCCCAAGGATCATCTAGTCCAACCCCCAGCAAAGCAGGAATCTAAACTATAGCATCTAGGACAAATGGCCATCCAACCTCTGCTTCAAAACCTCCAAGGAATGAGAGTCTGCAAACTCCTGAGGCAGTCTGTTCCATTCTCAAACAGCAGAAAGTTCTTCCTGATGTTTAGGTGCAATCTCCTTTCTCGTAACTTGAGCCCATTGACTTGGGTTCCAGTCCCCAGAGATTGTTCCATATTTGTTCTCTTATCTCCTCTTGGTCTCTTCATAACCAAGCTAAACAGACTCAGTTTCCTCAACCGTTCCTTATAAGGCTTGATTTCTAGACCCTTGATCATCTTGGTTAACCTCCTCTGAACACGTTCCAGCCTGTTAATATGCTTCTTAAACTGTAGCGGCCAGAAGTGTGGTCTGACCAAGGCAGAATAGAGTAGTATGATAACTTCCCTTAAGGAGGCGGTTTTTGCATGTGCTGTATAGGGGGAAGTGAGGGGCCGATGGGGCTCATCAACTGGGAAGGTAGCCAGTCTAGGAGAAGGAAAGCTCTGATCCTAAACTTCTGCTGCCTTGTGGGATGTCTTTGGGAAAAGGAAAAGCTAAGGAATATACTAATCCAGAGCGGATTAGTCTAAGACTGTTGGATGGTTCCTTGCATGCCTCTTTCCAGCAACTCCTGTAGCCAAGCTGGTGCCAAACATTGATCTGTTTCCTTTGGAGCACATCAATGAGGCCAAGAGAGGGGTCTTGTTATCCACGCAGCCCAGGACCTCCATGCACAGACCCTCCAAATGTCCCTATTTTCCAGGGACGTCCCTGATTTAGAGAAGCCGTCCCGGTTTCTGATTTGATCCTGGAATGTCCCACTTTTCCTTAGGATGCCCTTATTTTCATTGGAGAAATGTTGGAGGGCATGGTTCAATGTCCCTATTTTCACTGGGGGTATGTTGGAGGGTATGGAGTTATCCGACCCCCAAGCCATCTGAAGGCAATCCTGTTTAGGGAAGTTACAGATAGGTAGCCGTGTTGGTCTGCCATAGTCAAAACAAAACAAAATTCCTTCCAGTAGCACCTTAAAGACCAACTAAGTCAGTTCTTGGTATGAGCTTTCGTGTGCATGCACACTTCTTCAGATACACTGAAACAGAAGTTTCCAGATCCTTCTATATAGTGAGAAGGTGGGGAGGGGTATTACTCAGAAGGGTGGTGGGAATGGGTGATTGGCAGATAGCTGTGATGAGCCTGTTGACGACTCTTAACGACTGCAATAGGTCTTACAGGAAAAAGCAAGGGGTGAGAAGGTGAAAAATGGCTTTGTCATGTATAATGAGATAAGAATCCAATGTCTTTGTTCAGACCAGGTCTCTCCATGGTTTTAAGTTTGGTGATAAGTTGCAATTCAGCAGCTTCTCTTTCCAGTCTATTTCTGAAATTCCTTTGTAGTAAAACAGCTACTTTGAGATCTTGTATAGAATGTCCTGGGAGATTGAAGTGTTCTCCTACTGGTTTCTCTGTCTTGTGATTCCTGATGTCCGATTTATGCCAACAGTGTCCTTCAGCTCTCTATATTGGACAAACAGGCCAGACCTTACGCCAAAGAATAAACGAACATAAATCGCTATATAGAAGGGTCTGGAAACTTCTGTTTCAGTGTATCTGAAGAAGTGTGCATGCACACGAAAGCTCATACCAAGAACTAACTTAGTTGGTCTTTAAGGTGCTACTGGAAGGAATTTTTTTTGTTCTGTATAGGGAAGTTTATTATGTTTTTATATATGTTGGAAGCTGCCCAGAGTGACTGGGGCAACCCAAGAAGAAGTGTGGGTATAAATAGTAAAATTATCATTAGAGAATTGCACATCCCTATTTTCAACAGAGAAATATTGGAGGGTATGCATACACACTGCCCAGGCAGGTCACTTTACTGCCACTAATGCAACAGTTTAGCTTCACCCCTACAAGCGCACTCCATTGTCACTTGAGGCAGATGGATGCCAACAATTATTTCCCTTGATCTGGACTATACTTCTGTTGACGAAGCCTAGAATAGCATTAGCCTTTTTTGCTGCTGCATCACACTGTTGACAGGAGTGCCTGGCGTGCTCTGGTCCATGGGGTCATGAAGAGCTGGACACGACTAAACGACTAAACAACAAAAGCTTGTTCCCTACTAAGACCCCTAGATCCTTTTCACGTGTACTACTGGCAAGCCAGGTGTTCCACGTCTTATTTTTGTGCAACTACTTCTTCCTGCCTAAGTGCAGAACCTTACAGTTGTCCCTATTGAAATTAATTTTGCTAGTTTGGGCCCAGTTCTCCAGTCTGTTAAGGCCATCTTGAATCCCAGTTCCATCTTTTGCAATCTATATGGTTATACGGCAAGTTTTGTCTATATATATAATGAGGGGTTCTGAGATTACCACATACACATTTGGAGCTTCCATTCCCAGAAGCAGCTCCCAAGCCCATCAAAAAGTATGCCTCCGAATGTGTTCTATGTCCAACAGACAGAGCTATTCCACCTGGCCTTTAATCTGAATTCAGCCTAATCTGAATTCAGCCTAATCTGAATTCAGCCTAATCTGAATTCATCTTTTATTTCCCTTCTCTTCCCTCCCCCTCGCCTTTTATGAAGATTACCCACTCTGGGACCACACAGCTAATTCTCCCCTGGCCTCCTCGCTGGCCCAAGTAGGACTAATTCAGCCAGCTAGCCCTGGTGACTATCTAATACTTATTAGATGGATTTTCCACAAACTGATTTCTGAACTTTCAATTTTATTGTTATTCATGTTTTCATACTGTATTTTATGCTGCTTCTACAATTAAGTGTTTTAAATTTGTTGTTAGCCGCCCTGAGCCTGGTTTTCTGAACCGGGAAGGGCGGGGAATAAAAAAAATATTATTATTATTATTAATTTTTAATGTTTCTAATAACATCTGTAAGTCATGTTTAGTTTCATTTTTAAGAGACAAATAAATTGTTGTAAAATCACCACCATGAAATCAAGGAAAAACCCAACATTCCCCCAACCCTTTTCAAACTGAAAGTGCTCTCTTCAGAACTTTTGATTCAGGCTGTGTACACTGTACCTTTAAAGCACATTTGAAACACATTATTTCCCTCAGAATAATAATAATAATAATAATAATAATAATAATAATAATAATAATAATAATAATAATAATAATAACCACTCTGGGTGGTTTCCAACAAAATATTAAAAATACAAAAATACAAGATAATTCTGGGCACTGTAGTATACCCTTCACAGAGTTACAATTCCCAGCAGCTCTTGACAAACTACAGTGTCCAGAGTTCTTTGAGGGAAAGAATGTCCTTTGGAACTCCCTGCCCAATGATATCAGGCAAGCACCTCCCCTGCATTACCTTTTAGCACCTGCTGAAAACATTTTTACTCATACATTGTAGGAGTTTTAGTTTGTTTTAGTCTATTTTATTGCAGTTTTAACCTTCTGTATATTTGAAATTATGGTTGTAAGTTTTTTAGTGATAATTTTATTGTTTTGTCACATTTGTAAACCACTTTTGAGGGGGTTTTTCAATCAAGCAGTATATGAATTTTATGAAATGAAGAAATAAATCCTACTTAACAGGTTTTGTGCGTACTTAGCCCTGCACTCATTTTTAGCCTGACGTGAGCTGTGTTCTCTCTGGGCCTGCCTGACTGCTGGGTTTTAAGGTACTCTTTGCATTCCTACACTTCCATACACACACCCAGAAACACACATAGCATATACAAAGGAATGTACACTGCATTCTCCTATGGGCCTCTCAGCCTTGAAGAACTTGGATCCCGGCTTGTGGGACAGATATGGCTCGTTAAGTTTCTAAGGATTTTTTTTGACAGCTTTGTTGAAAGTCTTTTGGATAGAACTGGGAAGTTGTCAGACATAAGCCCATCGGAAATGAATGATGTACATCAGTGGGGCTTCTGCAGACGAATTTCCAGAGACGTTCTCCGAAGAGAACTTCAATGAAGCTGTCAGAAAACTTGTGCTGCTTTGACAAAGAGCCCCTAGATTCCTTTCTGAGCATGCAAAGGTGGAAGGCTCCTTCTTGCATAAACTCAGGAGAATTTTGCTGAAATTGGCATGACTTTCCTCTATATAAAAAAAGTCAGCATCAATTGAGAAGCTTAGCTATAATTTAAGATAGAGGCTGGGAACTAGACCCATCCTCCACAATCCTTTGGGAGAAGTGGGCAGATGCAACTGGGAACTGCATTTGATGGGCCAATTCCTTCATGCCAACATCAACAGCAATAAGTAACCAAACAACCCCCTGTGTTGCAAAGAGAACGTCAGCAATGTCTGTGCAATACGATGACCATGTACATACGCAATAAACAATATTTTTATAGAATTCCTTCAAACCATAACAAGTCTAAAATGAAATCTTTAGTCTCAAAGTCTCTGAAAATCTTTAAATGAAGCGAGGTACCAGACTTTGTACGATGAAAGACAAGATGTGAAGCTTTGTGTATTCAGCAATTGTGATGTCCAACATCATTTTGGGGGGGGCCTCCAAGAGAGTGTGGGCCCTAAGCTATAGCTTGTTTATATGTGAAAACGGCACTGCTTTGGGGGGGGGGGAGAATCATGCCTTGCACAGCATCAGCGAATACCCTTCTTTCTGCTCAGACTGGAAGTGATGTGGGGATTCAAGTGGGGCTGATGGGAGCTAGTTCAAAATATCTGGAGGAAAGCCAGGAGATCCAATAAAGAACTACCCACATCCCCAAAAGACTTGGGCCTCAAATATCTGAAAGACTGACTCTTTCCCTACAGACTCTCTTTGGTGTTACTACTCTTAGTAGTAATGCCACTCTCAGAAGCTCATCTGTGAATGTGTGACCAGGGGCGAAGGAAGGCTAACCGGCAACCAGTGCGGGGTGTCGGGGGGTGGGACAAACCACCCGGTGGCACATGCACATGTGCCATACGTCAGGCACATGCGCGGTGCCACTACGTGCCATGCATGTACCGACGGGCAGTTTGTCAACGCGGTGCCATACAGATGGAGGTGGGATCCCCTGCTCGTGGCTGCAGCAATGAGAGAGCTGGAGCTGCAAAGCCACGCACAGCCAATGTCTAGTGGGTAGGCTTGCCTTGCGCATCGCTTTGCAGCTCCCCCCTTTCCCGGGTTGCTGTAGGCTTGGGAGTTGCGGGCAGGCGGGGGGGTGAAATGTCACCCCCATCAGGATGGCACCCAGAGAGTGCCGCACACGCCTTGTTCCTCCTCTATGTGTGACCCAGGAGAGGGCATTATCTGTGGGAGCCCTTAAGCTGTGGGACTTCCTACATCTGGCATTTCCACAGTTTTCAGTGATAGCTGGACACACCTCTTTACCCTGACCTTTGACCCCTGAGCTGTATAGATTTAGGGTGCACCCTGTTTTGTGATTGTGGTTTGTTTTAAACTGTTTTTAATTTTGTATGTTGCATCCTGGGACCTTAGGATGAAGGGAAGGTAAATAATATTATTACTAATGCTCATCATCATCCCATCTAGTTAAGTCCTGTGACTGGTGAAGGACAAACAAGACTTAAAATCTTGAAAATTGAAAACACTGACACAAACCCATTCATTTTATCAGCAACAGCTGGATAGTTCGGCCCACCCAGATGCACTCTCGAAAATACTTGGCAGACCCTGTTTTGGCTTCACTATTTTCACACCTTGCCAAAGTTTTAGAGTGTGCCTGTCTGTTTGCTTTCCAATTTACATGCTACAAATGTGCTACAGTCCTCAGAAGTAGAAGACCAAATCCACACGTTTGAACAAACAGCTTCCCAATCTGGGAAGGGAAAAAATAATAATCATATTTCAAATGCTCAGCAAGATCAATCATTGTCTGGGGTGGGGGGACTGAGAAGGAGAGGTGCTTTAAGATCAAAAGCTACAGAATGGCTGAGGGGAAGAAAAATCTGGTGCTTATGCTTTGTCAGAGGAGAAAAGTGAATTAAGGGTGTGTAGAGAGGAAAGGAGAACCTGCATTCTTCCCTGAAGTGTAAAAGAAATGTAAATATGGGCTTTGTCTCTTTTCTTTAGGTACTCAGTTTACAGTCTTTCAAGCAAGCAAGCAAACAAATGAATGAAAATCAATACAATGGAAACACTAGGGAAGAGAGTGGAGCAGAGGTGTGGCTGGAAATATTCCTTCGATTTAATCAGGAGCGAGAGGATAAAGACAGAAGAGGAACCTGTTGCATCAGGCGCACAGTCCAGCCAGTTCAGCCCCCTGTTGCGTGGCGAGGCCCCGGGCCCCGCAGTTCCCTCAGAAATAAACACACAGACATGAATATATTGGGTTAATTGAGATAAATAAGGCCACAACTTTATTGGTTGCAGATGTGAGAGGTTTGGCTTAGGTATTTGGGTGAAGCCAGACTATATCCTGACTCCTGCCCATCTGCAGAAAGTCTCTGAAGGGTCAACCACCAACATGGGGAGCCCTATGATATACCGTATTTTTCGCTCCATAAGACACACCTGACCATAAGTCGCCCCTAGTTTTTAGAGGGGGAATTCAAGGGGGGAAAATATTAATTAAAGGGAGCGTTGAGCAGATCCTGTATGCATCCCAGGCTCTGCTCAGCACTCCCTTTCACAAGCCACGCAGAGTGTGTGTGCGGCGCTTGCAGGCTTTTCCCTGAGGAGGGAGAAGGGCTGCCCTTCTCCCTCCTCAGGGAAAAGCCCCCAAGAGCGACACACACACTCTGCACGGCTCTTTAAAGGGACCGCGGCTCTTGGGGGCTTTTCCGGGAGGTGGGGGAGCGTGGCTCTGTCCCTTCCCACACCTCCCGCAAAAGCCAGGGATAGCCGCGCGAAGCCAGCCTCCACAGGGAAGTGGGATGAAGGCTCCCCGCTGCCCTGCAGAAGCTTTGCGCCGCTAAGACAGAAGCTAAAACAGCTAGAGGGAGCGCTGCACAGCACTCTCTATAGCTGTTCTGGCTTCTGGGGTAGCTTGCGAAGCCTCCGCAGGGCAGCAGGGAGCCTTCATCCCACTGCCCTTTGGAGTTTTTGCGGGCTACCCCAGAGCTGCTCAGGAGTGCAGGACACCTGCGAGCAGCCTGCCCGGAGCTCCTGGGGCTCACGGGGGAAGCCCGGATTTCCACCCCCCAGCCCCAAAGAGCAGCTCAGAGCTCTCCCAGAGCTTGTTGGGGCAGGTGGGGGAAGCCCGGGTGTCCCCCCCCCCCAGTCCCAGGGACCACAAATTCACTCCATAAGACGCACAGACATTTCCCCTTAGTTTTTAAGAGGAAAAAAGTGTGTCTTATGGAACGAAAAATATGGTACATCATTTAAGAGCACCCCAAGGGTCACCGATGAGGTTGTGGCATGGCCCTAGCCCACATCCAGGCTTTGGACAGGATCCACACCTCCGGATCCTTTTAACAGGATACCCTTAATGATGAGGGGCAGGCAGAGGCAACAACCTCCCCTCCCATAACAAGGCTTACCCAATGCCTAACTTTACATAGCTGTGATGATTACTACAAGGTTGGCAAAAACCAAATGGCTGGTGCCAATTTGCCAAGTGGAAAAATTCCTACCTGGCACACAACAACCAGCTGATAGACATTAGTCCATAGCAAGGCCAAAGTCAAGCAATGCATAAAAAGATGGAGGGTGGGCTGGCAGATCCAACAAGAAAGCAAATGGAGGTCGCCCCCTAGCCACAACGCAGTTTAAACAACCCCCTGGCTAACCCGATTGGTCAGTCAGGGTGTGAGACGGCTGAGAGACGTGGGCAGCATCCCTCCGCCCACTGCCTGGTCACTGGGAGGTCCCAGATGCACGCCTGCAATGCCGCCCGCCGGGGAAGGGGAGTGGTCTTCCCACAGTGACCAGTCAGATGTCCACATGCAAAGCATAAGCCCATTAGCCCTCTCCCCACCCATGCCTTAGGGTCCACTTTGAAAGCGGAGAAGAACACAGTCCCAGCTCATGTGCAGTTATAGAAAACCCTTATAAAACTGAGACGAGGCAGCACACAATAGACTGCAAGGCTCCAGAGTTACATATCTGAAAAAAAGCAGCCCTCCGCTGCCATTGAACTCTGTTGTCTTGGTGAGAGTACTGGACTAGTCCCAATCCCCACTCGCCAACAAAACTCACAGGGTAATCCTGGGCCAGTCACTGCCTCTCATTCTGACCTACCTTGCAGGGTTGTTGCGAGGATAAAATATGAGGCGGGCAGTCAAGAATGCTGCCTTGAGCTCCTTGGAGAAAAGGTGAGCTATAAATCTTCTGCTGCCCCTAATAATATGAACAGCAATGACAAGCCTGAGAAGAAGGAGATGTGTTTTGTTTTGTTTTGTTTTGTTTTGTTTATTATGTCAAAATTCAACTGGGATTCCCAAACTCAGTGGAGAGGGTATGCAAATCTCTTTGGATTCCAGCTGAAATAAATGGTCTCTGCACAGGACTCAACCTGCCTGCTGGTGCCATTCAAACAAATAGATCAATGGAACTCAAGGAAGTGAGCTTCCCCACTTCATTACAGCAGCTCATCCATTCTAGAAGCCTTGTTTCAAAACTTGAAACAGCTCTTGTATCTCTGCTCATTATCTTCCCATTCACAGGAATGATTCTGTTCTCTTTGGAGTCATTAGGGAGTGTGGATAGTTATATGTTTTTTGTCTCCTGATCATCGCTGTGTCCCCCTGAACCCCCCCCCCCTCTCACACACTCATCAGGATGTAGCAGGCCTGCAAAGCTGGGATTATACCAGGAGGAAAGAAGCAGAGCTATACATGATTGCCAGGAGCATCACCCATATTTCAGCTTCTTTGTTGGAGACTGGTGCCCATAGGCACCAGTGCCCATAGGCACATCTGAGGCAGCCCTGTTTAGGGAAGCTTTTAATGTTTAATAGGTTATTGTATTTTAGTGTTCTGTTGGAAGCCGCCCAGAGTGGCTGGGGAAACCCAGCCAGATGGGCTGGTATAAATAAATTATTATTATTATTATTATTATTATTATTATTATTATTATTATTGGATTGGGGGGAGAACTTTTGTTAGGGGGCAGAACCAATGTGATTGGTCAGTTAGTTAAGTATTTCTATTGGTTTACTTGATGGGGGGCAGGTGCCCCCCGCCCTCTTGGCTACACCCATGGGTGGAGTCAATGCATTCTGGTTTGTCCTCATCCTCATCCCTGCTGAATTCTACAAAGGCAACAAAGAAACTCAGGAAGATGAGGCCAGTAGCCAGTGTCACCCGCTGGAGTGGTTGTAACCAGAAGAGGCAGGCAGAATGGGGGTGGGGGGCTGCCTGAGGGCAGAATGTGCTTGATAGGGAAGTGCCCCTTTGACCCTAATGAACCAGCTTCCACTGAGCTCCGAAGAGTCAACTCATTTTCTACGGTTAGCAGCCTATAGGTTAACAGCATACAGTTATGGACCTATCAGTCATTTTTGCAGGGTAGAATGCATTCACAAACACCCTTCACCCAATATGTATGTACGAATTTATTGTTATTTTTTGCTGCTATTATTATTATTATTAATCATTGCATTTATGTCCCACCTTTTTCTCCAAGGAGCAAAAAGTGGTGTACATGGTTCTCCCCCTTTTCATTTAATCTGTGGGCCAATACAACAATACCCTCTGTGCCTGCTTCTTGGCAGTGGTGCAGTGGGGTGGGGGTGTCACAAGGGCAGTTGCCCCAGGAGCAAAATGGTTAGGGGCGGTTTTTAGCCGCGGGGCTGGGGCAGGGTAAGCCCGAGCTTCCCCCGACCCCAGCCCCCAGAACAGGTCCGGGAGCAGCAGCAAGGTCTCCCGGCTTCAGCAAAAGGAAGCCTTTGGAGCGCAGCGCAAGGTCCTGCTGCACTCCAAAGGCTTCAGGCGGCTATCCCTGAAGCCTGGAGAGCGAGAGGGGTTAGTGCACACCGACCTCTCTCGCTCTCCAGCAGTGGCGTAGCGTGGGTTGTCAGCACCCGGGGCAAGGCAAGTAATTTGTGCCCCCTAACCTGTGGATTTGCGCCCCCTAACCCGTGAATTTGCGCCCCCTAACCCTAACCCCCAGATGTTGCGCCCGGTGCGGCCGGCCCCCCCTGCACCTCCCATGCTACGCCACTGCTCTCCAGGCTTCAGCGAAAGCAATGCATAGCCTCCGGAGCGTGGAGGGAGCGCTCCCTCTGTGCTTTGGAGGCTTCGCGTTGATATTGCTGAAGCGAAGGAGCCTGCATTCACTCCATAGGACACACACACATTTCCCCTTAATTTTTGGAGGGGAAAAAGTGCGTCCTATAGAGCGAAAAATACGGTATTTCTTTCTTAGGCCATCTATAGCTTCTGGTGTAAATAACACATCACTCAGGACAGCTTACAACATATGAAGCTCAGAGGCAGGAGAGCTTTTGACTCCAAGAGGTGTTTCCCCCAATTGTGGCTACATTCCATTTTTTCCAGCTGGAAATTTAAAATAAAATGAAGCTAATAATAAGGTAAAGTATCCCCCACAACCCTTCCACTTGAGGGGGAAAGGAGCTGGGACCTGTCAATGGCGAGAGTCTTTTATGTCACCTAAATTAACTGCAGGTACTTCAGAATGAGGGTGGTGTGTCAGACTCATCATCTCTGTCTTCAGTGTCAATTATACGTCCCCGGGGAGTGACTCTTTGAACATGTTGCCAGAAGGCAGGTGCAGGTAAATTAAACCACAAACACATTCGCTCAAGCAATGTTTAGAGAAATCTGATTAAAGCTCACAGAGCAGAGGGAGCGCAAGGTTGATTGCAGATCTCAAGAAGAGCAAAGTAAATAATATTTGGCTGCCTCTTCCGATGACGACCAGCTTGAAGGTCTGGGGGCCATAGTGGAAAATGCATCAGAATGATGGGGTTACTGTTTGCAAATGGCAGTTGAGGCTCAGTTGACTGAATGCTTTTAGAATGAGATAAAACAAATTCCTGGAATATAAGACTATTAGGGGCAAATAGCCATGATGGCTCGGCTCTGCCTCCAATGTCAGAGGCAATATGTCTCTGAATACCAGTTTCTGGGAATTGCAAGTGGGGAGAGTCTTGTTGCACTCAGATGCTGTTTCCCATAAGCAGTGGATTTCCTATAAGCAGTGCTATTTTTCTAGAAAAAGAGGTGCAGGAAATCACCATGAATGCCTCCCTTGTCCCCTTATAATGCCAATGGCACCCACCTGATAGGTGCTGGAACTGAGTTCCTGTGAGTTCAGGCTGGGGAAAAATCCCTGTTCATAAGGTATCTAGTTCACCACAGTTCCAGTTTCATCTCATGAGTTGTCTCAACAGCCCCCCAAGGTCCATTGTCCAGAGATGCACTGCAGTCAGTGGCGAAACTGCATGCTCCGGTTCTGGGGGTGGAGAGCAAGTGGGGGCATGGATGGCATGTGCCCCGGGGTGTGTGGTGTGTGGCGCATGCCCCAGGGGCATGGTGTGCCACACACAGGGCGTGGCATGCGTCCAAGGGGTGTGGCACCGCCCGCGAGGGCATGGCACCTGGCACTATGGGGGGTGCACAGCACATGTCCAGGGTGGCGGCTGCAATGGTACCCCCCTCCCCGATGGTGCCAGGGCTGGTGCGCTCCCCCTGCCTCTCCCTTCCTTGGCCAGTGACTGCAGTTCCAAATGTCCTCATGATATTCCACTATGCACAGCCCTGCCATATAATGGCAGACATTTTGCTAGCTTTTATTTTATTTTATTTTATTTTATTTTACTTCTATACAGTGGTACCACGGGTTAAGTTTCATTCCGGAGGTCCGTTCTTAACCTGAAACTGTTCTTAACCTGGTACCACGGGTTAAGTTTCATTCCGGAGGTCCATTCTTAACCTGAAACTGTTCTTAACCTGAAGCACCACTTTAGCTAATGGGGCCTCCTGCTGCCACCGCGCGGCAAGAGCACGATTTCTGTTCTCATCCTGAAGCAAAGTTCTTAACCCGACGTACTATTTCTGGGTTAGCGGAGTCTGTAACCTGAAGCGTATGTAACCCGAGGCGTCTGTAACACGAGGTACCACTGTACTGCCCTTCCTCTGAAGATCACAGGGTGGTAACAGTATAATAAATAAATGTGAGTGGCTGAATTTTGGTGCATTTGTGCTGGACACAGATAGCAGTGCTCTTCCTCAAAAGGGTCACAGAATAGGAGAGTGGATTGTGCCAGAGTTTCCAGTCAGGGAGGCACAGCGCTCCAGATCTTTCCCAGAAAGGCCAAAGTTTGGGAAGCGGGGAGATGAACTCATGGCTCATCCAGTCAGCCCCGTCTTGCTCAATCTTCTTAATCAAAATCAACTAAGCAAAGCATCAAAGGTTAAGAATGCCACGCTGTTTGCCACGGCCAACGGGACACGACACATTTCATCAATTGGAAAAGAACAACAAGGGACAGAATTAATGGGGTAAAGAAGCACAAAATTAGGCAATTACATGCACACTGCCTGGTGAGGCTTAGAACAGTGTCTCACTTGTGGAGGACAGAAAGGGAAGGAAAGGGTTTCTCAGGATTCATATGCAAAAGACCGGAACAACTTATACTATCAGTTAGCTCCAGATTATTTTGGCTCAAGTAGGTAATTGTGAAGGGACGCGGGTGGCGCTGTGGGTTAAACCACAGAGCCTAGGACTTGCCGATCAGAAGGTCGGCGGTGAGCTCCCGTTGCTCAGTCCCTGCTCCTGCCAACCTAGCAGTTCGAAAGCATGCCAGTGCAAGTAGATAAATAGGTACCGCTCCAGTGGGAAGGTAAACGGCGTTTCCGTGCGTCTTAGTCATGTTTAGTATGCCGGCTCCCTCAGCCAATAAAGCGAGATGCGCGTCGCAACCCCAGAGTCAGCTACAACTGGACCTAATAGTCAGGGGTCCCTTTACCTTTTTTAGGTAATTGTGAAACATTATTACTTTGTTGTGACTGGACTCTTCACTCTGGATAGAATTACAGTGTCTTTTGCTGTTTGTGTAAGGCTACCAAATTTTTTTCAAAGAAGACTTTTTTGTTTGAAAAGTGAAAAAAAAGCTATTTAAAAAGTTTTTTTAAAAAAATAACTGTGGTCTCCTCTGTCGTGCAGCCTTCTTTCACTTTTCTAGTGCTGCTGGGATCAGCAGGATCCCAGGTGCGCAGCAGAGGAAGTGAGAAAATGGGATTAAAAAGGATAGAGTTGGAACTGATGGCAGAAGAAGCAAGGTCTGTTGCCTCTTCTACTCCTTCAGAGGATTTGCATGTATCATTCAAATATTGGGCTGGGATATTGTTTAGGTTTTTGGGGGGTTGGGGTTATGTTATGTTATGTTATGTTATGTTATGTTATGTTATGTTATGTTATGTTATGTTATGTTATGTTATGTTATGTTATGATGTTATGTTATGTTTTATGTTGTTATGTTATGTTATGTTGTTTTATGTTATGTTATGTTGTGTTGTGTTTTGTGTTGTGTTGTGTTGTGTTATGTTTTATCTTATGTTATGTTATGTTGTGTTGTGTTGTGTTGTGTTGTGGTGTTGTGTTGTGTTTGTAATTATGTATTTTTTATGGGTTGTAAGCCGCCTTGAGCATGGTTATAACTTTGGAAGGCAGAATTCAAATAATATGATTGATTCCCAAAAGAGTTCTGTCTTCTTGCTAGCTTACAAATCCAACTGGCCCAATATGAGATCTCACCTTAGCTACTTTGTGTTGTGGGATGATTCTTTTAATGGGAGAGTTTTGAAATGCAGCACCTCCCACACACTACAAAGATATTAATGTTCCTGGGCACCTAATCCTTTTTAATGACATTTCCCCAGTCAGTGTTACTTGGTGCTCAGTAACACTTAAATACCTCAGCAAAAAAAATGAAAAAAATGTTGGAAACTCAATTAACACCAAGATAAGTCTACAAATGCTATCTTAACACATCTCTGTGTGGCGTAATGAAGTGAAGAGGGGGGGGGAGGAAATAAGAGACGGAAAGGAACAAACGGGTGATTTATAACTTCGAGGGTTTACAAGAGTTACAATTTATCGTGGAGTGATAAATAAGAAAGTCCCTCATCAGATAAGAACTGCAGCAGAGTTATGTGGCCATGAAAAGGGAAGTTTTGGCTGTCACTCAAGTTTAAAGGAATCTTAGTCAGATTGTGGGAGTTTGAATCAGCTAATCCTCTAATCAGTCAATTAATTGATTACATCTGCACAAATTTCCATTATCAAGGAAAATAACAGTTCTAAAGTGGGGGGAAGGAAGTAGATTTTCTTTGTTTTTAGATGCCTGTGTGTGTCACAGCAGGCATTATCTTAGAACAGACATTTCCTCCTGAGAGACTGAGTCAATAGCTTCAAGTTAGGATAGCTAAATGCAGTATGTTTCTGAATACAGTGGTACCTTAGGTTACATATGCTTCAGGTTACATACGCTTCAGATTACAGACTCCGCTGACCCAGAAATAGTACCTCAGGTTAATAACTTTGCTTCAGGTTGAGAACAGAAATTGTGAGGTGGAGTCGGCGTGGCAGCAGCAGGAGGCCCCATTAACTAAAGTGGTACCTCAGGTTAAGAACAGTTTCAGGTTAAGAACAGACCTCCGGAATGAATTAAGTACTTAACCCGAGGTACCACTGTTCCAGGAGAGAGCATGGTTGCACTCAGGTCCTGCTTGTTCACATGGGCATCTGGCTGGCCACTGTGAGAGCAGGATGGACTAGATGGGTCATTGGCCTGGTCTTGCAAGCTAGAGGCATTCTTATTTTCTTATGAGAGTGAGAGTTAGGGAGAGAAGGGATGAGAAAGAGTCCTCAGACTTTTAAAAAAAGAGCACATAGCTATATTTTTCATAGCTCATTGGTACCTGCCAAAATTACTATTTCCTGATTAAAACAGGTAGGTGTTGGTCTGCCATAGTCAAAACAAAATTTTAAAAAATCCTTCCAGTAGCACCTTAGAGACCAACTAAGTTTGTTACTGGTATGAGCTTTCGTGTGCATGCACACTTCTTCAGATACATGAAAGCTCATACCAATAACAAACTTAGCTAGTCTCTAACGTGCTACTGGAAGGATTTTTTTTTTATTCTGATTAAAACAGTAAAACAAGAAATTGAGGGGATGCACTGGTGCCAACTCCAGGGGGCCCTGGGAGCCCAGGCACCCACAAAGTTTTTGCTGTGGCTGTTGAGCCTCTGCCCCTGCCCCTGCCGCCTGCCATTTTATCTCTGGCGCTCCAGCACTGCGGCTATGACTGGACCAGGGCTGGCACCTCCACTGTGGGGCCTCTGTTGAGGCCTGCTGCAGCCGCAGACATGCTTCCAGGGGCAGTCACAGCCACAGGCCTCAACAGAGGCTCCTCAGGGGAGGCGCAGGTCCCAGCCCAGTTGCCACTGCAGTGCCAAAGGACATGTGCATGCTGTGCCAACATCATGACGTGTGGAGTGGTGTGGCATATGCACACTGGGCACCCACAGTATGGGTCCCAAGTTGGTTCACCTGAGAGGATATAAGTATCCTGCATTTTGATATGACTTGTCCTCATTTTAGCAATGGCGTTCTCTTACATCAAAGCCTAAGGAAATATCCAGCCATTGAAGAAGACTTTGTCAAAACGCATTTGGCCAAATGGATATTAGGGACCATTCATTTCTACATGTTCCTATTTTGCCTTTTAAAGGTTATAAGAGTGCTGTTTTAATATTTATGCTCTTACATTTTATGAGTGGGATGAAATGATTTCTTTATTCTTCAAGTCCATCGAAACCATCTGAACTGATTAATTTAGTTTGCTCATCAACTAAACAATGCAACCATAGCTTTTAGGATGTTTAATCTCTAGGAAGTCATGAGAGTCACAAGAAAAGCGAGGCGTTTGTGTGCAAGCCAGAGGAGATACAACAGTGAAGGGAAGTGCCTTATGTCAAGTCAAACAACTGGTTTGCTGAGCTCACTCTTCCTTGCACCAGGGGTGGTTAACATTTTACCCACCAGATATTACTGGGCTCCCAACTCCCATCATCCCTGGCCCCTGGCAGGAAGCAGAGCAACAAGCGTTATCCTCTCTTTTCATCTTTCAGTGGCAGTGATCTTATAATATTTCTTTACTCTATCTCTTCTGATCCAGGGTATTCTCAAAATCAATAACAGGGATCAGAAGCACTAGCTGACCTTTTCAATGCTCTTTGGGAAGGCAGGGCAAACGCACCACTTAATCACACCTTTATCCTGACTGTGTATACAGAAATGATGGTTTAACTGTCTCAGGAATGCACGGTCTGCAGAAGGTTGGCACACAAACACCTCCTTATGATGGGATGGAACAGAAGAAGCTGCCATAGATATACTGAGTCAGGCTGCTGGTCCATCTAGCTCAGTAGTATCTACTCCATAGGTCATCATCAACCAGCAGGGACCCACAGGTGGGTTGCAAGGCCATCCCAGGTGGGTCACAGGCAAAGCTGTGGTCATGATGTCGGTCTCTAGCTAAGGTTCACCACACCCTGTCTGGACTAGAACACTTTTTCTGATGAAACACCCATTTTATCCATTAGTGCTGCAATGTGGCATGGACCTACTTCAATGAGATACCGCAGATTCTGGCGTATTAGGCAACTGGACGTATAAGACGACCCCCCAAATTGGTAGCTGCCAATTTGGGGGGTTGACTTATGCGTCCAGTCTTATAAGCGGCAGCTTCGCTGGGCAGCGGGCTCCACGCCGGGAGGAAGCTGCCCGGCGAAGCTGACCAGCGATGCTAAACTGGCTTTGCTGGGCGGCTTCCTCCTGGCATGGAGCGGAGCCTGCCGCCCACTGCTGCTGCCGAGCGAACCCATACCTAGCGTATAAGACGACCCCTGACTTTTTAGAGGACTTTCCGGAGTAAAAAAGTCGTCTTATACGCCGGAATCTACTGTACATTTTCTGATCAATCATTTGTCCCACTTTCCTGTAGTTAGTGAGCTCTATATGGAGCATTCTTTTCATTCTCTATTCTCTTTCTATGGCTTCCTAAACTTCTCCTGGCATGGAATTTTGCTGAGGACTAGCATGTAGAAGTGTCAGCTGCAGTGGGGTAGCTTGGTTGCCATCAGAGAAGCAGTGATGGTAGGAGTCATTCATAATTTAGCACAGGTGGCATGCAAGCAGAGCTAACCCCTTGAACAGGTTGGGAGATATCTCCTAATGCCAGCAGGTGGAAACAGGTAAGGATTCTCGAGGAATTAAGCCCTTGCCAATTCCAGTACAAAGCAGAGCTGAGTCAAAATTTCTAGGAAGGGACCCATCCACCCCTGCAAAACAAGTCTGATACTGTTGGGCTACAACTTCAATTATCCCTGATCATTGGCTATGCTAGCTGGGATGGTGGAAGGTGAAGTTCTGCAATATCTGGAGGGCTACAGGTTCCTCTGTCTCTGCCTTAGAAGTTACAATAAGAAGAGAGGGAGACTTTTTCCCCCCCTCCACATTTTTAGCAACAAATTTTTATTTGTTTTTAAACAAATACAAGAACCATTAAACACTTATCCAGCAGTACATCTAATTATGTTTCTTTTATCCATTGACTCTAGACATAAACTTACACATTCAACATGCTAACATATTACTTAACGCAATCTCCCCACTGTGAAGTATTGAGTGGTTGGTATAACAAGGTTTTGATTTGGGCCATTAGCATCATTAAAGAAAGGGGTCTATATTTCTTGGAAGGTGTCTCTATTCATTATGCCTTTAATGCAATGGTAAGAAGCTTGGACCTTGCTGTATCTCATATACTATATTCCCGTATTTTACTCAATAAAAGTTTAGGTCACATTTTTTAGCTGCCAAATTCAAAGCTGCAAAATGACTTGGAGAATTTGCTGAACTTTCTTCCCTCCCCCATTGTTTCATTCTACTTGAACTCATTCAAAGTCTTTAAAAGTAAGGTGAGAAGATGAGTTTCAGGGTCTGGTATAAAAACCAGAGCTGTCTATTTGAGAATGAATAATAGGCCAGCCCTAATATTTCCCAGCCTACTTAAGATCCCCAATTAATGATTCTCTGACAAAGCCTCTGCTACCTTTGAAGCCATCACCAGTCATATGTCAACTCAAAATAAAAGGTTAGACTGATGAGCATAAAATACAAAGAGGCAAGACTTGGAGGTTCAAACAGAAATTCACAGGGGACATATATGCCAGCTTGCAAATCATTAGCAGCATGAAATCCAGAAGGAAATGTCTGCTTCCAGAAGCTGCAAGAGTATTTAAAATAATTCTATAGGAAAGTTGGGAAACCTGTGGCCCTCCAGATGCAGCTGGACTCCAACTCCCATAATCTCTTACCATTGGCCTTGCTAGCTGAGGCTGATGGGAGTTCTGTGACATCTGGAGGTCCATAGGTCCTCCATGCTCTGCAGCCCTGACTAGTTTTTCCACACATGGTCCTGGTCTGCACATGCAAGTGAATGTGCTGTGGGTGTGATAGTAGAGTCTTGAAAAGATTTCAGGTGCACACTTGCATTTTGAATGTTCTCCTGCAAGAAAAATCCCCCTGCAATTAGAAAATGAACACAGGAGGAAGAGGCTAGGTTGCAAACTTTATGTTTGATGTGCTAGCTTTTTGCACCCACATCTTTTACATGATGGTGCTTTCCAAAAGCTGAATCCCAGAGTCTGCATCACTACTTTCATTTTCCAATTTTCTTTTCCAACTGACACTGAACACTAAATGAAGACAGAGCATGCTCAGTCCCCGGGCTTGTAGAAAGGTCATACTTCTGCAAACATCAGGGCATGTTGATACTACCTTCTTGTTTCTCAGAGGTCCCATTGCTGCTGGCACTCACCACTTGAGTTCATTGTTAGGAGTGATGATGAATAGGTGAATTCATGGAGTAAAATACCATCAGTGAATAAAGGACCTCTATTTTCAGAGGCAGTGTTATCTCTCTGAATACCAGATATAGGAGAAGGCCACCTTGGTCAGGCTCTTCTTGCGACCATCTCAAAGGCATCTGTTTAGAACTGGGGTGGACTTCCTTACCTTTATGACGTCTTCATCAGCCGATCTGCATTCGGTGGAACCAGACACATCTCTCACCGATCCATCTTCTTCAACGGCAACCACCTTTACTGGGACAGACACCGGCTTCCCCGTCAGGATGGCTGTGTTCAGGACTTCCGTGTCCTGCAGACACACACAGCACATAAAGACAGCACTGTTAAAATCAACCTGACAACTTCACCCAGCTGAAGAGTTGTTGTCAGAAATTTGTCCCTAGCCTCCAGAAAGAGAAGACTTGTCTCCATTATGATCTGAGCAAGTTCCAGCAGCTCAGCACCACTCCTTTAACTCATAGTGGGAGTTGCTGCTCAGTAGGCAGATGCTGGGGATGCGGGAGGTGCTGTGGGTTAAACGACTGAGCCTAGGACCTCCTGATCGAAAGGTCGCGGTTCGAATCCCCGCAAGGGGTGAGCTCCCATCGTTCGGTCCCAACTCCTGCCTACCTAGCAGTTCAAAAGCACGTCAAAGTGCAAGTAGATTAATAGGTACCGCTCCGGCGGGAAGGTAAACAGCATTTCCGTGCACTGCTCTGGTTCGCCAGAAGCGGCTTAGTCATGCTGGCCACATGACCCGGAAGCTGTACGCCGGCTCCCTCGGCCAATAAAGTGAGATAAGCGCCGCAACCCCAGAGTCGGCCATGACTGGACCTAATGGTCAGGGGTCCCTTTACCTTTACATTTAGGCAGATGTTGAGGGGCAACATAATGCTACTGATAATAGTAGAACTTGGGGTTATACTGTGAAGTAGAATGGTGGGATATTCAGCACAGACAAAAAGGAGGACTTTTTCACATATCCTATTCTCTGTATCAGTGGTCTGACTCAGCATAAGGCAGGGTTCGATATTCCTGTGATGGAGTTCCTCAGCTGTTCCCTGTTATGCTGCAGCACCACCACTACAGGTGGCCAGTAGTGGTACTGCAGCTACCAACTCAGCAGAGATCTTGTGTCACAAGGGGGTGATATAAAAGGGTGCATTGAGCCCTATAAAACAATGATTTCAGCCTGGAGCGTCAGCATGAGCAAACACAATTGGCCTTAGACTTAAAAAAAATGTTCAGGCTGCCATCGCCGCCTGCTTGCTTTTATCCAACCCCCCAGCTCTGTCATGTTAATACAGCTTCTACCTTGATGCCTTCAAGCTACCATCCTCTTTGATTTCCAAATTTGCCTAAGCAGATAGGACTATAAAGTAATTCTCTTCTCCGCAGGCATAATGGTCTAGTAAGCAAAGCCTTCATTTTCCTTGTCGGATTGCTGTGGCACCAACAGCACTGAAATGGAAAATGCTAATTTTAGCAAATATCCACACACACCCAAACCCCACCTGGAGATATCCTAGAGGCCACTGAGCCATATACATCTCCCCTTCCTTCTCAGATGTAGCGCACTAATGAGTCCATTAATGCAAAGTTCGCCAACGAGTCACCATGGATGCTGTTTGATTAATTACTTTAGCCATGCCACAACTGCGCTGACTGAGGTTTACAAAGTAGCAGCACAAATCGAAGGGAGAGACTCTCCAAAGGCACTTCAAATAAGCCATGTGCCCCAGATAAGCAAAATCTGCAAATAAGACTGGATATTTTGATAATGCCACTGTTGGCAACTAATCTTGTGAACCTCCCTTCTCTCATACTGTTGAGCTTCAAACATCCGCTTCTTCAGCTAGTTACATACCTCAATACTATATTTTTGAAAGAAAAATTGGGGTGGGTAGGTTGGAGTGAGCAGGAGGAGGTGCCCCTATTACTTATGTAAGAACCTAAGAAGGGCCCTGCTAATTTAAGCCAGTGGCCCATCTAGTCCAGCATTCTATTCTTGCAGTACCCAAGCAGATGTGCAACGGAAGTCCAGAATGCAACAGCACTCTGCCCTCTTGCCATTTCCAGTAATTGGTATTCAAAAGCATTCTGCTTCCAACATTATGTATGTATGTATGTATGTATGCGGGTGGCACTGTGGGTTAAACCACAGAGCCTAGGACTTGCCGATCAGAAGGTCGGCAGTTCGAATCCCCACGAGGGGTGAGCTCCCGTTGCTCAGTTCCTGCTCCTGCCAACCTAGCAGTTCGAAAGCATGTCAAAGTGCAAGTAGATAAATAGGTACCGCTCTGGCGGGAAGGTAAACGGTGTTTCCATGTGCTGCTCTGGTTCTCCAGAAGCGGCTTAGTCATGCTGGCCACATGACCCAGAAGCTGTACACTGGCTCCCTTGGTCAATAAATCGAGATGAGTGCCGCAACCCCAGAGTTGGTCATGACTAGAGCTAATGGTCAGTGGTCCCTTTACCTTTACCTATGTATGTATTTGTAATCATTTTTATCCCTCCTTCTCTTCAGGCAAATAATAATAATAAAGGCTCTCAGTGTGACTAATATCAGGGAGAAGACCATTCCTGCTCTCAGGTTAACCATCTAGGAGACACAACACAAAAGAAAAAGAGGGAGGAGGCAAGCTCAGGTCTTAACTACAGAGATCTTGCAGCGGAAAAAGAATGGGGGAAAAACTGGAGAGGAGCCAACAGGTCTTTTGGCAAAGCTCAAGGAGAAGGCTTGCAGGACACCCTTCTCTTTCACACACACAGCCTGATGTAATGGGTGCTGCAGGGGACTGTTAAGTAAGCAGCCTCACACAGCTGGTCTTTAAGAGATTTATATCCTGCCTTTGGATTGAATGATCCTCAAATCAGATTGCAACAGATTGTAACAATCTCTGCCCGCCCCCTTCTCTCTCTCTCTCTCTCTCTCTCTCTCTCTCTCTCTCTCTCTCACACACACACACACACACACACACTGTTGTAGTAAGATAGAGCATTTTGCTTGCCTAGATGAAGAATGGAGAGATGACTGCTGTTTGTAGAAACATCTGGCTTGGGCGGAACTGGAATGTAGCACTGGAAAGGAGTCACATGGCCTACTATAAGTTATTCCAGGCATGGCCAAACTTGGCCCTCCAGCTGTTTTGGGAGTACAGCTCCCATCATCTGTAGCTAACAGGACCAGTGGTCAGGGATGATGGGAATTGTAGTCCCAAAACAGCTGGAGGGCCAAGTTTGGCTATGCCTGAGTTAGTCTATTCATTGTTAAAACTCCATCTGCATGGGGGGAAATTTCTTCTGGCTCCACCCACCAATGGCATGCAGCCCTCTGAAGGCTTGCTTGTTTATTTCATAAACTATATACACCACTTGATCATAACAAAAACAAAAACAAAAAAACCCTCAAAGCAGTTTACAGGAAACCCTGGTGGTTTCCCATAAAGGAATGCAGCCCGCAGCCTGAAAAGGGTTCCCTGCCCTGTCTCTGACAGGAAATCCATGGCAGCCTACTAACAATCAGCAGAAATGTTGTAAGTTCCTCATAGCCCACAGTATAGAGTGTGAGAGAAACCGATCCATCAAACAAACAATTAAACGAGCTGAGGCACTGCTGCCATCCTCGCAGCATCAGTATCCCAAATATTTTTTATGACATTGAGAAAGTAGAACGTCACATGCTTTCAAATGCCTTCAGCTTGTGGGGAGGAAAAAGAGATTGTTCTGCATTGAAAAACAGAACAAAAAACCAGCTGCCTCTCTAAGGCGTGTGGGAGGCAGAAATTCAACAGCTTTTCTCAACAAGGAGATGAAGTGATGGGCACCAATTTGCCTACCCTGTGTGCAGTTTCTTCCTGATGTGCAACTATTAAAGGCTCTGCTGGAAAGAGGGAAAGAGAGAGAGATGCTACCCAGGCTGGATCAGGGAGAGGTGGTAGCACAGCTGCAGAGAAGGTCCCAGATTCAACTCCTGCTATCTCCAATTAGAGGGCTCTGGCATCAGATGTGGGGGGGGGGACACCTCTGGCTGAAACCTTGAAGGCCCACTGCCAATCAGCCTAAATGAATGGTGACTTCAGAAACCAGAGCACCACAGAGGACTTGGCATTTGTCCACCAAAGAGATGCCCTCACCCCAAAAGGGCAATGTGGTTTGTGAAAGAATGGGCTATGGATTTAAGGATCTGGAAATTTCAGGGAAAGGTGTTGAGTCAAATATTTCGGGAATGAAGAACTGAAGGAGAACTTTCTGGATCATGGAATTGTAGAACTGTAGAGTTGGAAGGGGCCACGAAGGTCATCTAGTCCAACCCCCTGCAATACAGAAATCTTTTGTCCAACGTCAGACTCAAACCCACCGCTGACCCTGACATTAAGAGTCTCATGCTTTCCCAGCTGAGCTATTAAGGACCATCAGAGGCCAGCTTCCTGTTCTCACAGTGGCTGACCAGATGCCAATTGGAATCCTGCAAGCCGGGCACAAGGGAAGTCGTGCTTTCCCCACTTGTGATTCTCAGAAACTGGCTTCCAGAGGTACAATGCTCAGACAGTGGAGACAGAACATAGTGATCCTATGTGAGTGCCTGGAGGCAATTGGATGGTGGATGGCGGCTAATGGATTGAGGCTGAATCCTGACAAGACAGAAGTACTGTTCTTGGGGGACAGGGGGCTGGCTGGTATGGAGAACACCCTGGTCCTGAATGGGGCAACTGTTCCCTGAAGGACCAGGTCCGCAGCTTGGGAGTCATTTTGGACTCACAGCTGTCCATGGAGGCACAGGTCAATTCTGTGTCCAGGGCAGCTGTTTACCAGCTCCATCTGGTACGCAGGCTGAGACCCTCCCTGCCCACAGACTGTCTCGCCAGAGTGGTGCATGCTCTGGTTATCTCCCACTTGGACTACTGCAATGTGCTCTATGTGGGGCTACCCTTGAAGGTGACCCAGAAACCACAACTAATCCAGAATGTGGCAGCTAGACTGGTGACTGGGAGTGGCCACGAGACCACATAACACCAGTCTTGAAAGACCTACATTGGCACCCAGTACGTTTCTGAGCACAATTCAAAGTGTTGGTGTTGACCTTTAAAGCCCTAAACGACCTGGGTCCAGTATACCTGAAGGAGCATCTCCACCCCCATTGTTCTGCCTGGACACTGAGGTCCAGCGCCAAGGGCCTTCTGGTGGTTCCCTCACTGCGAGAAGCAAAGCTACAGGGAACCAGGCAGAGGGCCTTCTCGGTAATGGCCCCTGCCCTGTGGAATGCCCTCCCATCAGACGTCAAAGAGATAAACAACTACCTGACATTTAGAAGACATCTGAAGGCAGCCCTATTCAGGGAAGTTTTTAATGTGTGACATTTTAATGTATTTTTAAACTTCGTTGGAAGATGCCCAGAGTGGTTGGGGAAACCCAGCCAGATGGGTGGGGTACAAATAAATTATTATTATTATTATTATTATTATTATTATTATTATGACCAAAGCTGGCTCCCAGGCCACACCCCTCTCCAGTCTTCCTTTGCATTCTCCTTGAGTTCTTCTTCTTCTTCTTCTTCTTCTTCTTCTTCTTCTTCTTCTTCTTCGGTGTAGCATGGCCAAGCAAAGGCCCTACCACAGCCACCTACTGGCCACAGTCTGAAGACATTTCAATCACAGCCTTTCCTGGAGCTTCATAGTCTTCACAGACTGCCCCCGCCAAACCCCACAGAGTCTATTCCTGGAGTCTTATCCAGTGTGACTTGGGATGTGTCTCTGAACTCCAAACATGCATCTTGCCTGCCTGGATGCAGGTCAGCAAGGGGTGGATGAGATTGTAGAAACCACCAGCCTACATGGAACTCACATTAATTGCTCTGCCTGCTTCTGCCTCTGGCCCGGTCTGCTCCTGCTGCATATGGCCCCTGGAAGGTTGCTCAGAAGAGAATGTGGCCCTTGAAGAATGTTCCCCATCCCCAAGCAGACAATACTGGCATGGATGGACAGAGTCTGTCCAGCCGCGTCCTACATTCCTGCGTCTCATGTGTCCTGTGCACCCTTTCACATATGATCCATAGAAGCTAAGTGGTTTAAGGAGCACTGCCTGTGTTCCAATTACTATTAGATTATCATGCCTAGAAGCGCTTAAAACCATGCACTCAATTCCTTTCCTTTCTCCCCCTCCCCTAAGCAGAGCCATGCGCCTCCACTCTTCTACAGAGACATGTGGCTTAGCTTTCAGTTTCCAAGGTATTTAAACATCTGGCTAAGAGCTGACAGTAAACAGGGGACAAATGGTGTGAAATAAAAAGCTACAGGATGGCAACGTGTCTATATTTTATTTTATTTTTACCCTGCACTCCAGATGACATAAACCAGATGCTTTATGCTCCCCCCCCCAATCTGCTTTATGTTCATTGATGATTATGGGGTTTATTTCTACCCAGCTGTCATCCAGTGCAGAGGGACAGGACAAGATTGACTAAAACAGAAAATTAAAAGAAAAGGAAACACGGAATGCAAAATAGGAAACACGGCTATTTATTTATTAAGGTCATGGCTCATGGGTGACTTGAAGGATTAATCACCACAAGACAGGTGGTTTTGCATTTTCATAAAGTATTTAATACACTCCATAGAGATTCTCATTACCCACAGGGGGACATGGTATTTGTCCACCTGAGAGGTGATGAGAAGGGAAAGGATGACTCACCCACCTAATCTGCAAAAGTCCGGGGGGGGGCGGGTTGTGGCATTTGAACATTATGGAGAAAGGTTGGGGTGAAAGCTTTTGGGCATTGAGATCAGAAAAAGAGCTTGCTGGACTGAGCAAAGGACTATCAGAGCCCAGCATCCTATTGTGAGTTGAGGAACCACCACCCGCTTGAGGATAAGAAAGACACAAGGACACAGTATATTAGGTTAACGGGCTAAAAAAGGCCACAACTTTATTGATTACAGCATGTGAGAGGTATTGGCTTAGGCATTGGATAAAACAACAGAGCATGACTCCACCCACTCAGGAAGGGGTGAGTCTATCAAGGGTTAACCACCAGTAGGAGGAGCCTGTTGATGCAAATACAACTGTAACCTCCCCCTGATGTCACCGGGGGTCATGCCATGGCCCTAGCCACCAGCAAGGGCATTGGACAGGATCCACAACCGCCGGATTCCTTTAACGGAATACCCAAAAAGTGGAGGGGTAGGCAATGGCCACACCCTGCCCTCCAATACACAAACATATTCCAATGCCTAACCGCCAATACCCAAAAAGTTGTGACGATTTGCTATGAGGTAGGCGAAAAACCAACTGGCCGGTGCCAATTTGCCAGTTGGATAAAAATTCCTACCAGGCCCCTTGGGCAACCAAGGCGACCAACCACAGGTCCATAGCAAGGTCAAAAACAAGGGTGGGTGGGTGATCCGATGAAATCCAGCAGCGCAGTGAGGAGGAAGCTTTGCTGCAGCCGCATCTGAGCAGCTAAACTCCGCCCCCAAGCCTCTGCCCGATTGGTTGGCTGCCAGGGGCCATGGCGCGGCAGCCGGGACGGCTGAGCAGGGGCCGGAATGCCCCCTGCCAATGCGGGAAACGGCTCCCGCTCACAACTCCTCGCCTCTGGAAGGAGGAGAGGCTTTCTCACAGTGGCCAACCAAATGCCCATGGGAAACCCACATGGAAGACCTCAGCACAAAAGCCCTCCTCTCCTGTGGTTTCAAGGAGCTGACAATCAGAGGCATACTGACTGTGTAGAGGGAACACAGCCATCATGTCTCATAGCCATAAATAGCCTTCTCCTCCACAAATTTCTCTAACTAATCCTCCTTTAAAACCATCCAAACTGAAGAAATTTAAGATTTATTTACAAAAATATTGTAATTTGGTTGAATGTTAAGAAGGATGCTTGATCATAAATAATTGGCCACCACTAAACTAGATTGGAATTTGATGATAAGTGAGATTAAGGAAAACATAAACCTTTCGGAGAATTGCTAGACTATACTTAAATGAGTGGATACAAGATTGTAAACAAGATGATAATTTGCTTGAAAAAAACTTTTTAACAATGTAAGTGGGAGCAGGAGACGTGAGGAAGTCCAAACAAGTTATGAAATTTTGTTATGATATAAGTAATGTTGTTTATTATCTATGTATTTCCTTTATAAAAAAAAACCTTAATAAATATTTATAAAAAATAAAAAATAAAACCATCCAAACTGATGACAATCACTATAACTTGTGGGAGGAAATTCCATAGCGTTAACAGTCTGCTGTGTTTCAAAAGTAGCTTCTTTCGTCTGTTGAAGGAAAGCACGGCACCAAGGTGAATCCAGAGGAGGGGGGAAGTGACAAGCAGCTCGTTCTGCCTAGAGATTTGGGAGAAAATTTGCCTGGGTCACTTTTATCTTTGATTTCCGTAACGAATTGCTTTCCATGAAATTTGTTGAAGTGATTACCAATAAAAAGTATCATAAAAACATCCATAAAAAACATTAGGAATGAAAACACATATAAAAACAAGATCAAATCCAATGCAGATGCAGATTGGGATAATGATTCCTGCTAAAATGGCTTGTTGAAAATGGAAGGTCCTTAATAGGTGCTGAAAAAACAGACGGTGCCCTGTCTGCTATACAGCAGGAGAGAATTCCAAAGGCTAGATCAGGCATCCCCAACCTGCGGCCCTCCAGATGTTTTGGCCTACAACTCCCATGATCCCTAGCTAACAGGACCAGTGGTCAGAGATGATGGGAACTGTAGTTCAAAACATCTGGAGGGCCGAAGGTTGGGGATGCCTGAGTTAGATGCTGCCACACCAAAGGCCTGATTCTGCATTGTATGGAGCAGCTCCCCCCACCCTTCTGCCCCCAATGAGGTGGTATCTGCAAGGATCTCTCTCCTGCAGAGCACAACAAACCACTGGCTATATAAGGGATGAGACAATCGTGGACCAACTTATACCATCAGTTCGCTCCAGACCAGTGCTGAAGTAACACTCAGATCTCTGCCTCTTCTTGAATCTAGGATCACAGTGAGCTATCCATGGTCCTGATCTTTAGGGTATTTTAATGTCAGCCTGCCTCATTAGCACATCTTGAACACAGCTATCCTTTGAAATTTGCACTTCTAGAAATCCTGCAATAGTTCCCCAACACCCAAACCGAAACAAAATGCATACAAAAATGGGAATATGTATTTACTTGCTGATGTTGACAAGAGCATATAAAAAGAGCCTTGCTAGAATTAGGCCAGAGGACCATCTAGTCCAGCATCCTGTTCTACCAGCGGACAACCAGATGCCTTTGGGAAACCCATATAATCTAATAATCCTCTAAATACCAAAGTATAAGACAGGCTTTAAAAAAGCAAAAGTTACAATCAATAAAATAATAATAAAGTTTTTTTTTAAAAAAAAATCTAATCTGCACATACCAGCAGCACTGTTGTTCCCTGAAGGTTTGTCACGTACATTTGTAACATGTGTCATGAACCGCAGATTGTTGACACATGTCACACATCCACAGCGAGTGTGTGTTCTATAACATTGGTGCCACTATAACAAACATGTTCTTCTGAGTATGTACAGGAACATGTGAAACAACCAGGAGGACCTCTTTAGATGATCTCAAATGACCAGAAAGGTTGATTAGAGGAAAGTGTAGGCCAAAATACATGGTGTTAGGTGAAAGTACTTTTAAAAAATGCATAATTAGGTCAAATTGTGTTTCAAAATGGGGGTTTTATTGGGAGAAATGTGCATACGAATTGTCCTGCAAGTTCTAAGAAAGAATGTCAGGTATGGGAATTACTGAGGGAGTGTTGGTGGTGGGTAGAAATGTTACGACTGTGGTGGGCCAAGTGTTCATAATCTTTTCCTTCACTTTTTCACAATGGGAGAAATTTGGATATAATGTCTTTTATATGCTAGATTCTTGTGTCCTGTCACCTCAATAGGCTGTAGATTGCCTTTTTTAAGAAATGGAAGAGAGCTTCTCAACCACCACCCCCAAAAAGGAGGGGGGACACTACATGAAAATGCTGTGATGCTGAAATTCAGCCAATGTGAAGACTTTACACTAGTTGTTCTAGTCAGATTATATTCAATAGACTGATCTGCACTAAAATCAATAGGACATTCGGGAGGACATTAACAGATGAGTGAGCAGTTGTGTCCCTGTGCAAACTTGCCATACTTGGTGGTCAAACATAAAATGACTAGACAAAAAGTAGGGATATGCCTCCATGTATTTTGAAGTGGGGAATGATATCCAGTTCCAACATGGCAGGCAGCCTGTGGAGTGCTGGAAAAGAGGAGTATGGGGCTGCAAGGATCAGGAATGGAAAACAAAGCTGGTCTGACTCAGATACTTCAGGACCTGAGGCAGTTCCCAAAAACAGGAGTCATTGAAGCTCAAAATGGGACCCAATGATTATCGGAATTTAAACATTCCAGTGCAGGTGTAAGAGGTTTAATGGGGTGGCTTTCTCACATGGATGTGAGCACTGTGGCACCATTAAATGTTCGTGAAATTGTCCCTTTTGTATTCTCCAGCAGAAAATTGCTAAAGAGAAAAAATTCTTTTGTGGTTGATGGGCAGTTTCAGACTCATCTCCTGAAAAGTCTGAGTTGGCACTTTCAGGTTGGAACTCTGATATCTCTTTTACCACTAACTCCAAGTAGTGTACAGGTGTCCAAAACCCCATGAAAAGCACCCTCTGCTCTTATTAAATGAAATTATGGGTGCAGACAAGCCGATTCTGTTCAGCTTATCCAGGATGAGAAGAAAAGACTCTGCATGTATGGAATATTCGGGAAACACTGTATGTACGGAACTCTACCCATACTTTCAGAGTGACTTGATCTTGACCCTGTAGGTCCCAGAGGTGAGCCAGAAAGCAAAGTAATCTTGTTTCAACCCTCAGAGGCCATGACAATTTAAGTACAAAGTGCACTTTGAACATGAAATTCTCTCCAGTCAAGTGGGAGAAGGCAACTCAAGTTGTAGCCGCCATTCCAGAATAATAATTATCTTTGTGTTTATTCCTAATTCCTCCTCTGAACTCAACTGCATTAGCACTTCAGCTGGGCTCTTCTTAATTACAACTGTAACCTGCTAATAGTGTTTCTTTGTTGTCTGAGGGAATCTACTTCTTATTCAGCCTTGGCTAAATTAAAATTTAATACAACATCAGGTCGCAACAGAACTAGGAAGCAAATGACAGCTGTTTAATTAAAACCTAAAGCTGATTAGATGGCACCACCGAGAGGAATACTCCAGAGGAAGAGTTGAAGGCTACAGAAACTCGCGGCAGGGGATAATGGCTCTATTTAAGTCCCCATGTATGGCCAGAGACAAAACTATTATCAAATGGCTGAGATGGTCAATTGGGGGCAGAAGGTCTACCAAAAGCTTGTTGGGAATCCAGTTCAAATTGTGATTGCCTCTCCTATTCTCCATTAACAAGCTGGAAGCCTCAGCCAAGAGTTGGGATTATCGGCAACAACTAAATGGGACATTAATGAAGCTACTTTATTAAATCAGTGAGTGTGGCAAGAAGCCCAAGTAATTAGGGTTTATAGAGTGTTACCAAATGAGGTGGACTGAGCCACACTGACAAAGAGGCAGGGAGAAATAGCTCCTTCTCAAAGCAAACTTTGCCTGACACATAATATCCTAGATTGTGGAGCAGGGCCATGGCTCGGTGACAGACCACACAAGGATGTTCTCAATCCTCAGCATCTCTAAGTAGGGCTACAAAAGGCTCCTGCCTGAAATTCTGAAGAGTGGCTGCAGGTCAGGGAACAGAGGTCACAGGTTCCCCATCCCTGCTGAAGACATTACTAAGCCAAAAGGACCAATGTTCTGGCTCCACAGAAGCTTGTTCTTATGTTGTTATATAATTCAGAACTTTATTCAGAACCATGAGGCCTAGAACCTTGCTTAATTTGGGGAAAACAGCCACAGTGGGCTCTACTTATAAGGATGTCCTCTCTATCTGGCCCTTGGGACACTCTACAGCCCTTGTCCCTCCTGGCTGGCAATGTGTCATTGAACCGTGATTATGCCTCTTCCTTTCCTAGGTGGAGAGTGTATGTGTAGATTGGAAACCTCTGGATTTTGCACGGCTTGAATATAACTTACTGTGCAAAGGTAAGATTCACATCAGTTGCTACATGCGGTTTTGTCTCTGGCCTTTCCCACCATTGGCATGCAGTCCCTGGAAGATCACCCATGAGGTGATGCAGCCCTCAGTTCACCACCCCTGGAGCAAGGCAGAAGAGGATGCTACAATATCTTGGTCACTCTTATTACTGGTTGTGTGCCAACAAGCAGTGACAGCACAGCAAGGAGGACTAACGACAACCCTGAAGGTCCCAGGGGTTCACAATGGGCCCCCTAAAGGGGTGCCGACTTTCGCCGTTGCCCAGTTAAGCCTATTTCTGACACAGGCCCCGGATACTGAACAAGGAAATCAGCAAATTGTTATCTTCACACTACCTGTCTCGAAGGTTTCTAGTATACTTAGCTACCCCATGGACCAAATGGACTCTTGGCTTGGCCATTCATTAGTTGTTCTATCTACCAGCACACCAAAGTCTTCTGATGCAAGCACTGCTTCTGCCTGCTGAGATGGATGTCCAAGACAGGGGTTTTTTACATTCCATGTTAAGAGGTTAATGCAAACACACTGTGGTCCAGTCAACCCAGCAGAAAACACTCTGCCATAAATTAGGAAGAAAAGTGAGAGGCCACCTTACGCAGCTGACAAATGCTACAGCTAAATGCCTTTTGGCATTTACTTGGAACAACTGTCTTTGCCAAAGAAGGCACTGAGCCAATCCATTTGTCTGCAGAAGAGAGTCCCTTTATTGTTATTCCTCTGCCTCACTCCTGCCCTGATGGCCCACCTTTCGAAAATAATTATGTAAAAACTGTGATGGGGCAACCTTTAGCCTTGTTGGTGGGCTCCGACTTCCATCAGCCCCAGCCAGCATGGTCGATAGCCAGAGGAGATGGAATGTGAAGTCCAGCTCCACCTGGAGGGCCACAGGTGGTGGTACTCAGGTGGAGCCTGAGCCAATGACAGCCAAAGCCACCTATTTCTAGTTTTGTCCACACCCTCCTTCCTGCTGAGTTCTGCAATGGGCAACAACACTGAGACTAAGGAGGAAGAGAAGCTGATAGTCAGGTCCACCTTTTAGACTTGTAAGTAAGAAGGCTGACACATGGGAGTTGGTTGAGCACAGACTAGGGTTGATGGGGCAGTACCCCACTTGCCCTAATGGGCAATCCTCCATCGGCCACTGGTTCTGCAGTCCTGGTATAACAGCGGGTGGGAAGGGAAACATCCAGAAGTCACAGGCCAGCCTTTCTAAAGGCAAGTCCTTAAAATGAAATTATAGTGGAAGATTGTGTTCATCCCTTCTTTTTCTGTATCAATTATTCACTGCTTTATTCCCACCCCCACCCTGCTCTGATCAAAGGGCAAGGCAGTATACATCTGATAAGTGAGCTTAATATCTAAATTAGATGCTTTGCTACAATGATTACAAGCCCCCATAATTTCTCTAACACACTTTCTCTTCCTGCTTGGATGGAATGGTATTTCCAGGATTTCAAATACATATTAATGAATGGCAATCTCAAGGAAAGCTATGTTTATTTTCTGCCACGCAGGCCACGGTGACTCAGATGGAATTTTTCTTTTAAGGGGTGGGGAAAACTTGCCATTTTGGCCTCTGTGCTCAAGACAATTTACTCTGGAGGGCCGCCAAGGAACAGTTTAAAGGTTGCAACTTCCATCACCGACAACCAAGGAAATGTTTAAGTGAGTTGAGGCATTTATAAAGCGTGAAGCAATACTTCCGAAACAGCGGTGAGAGGCGGAATCATCGACTTAATTGCCGTACATTCACACTTGACATTGCCTATGGAGGGGGTGAGAAATCAACCGGGGAGGGGGCATGAGTCAGTCAATGGCAGCACATCAGTACCAAACATTAACATAAGAGCCCTGCTGGGTCGGGCCAGAGACCCACCCACTCCAACATCCTGTTCTCACTGTAGTCAACCAGATGACGATGGCAAGCCTGCAGGTCTGAGTACAGTTGTCCCCATTTGTGATTCCCAGCAACAGGGGTTCCGCCTGCTTCCAAAGATGGAGATAGAACATAGGCTTCATAGGTAGTAGCCACTGAGAGCCCTATCCTCCATTCCTATGTCTAATCCTCTTTTAAAGGCACCCATCTGGAAATCTAGCATTTCGGTGACGCAGTTGTCTTTACAGCACCCTGAGCTCCCTTCTCGTTGCTGTGCCATGCCAGCTCTTAAAATACCTCCAGCCTGTTCATGGCTTACAGGTGGTAGATTATCTCTTCTTCTTCTGCACCATGTGTTTGACCAGGAGGAAGGCTATGAAATCCTATTTTATCTTGGGGTCTATATTTCGCAGCATATGTTAATTGCTAATATGCCACTGCTAAATCATCTTCATTATCCAAACTTAGGCTTCCCCCTGGAATAATATTAAATGTGGCTCACAAGTTCTACTGAGGCGGAAAACTGAAGGTAGCACAATTATACCATCTCTCTCTCTCTCTCTCTCTCTCTCTCTCTCTCTCTCTCTCTCTCAGTGTGTGATTTAATATCAATTTTCTCTCACAGGATAAATCCGCCCCTACCTGATATTCCCTGGGGAATCCTAATGGGAAGTAAAGCTGTTACACAGGTAGATGCAAGGTGGGGAAAGGACTGACCTTTAACTTTGAAATGATAGCCTGCAGGATCTTGACTGTCCCATCTGTCAAAATGGATCACTGTTAATAATGAGGTACAACTCAGAACAGTTAATATGCAAAGAAACCAGCTGGAGAGGAGAAAAATAAAAGTTAGGGGGCAGAAGGGAAGGGAACTTCTTTTATCTCCTTCTCAGAAATTGTTATTTATTCCAGAAATGATCTCTTCTTTTACAGTGCACCTTACTGAATAAGCATTAATTCAAGCATATTTTCTGGTGGCTGGATATACCCATAATCCAACTCTCTTTGGATAAATGCCATACGGAACACAGAGGTGGTTGGACCACTTGTGTGTATATATACCGGGTGTGGGAGACCTTTTGCCCTCCAGGTGTTGCTGAACTATAACCCCCATCAGCCCCAGCAAGCATGGCCAGGGATGATGGGAGCTGTAGTCCAGCAACATCTGGAGGGCCAAAGATTCCCCACAACTAGTACATGCCATAATTCAGTGCAATATCAGGCAGAGAAACCAGTTTTCCTAAGAATCTCAAAGCAAGCAAGTTTCTGGTCCTTATTGACATAAGGAAGTTGCACGTGAGCAATGCATGCTGAAATCTCAGCAGCCACAAGCTTCCCTGCGACTGTGAGTGTTGGTTTAGTATCCTGCAGTTCTCCACATCATCATTATAAGTAGTAGATGCCTAAAGGCTTTCCCATATTATGAAAACTGTGTCTCCTCTTGGTTGGAGGGTGTGTGGGGAAAGCGATTTGTTCATTCACGTGCAGTAGGAATGTAAGGAAAGCCAAGAATTCTGTGCCCTCAACCCTAGATGTAAACAAGGCTTATTAAAACAGACCATGCAAATTCACTTTGGATCACACTAGTATTATTTATTAAATTTGCTGGTGACTTTATCTTGCCCAAAGCAGCCCAAAGCAACTTACAAGCAAGCAAGCCTGCTTGTCTCAGTACAGAGCCCGTGTTCATGCACTGAAGAATTTTAATTGTGTTTTCCCCACCTTCCAAATGCAGAGTCCACATAAGAACATCATTTTCAGTTTCCTTCTCATGACAAATTCTTCCTTCAACCATGACTTGTTTGTTTTCCCGTAGAGCCTGAAGACTTTTTCCAAAACACACATGCTGAACAGCTCTTTGCTTGTTCAGTCCTGTCTCTACATCTGATTATCTCCTCTTCTCCTTTCCAACTTTTTTTTATATTAAGAATGACCTCAATCTTGCTTGAGTTCAAAATGAAGTCCCACTATTTTATTATTATTATATCTCCCTGCCTGTAATTCTCAGGAAAGACCTTTGGAAAAGCCTCATTTTGACATCCTACTTCAGAGGACGTGCCTGTTGCTTTTGTTACCTGAGGCTATTATTTGAGCATTGGTAGGATTTTGCAGCCAGGTGTTCCCTTAAATTAAAGCCACTTGCAAAATAGTGCAATCCTATGCCAATATCTGCTGGGATGAGCAGTTTGGGATGCAGACCATCTCTGGCTCAGCCAGCCATTAAGTCTCCAACCCCAGCTCAGCCAAAGATACACCGGCTTAACTTGCTTAGTCACAACCCTGTTGGCTGAGCAGAGGCCTCTGTAAGTCCCCAAAGAGGGCATTCTGGGGCATGGTGTGGTGGGACCAGAAAGGGGGGAAACTTAGGCTGGACCCTAAGGTGGTTCAGCTTGGTCATATGGCCAGGCAACCTGGCTTAAAACACTCTTTTATAGGCTTGTTACCTCTCTGCCAAGTTTAGGCACAGCACCATCAGCAGCCCCACTGCTGAACAGAGTTTGGATGTGGTGTAACCTTAGGCTGATGTGACTTACCCTAACTTGCTTTACACCGGCTTTTCATGCACAGGATTGAGTTTGTGGTGATACAGGAACAGGCCTTTTCAGTGGTGGCGCTCTGTTTCTTGAAAGCTTCACCAGGGAATCACGCCTAGCCCCATCTTTGATATTAAGTGATAGGTAGAAACGTTTTTCCTACTCAGAAATAAGTCCCATTTA
The DNA here is from genome assembly GCF_964106915.1 of Podarcis gaigeae. Classification (NCBI taxonomy): domain Eukaryota; kingdom Metazoa; phylum Chordata; class Lepidosauria; order Squamata; family Lacertidae; genus Podarcis; species Podarcis gaigeae. The sequence continues at coordinate 37,030,809 of NC_139693.1, forward strand.
TTTCAGTGGGGCTTACTCCCAATAAATAGGGACAGGATTGTAACCTTGGGATCAGCATGAATACAACAGAAGTTACAGAGAAGGCGCTAGTAAGTCTTTCTTTCCTTGGGCCTCATCTGCCATGTCTCTTAAGTGGAAGATGTTAACGGGCATTTACTTTGGTAGCACTACAGATGGCTGAATGCACCCAGGAGGAACTCCCAGAAGCTTTTACTAAATGTAACTCATGTACAAAGCTGTATTTTGAAGCGTCTTCTGATGTCATCTCAAAGGACGCATGAAATATCCAAGCTGATGAGAAGACAATGAAAAACAAGGCGACAGCAGCTGGTTTACCTAAGACATTTAAATAGGATCCTGCTGCAACCCAGATTAAGAGCCAGAAGTGGCATTAGGCAAGGAACAGTAAAGAATCAACCCCCCTCTAACTGCCCCCAATCATTTATGAGAGGAAGAAATGGAGAAGAAATCTGATTCAGCTTGCACTTAAAGGCAAATTATCATATTCACACTTTCTGAAACAATATGAGAAACACAGCCATCCTTCACACCTATTCGAATTTTACAATGCAGCTCTCTAACTAAACAATGTTCACCAAAATGCATACATTAGATGTACACCCTCAATTAAAAATGTGTTTAGATTATTTTGCTCAGCAATAAAAACTCTACTATCTTTCCCCACAAGCAACCTTATGAAGTTGCTTTTCGGAGTGAGTGGAGTCCTATGTTCACTTATTGGGAGTAGGAGAAATTTTCAAGGGGGCACATTTAAAAGTGAACCTACCTAATATGTGCATCTCAAAATACTATGTGAACTGCAAAAAAAGCTACCCTTCGAAATGTGAATTTCTCCTTTGCAATGCAGCTCTCCAGGCAAGTGATACATACAAGAAGTCACGGGTAACAAAATGGCAAATGCAAGCCAGTGTAAACCTGCAAAAAGTGATGCGTGTCAGGGAAAGGCAAGAAAGAAAGTTCTTCTTCATACAACACAGAACTAACTTAGTTGGTCTTACCAAGAACTTACCAAGAACTAACTTAGTTGGTCTTTAAGGTGCTACTGGAAGGAATTTTTTTTTGATACAACACAGAGTTACACTATGGAACTCACGCCCACTAGAGACAGGGTCCCTGATGCAACACACACACACCATCCTTAACTTAATTAACTTCTCACGCATGTCTACTTGCATTGCTAAAGTCAGAAAATGGACTGGGTGAGGGAAAGAGGGAGTCGGAGTTCTTCCTTTCAGTATGTCCCCACAGTGCACAAATGTATTTGACCTCAGAGACCAGGCACTTGAGAATAAAAAAATCACTCTCGCTGAATTGTTTCGCCTGGAATGGCTCTTTGCAAGACGCCGCTCTCTGAGGTCATTTGCTTCTCTCTGAAGTCTTCAGTTGGTCATTGTTTAAACTGTTTTCTTTATGGGGAACGTAAGGCGCTTTTGTTGGATAATGAAAACAAGAGCAGAGAGGCCAGGAAACTGGCCAGGAAACTGACCTAAAGAAAGATGGCTGTCCAGTGGAATGTTCTTCTTCTTCTTCTTAAACTAATATGTAAGCTCAGTAATGTCAACACAAGGAGTGGGGAACATCTGTCATTCTGAGGGCCACATTTCCTTTTGAATAACCTTCTGGAGGCCACATGCCAGGGGTGAGCAAGGCCAGGGGCAAAAAGTGGGGCGATGAATATAAATTTATCTATTGTGCAGTACAATGCAGCTCAACAACCTGAGAAGGTAGCCCATCTAGGAGAAGGAAAACTCTGATCTTGAACTTCTGCTGCCTTGCAGGATATATTTGGGAGAAGAAAAAGTTAAGGAGCAAATCCTACACAAATCCAGAGTGGAGCCCCTGAGATGGTTGGATAGCACCTTGTATGCCTCTTTTTGGCCACTCTGCAGCCAAGCTGATGCCAAACGTTTTGCTCTGCTCTCCTTCGGACCACTTCAGAGGGGCTGAGGGGGGGCCTTGTCATTTGGGCAGCCCAGATCATCACCTGAGGCCCATCTTTGTGTGATTCCTCCCCAGGAAATCCAGAGTGTGGCAACATGAGAACAGGCCTTTTCTGCAGTGGCTCCCTGTTTGTGGAATGCTCTCCCCAGGGAGGTTCAGCTGGCACCTTCATTACGTAAGTTCAGGTGCCAGGCGAAAACATTGACCTGTAACCAGGCCTTTTGCTGATTAGACAATCTATGACCTTTTAAATTGGGGGTGTGGAGTATTGCTTTGTTTGTTATTATTTGCTAGGTATTTTTGAGTTTTTATATTGCAAACCTCCCTGTGATTCTCAGATGGAGGGCAGTATAGAAATTCATTTAAGAAAAATCACTCCCACTACAAGATCTGGAGAGCTACACAGGTTCTCCAGCTCTGCCACAGGCTTTTGAAAACACACCAGTTATCTCCTGACTAGAGTCTCCTGTTTCAACTGCTCTGTCTGTCTGTTTATTTGAGATGCTTTATTGTGCATTTTAATTATGGATGTTCATATTTTAATATTTGCTTAATTGGGTTTTTTTTTATCCTTTCTAAACCAATTAGCAGCCTCTGTTGACATTAAAAGGTATAGACAGGTGATTCTCAACTTACACCGGGGTTACACATCTGGGAACAGTGGGTGAAGCCAAAACTGTGTACAGTGAAAGCACATTGGGTTCAGTGATGGTGTCAGGGACTGGACTGTGGAGGAACGGTGGAGACTGCCACCCCCCTTCTCCTGAAACTTCCAGAGGAGAGCAAGATAGTACAGTGGTACCTCAGGATGCAAACAGGATCCGTTCCGGAGCCCTGTTCACATCCTGAACAGAACGTAAGACGTAATGGTGCGGCTGCGCGTGTGCGGGTCGTGTTTTGCCACTTCTGCGCATGCGTGTGACATCATTTTAAGCATCTGCGCATGCACGAGTGGTGAAACCCAGAAGTAACGTGCTCCATTACTTCCGGGTTGCCGCGGAGCACAACCCAAAAGCGCTCAACCTGAAGCACATTCAACCTGAGGTATGACTGTATAGATTTACAACAATGGTTTGCAGAAGATCACAGCTCTGAGACAGAAGAGGGACAACGCTGGGAGATAATGGGAGAAGAAGGGAGAGGAGGAGCTGAACTGGAGAAACTGGCTGGCACGTTATTACCAGAAAGCATTCCTTCTCCCAGAACCCGGCAAACAGTGAAAGTAGGAGAGCAGAGAGCTAAGAGGCAAATGACCTTAAGCAGCCACCGTAAGGGTGGTGGTGCTGTTGATGACTGTGAAGGGAGGGGGGGAAGAGATTACTCAGAGCAACACCATTACCCTGAGAGGCAACATTTCTAAACCTCTCTCTGTGAACATCAAATAAAAGACTTGGTAAGAGCTTCTTGTCTATCTTTTACTAGTAGCCTGCCATGGGGGGGGAGGGATCGGATACCTTGAAGCCTGATAGATGAGTGGGGTTGCCAAAGCCCTTTTTTCCTGGACGTCCTCCCACTTTCCAATCACTTTTTTTAAAAAATGCATATGTTTGCCAAGCGCATAAGTTGAAAGCATGCAAGTTAAGTGCACGTAAGTTTCGAGTTACTTGTGTAAGTTTTTATTATTATTCCTAGCCTTTCCTCATAGGATTTGGTCTTCAAGTTGTTTACACTCCAAAATTAAAGTGTTTTTCAATGAAAAAATTGAAGTGTGCCAGGAGCATATTTTATAGCAGGGATTCTGTAACCCCCACAGGATCATGAACTGTCACTTATTGCTCTTTTCAATTCTTATATATTGTACCTTATTGCATTCAGATTGTAATATGGCAAAATGCAATACATTACAAATAAAAGGAGTGATTGAAACTACAGTTAAAAATCAATGTGAATATATAATGTAATGGATGTGGCATCTCTTGTCTTCAATGACAAATTCATGGACAGGGCATGGACCATCGGTGGTCTGTAGACCACAGTTTGGGAGCTGTCACTTTAGGGGACTTGCAAAATCATATATAAAATAAGACTGGACCTGAAAAATGGCAGAACGGGTAAAAGTGGGGAAACAACACAAAACAGCAAGACTCCTCTTTGCTTGCCCAAAGTAGCAATTTTGTTCAGCTACAAGGCAGAGGGCACACTGCCTGCCGGAGAAACAATGGACTGAGGGGAGGTAATTTGCTTCCAAAAATCTATTTTTAGCATCAATTTTATCTGCTAGCAATTTACCCTCACAGCTTTTCTCTCTCGGCACCTGTTTACTTCTATTTTAGAGGCCATTTTTATTGTGCCCAAATCTTTGAGATGAAAAATTCAATCCCAAAATTTTTACCTGTGCTAGGTCCCCCCGCAAAAAAAAAACGTGTTATGTTGACTGGTGTGATGCTGCAGCAAAAAACGCTAATGCTATTCTAGGCTGCTTCCACAAAAGTATAGTGTCCCAATCAAGGGACGTAATAGCACCACTCTATTCTGCCTTGGTCAGACCACACCTGGAATACTGAGTCCAGGTCTGGGCACCACCATTGAAGAAGAATATTGACAAGCTGGGACGTGTGCAGAGGGGGGCAATTAAGCAGAGGTTGGATGGTCCTATGTCATGTAGGATTTAGCTGAGATTCCTGCATCACAAGGAGTTGAACTAATGACCCATGAAGTCCCTTCCAAGCCTACAATTTTATGATTCTACGATTCTCCTCTCTCTCCCAATATAACACCTAATCGCACAGTAATTTCTAACATGTCAATGTACCTGGGTTTCCCCACCTGCTTTGAGCAGCAGTCAATGAAATCTCTCCACACAGTGACATCACATCGCAAGTTTCCTGGTTTGAGGTGTTACCGGAAGAGAGAGGAGCCAAAGGAGAACGAGGGCTGTGGCCCAGCAGCAGAGCATCTGCTTTGCATTCACAAGGACCCAGGTTTGAACCCCGGCAGCATCTTCAAGCAGGGTTGGGAGAGACTCCCTGCATTGAAGCCTGGAAAGCCACTGCTGCCAGTCAGTGTAGACAACACTGAGCTACAGGACATTTTTTCTAGAAAAAGAGGTGCTAGAACTTGTTGAGGGAAGCAGCCAACTAATGCACCACTTGCCATGCCAGCCACAGCCTCCGTCACAAAACAAAGATTGTCGTGCCGCACGCAGCCTCTGGCGCACAGAGTTCAGGCTGGGGGGAAAGCCCTGCTCAGCTAGATGGACAGTGGTCTGACTCAGAGTAAGGCAACTTCCTAGATATGTTGCTATGGCTGTTCTTTCTGTGGCTCCTGCAATGCAAAGATTCCTCACTTTCTTTATGAGAAAAAGCTGATCCACACATTGCACTTAATACAGCTACATGCTGTCTCCAGGCATGTAAATGTGGAAAGGTGTACATTTCTTCATTTGTACAGCTCAGCTTCCATGTACACAAGTAAAGATACTAGACAGTTGTTGAACATTACATGTGAATAACTGTACGAGCGTAAAGTTCAATTATTTCATATACATAGGCACATAGACTGTACACCTGTTGATGGTCTGTTTATGACATTTATATCCCAGCTTTCCTCCAAGGAGCTTGAGGTAGTATGAGGCTCTTCTCCTCTCCACTTTATCCTCGTAACAACCCTGTGAGGTAAGGATAGGTTAGACTGGGAGAGAGAGACTGGTTCCAGGTCACCCAGTGAGCTCCATGGCTGAGTGGGATTTGAACCCTGGCCGCTCCAGGTCCTAGTTTGATACTCCAGCCACTGCAATACATTGGCACATGTGAACACCCCAAATTCACAGCATTCCTGTGCAGCACTGTGAGCAACCTTAGTTGATTCAATTAAGATCTACTCTGAATCAATTGGTTTAAATTAATGGGCCTAGCTTAGTCAAGATCATGTATTTCAATGGAAGGGGATTCAGACCAGACCCACTGAAACGTATGAACAGGACTAAGTTAGGTCCACTAATTTCAAGTAGAGCTTAGTTGAATGCTACTCACAGCACAAAGTCAATAAATATATCACTCTTTTCCCCCCATAGGAAGATCAATATGGAGGAGAGAGAGTGGCTGAGAAGTCAGTGGGATGGTTGGGAAGACTGCACAGGCCAAATATGGTCCAAGGGCTGTCGTGTGGTTCCAGTGACATCTAATCCTATCTCCAGAGAAGCTCATGTATGGGAACTGGACATGACAGTGGAGGGTATTCCTTCCAGATTTCACAGAGTCATAGAATTGTAGAGTTGGAACAGAACCCAATGGTCATCTAGTCCAACCCCCTGCAATGCAGGAATCTCAACTAAAGCATCCCTAACAGATGGTCATTCAACCTCTGCTTTAAAATCTCCAAGGAAGGAGAGTCCACCACCTCTCGTGGGAGCCTGTTCCACTGCCAAACAGCTCTTGCTGTCGGAAAGTTCTTCTTGATGTTGAATCAGAATCTCCTTTCTTGCAACTTGAAGCCACTGGTTGAGGCCCTACCCTCCAGAGCAGCTTGCCCCATCTTCCATGACACAGCCCTTTAGATATTTGAAGATGGCGATCATATTTCCTCTCAGCCTCCTCTTTTCCAAGCTTGTTGTTGTTGTTTAGTTATTTAGTCGTGTCCGACTCTTCATGACCCCCTGGACCAGAGCGCGCCAGGCACTCCTGTCCTCCACTGCCTCCCGCAGTTTGGTCAAACTCATGCTGGTAGCTTCAAGAACACTGTCCAACCATCTCGTCCTCTGTCATCCCCTTCTCCTTGTGCCCTCCATCTTTCCCAACATCAGGGTCTTTTCCAGGGAGTCTTCTCTTCTCATGAGGTGGCTAAAGCATTGGAGCCTCAGCTTCACGATCTGTTCTTCCAGTGAGCACTCAGGGCTGATTTCCTTCAGAATGGATAGTTTTGCTCTTCTTGCAGTCCATGGGACTCTCAAGAGTCTCCTCCAGCACCATAATTCAAAAGCATCAATTCTTCGCGATCAGCCTTCTTTATGGTCCAGCTCTCACTTCCATACATCACTACTTTTCCAAGCTAAACATACCCAACTCCCTCAACTGTTCCTCATAAGGGTGGGTTTCCAGACCCTTAATCATCTTGGTCATTCTTCTCTGCACTCATTCGAGCTTGTCAATATATTTCTTAAATTGTGGCGCCCAGAACTCCACAAGTATTCTAGGTGCAGGCTGACCAAGGCAGAATAGAGTGGTACTATTACTTCCCTTGAGATCCCAATTATTTGTCATTTGGAGCAATTACATAATTTCTGTCATACGCTTGGTTAATTGCATCACCATTTTGTAGATGTGCCAAAGCAGATGACAGGGTCAATGTTTACCCCCAAAAAGAGAGGAAAACTCAAAAGGTGATAAATGAATAAGTAATCAGGGACATTAACCTTGGGCAGCTGTTTCAACATTCTGGATCGGAGATTGTCTGCTGGGCCAATATGTTGAAACAGCTGCTGTTATATTTTAAGATAATTTTATTCGGTGACTTAGAAGGTGACTGTTGTAGGAATTTAGCTGAAAACATTTCAAGTGTAAAACTGAGACCTTAACCTATTTCTTATCCCAAACGACACAGCAATACAGATGGGATATATTTGTGGACACACACCCCACACCGGCCCCAATTACACTTTAATAATGCATTCTGAAGTTCAAATCTCACTGAAAGTTTGTTTCCATGGTGGTAGTCAACTAAGTTTAACTCAGAGTAGATCTATTCACAGAATCGAAGAATTGTAGAGTTTGAAGGTATACCAAGGGTGATTTAGTACAACCGCCTGAGATGCAGGAATCACAGCTGAAGAATCCCTGACAGACAGCCATCCCATCTCTATTTAGAAACATCAGCACATTCCAATACAGTCTGCTCCAGTGTCAAACAGCTCTTAAGAGTAAAAAAAAGTTCTTCCTAATGTTTAGTTGGAATCTTCTTTCTTGTGATCTGAATCCATTGGTTCGGGTTTTACCCTCTAGCCTAACATAGTTAATTATAATGGGTCTACTTTGAGTAAAACTTAACAGAACATCACTCCTTGTGCTTATTATGTTTTTATACATGTTGAAAGCCACTCAGAATGGTTGGGGCAACCCCAGCCAATGGGGGAGATATTGAGGAAGAGGAAGGAGGAGAAGTAGAAAGGAAAAGTCAGGGAACTTTTATTTACCTTCATTAATGAACCTACCTATCATTAAGAGGCCAGACAAGCATTTATATATATTATTTATTTATTAAATTTCTATACCAGCTTTTCTTCCAAGGAGCTGAAGGTGGGGCGCATGCTTCTCCTTCTCCCCATTTCATCCTCACAACAAGACTGTAAGGTAGGTAAGCCTGAGAAGCAGTGACTGGTCCAAGGTCACCCAGTGAGCTTCATGGCTGAGCGGAGATTCGAACCCTGCTCTCCCAGGTTATAGTCTGACACTCTAACCACTGTACTATGCTGGCCCGCTTGGTGTCCTCCAGATGTTGTTGGACTACAACTCCTATCATTCACTGGCTGGCTGCCCTGAACCAGCCCCTACCTGCCCAACTTCTCACCTAGAGCCAGTCAGGGGGTGCCTCCGCCTGTGATTGGGTCCCTTCATGGGCAACTTTCTCAGGACTTGGTAACAATGCTGGGAAGAGCCAGAGGCCAAGGTGGGCAGATCAAGAGGTACAACTCTTACTATGATTCCATATGATGCATTCCATCCACAGAAGCCTGAAGTTTCTACGCACGCATCTCTCCAGCCAGGTAAGCAAGAGACTTTATCAGGGTTCAATGACACATTCCAGCAAGACAAAGGGCAACCAATGGGCTGAAAGGGGTGTGGCCTGGGAGACAAAGCAGCCTGGCAAGAATCCCAAAGCCCAGGTCACATTCGGCCCCCAGGCCTGAGATTCCCCACTCATGCTGCCAACGACAACACATCCTGAAGGGCAACCCCAAAATCAACAGAAGCAGAAGTCAGAGTGAGCAACAACATCTTACCACCCCACATTTGAGGCTGCCTTGCCAGCTTCCTGCACCTGCCATCTGCTCATTCTTTTGATGTGAAAATATTCCACTTTCCAGAGAGGCAATTTGGAGGCATTTGACTTGCTGCTGCTAACCCCCTCCCCATTTGCTGTGCCACCCTTCAACAGGTATTCCAATGACAAATTTATTACAGCCCATTATTCCGTGCTTTGCACACAACCCGGTCCTGCTGCCGAAATTTATTACAGCATTTATGGTATTAATTATACAAGTTTCAGCACCACCTGTCAGAGGGCATTCTGCATCTCCTAAAAAATAATAATAACAAAAAAACACAAGAAGCATGCCTTTTGTTTACGTGCAGCCATGGTGAAAAGTGGCACGCATCGCAATTATTTATCTACCAGCACACAACCCATCAAGTTTGACAAGTGGCAGGAAGGAGGGTGGAATTTTGCCAAGCATGCTTCTTTCCCAAATGCGTTGCCTCGGTTTGCAAACCTGCTCCTGCTCCTTGTTCTCCTAAACTAAGGGTGAGGGACTTATTTCAGTCCGAGGGCCACATTTAATTCCAGGCAACCTTCCAAGGGCCACATGCCTGTGGTGGGTGAGGCCAGAGGGAAAGGTGAGCAGAGAAACAAATGCAAGTTTTATCATGGTACAGAAGGATGGTTTCCACCAATAATAACACATGCCTCTCTATCCAAGAGTTAAAATCATAGAATCATAGAGCTGGCAAGGGAACCCAAGGGTCATCTAATCTACCCCCCAACAATGCAGGAATCTCAACTACATCATCAGATGGCCATCAAACCTCTGCTTAGAAATCTCCAAGAAAAGAGAGCCCACCACCTCTTGTGGGAGTGTGTTAAACTGTCAAATGGCTCTTACTGTCAGAAAGATCATCTTGATGTTTAGTCAGAATCTCATTTCTTGTAACTTGAAAGCCAAGGTGGTTCTGCTTCCCTTTGGAACACATCAGCGAGGCCAAGATGGAGGTCCTGTCATCTGGGCAGCCAAGGAACTCCATACACACTGCCCAGGCTTATGGTCTGGAGAGATCCTTTTGGTGCTGCTAACACAGCAAAAACAACGTGAGAGGGATCATGGGAGAAATTTGATTCGGTTCGCATTTAAAGCCAAGCCTCCCTAATTTGCACATTCTGAAACAATACAAAAGCAGCCATCCTTGGAAATTGGCACTTCTACGAATTTTGCATTGCAGTTCTCCAGCCATATAAGCCAAGTAACATGTACACAAATACATATACAAAAGTACTTTATGCATGAAGGGAAATTGTATTGTATTAGGGAAGTTTGCTTTGAAGAATGTTTTTGTTCATTGGGGGAAATTGCATGCAAAAATTTGTATACTAGGATAAATCACACTATTTTTATTTTTTTTATTTTTAAACTACTTTCCATAAGGTAAAGTAAAGGGTAAAGGGACCCCTGACCATTAGGTCCAGTCATGGCCAACTCTGGGGTTGCGGCGCTCATCTCGCTTTATTGGCTGAGGGAGCCGGCATACAGCTTCCGGGTCATGTGGCCAGCATGACTAAGCCGCTTCTGGTGAACCAGAGCAGCGCACGGAAACGCCGTCTACCTTCCTGCCGGAGCGGTACCTATTTATCCACTTGCACTTTGATGTGCTTTTGAACTGCTAGGTTGGCAGTAGCTGGGACTGAGCAACGGGAGCTCACCCCGTCACGGGGATTCGAACCACCAACCTTCTGATTGGCAAGTCCTAGGCTCTGTGGTTTAACCCACAGGGCCACCCGCGTCCCTTCTATAAGGTATCCCAAAGCAATTAATAATACAGATGTTGATGAATTTTCATGAGGACTTGAAAAAAAGAAAGAAACTGCCAAGTGCTCACGGTGGCCTATGTCATTCTCTATACACACTCAGGTTATCCCCACAACAACCCTGTGAGGCTGAGACACAATGAGTATCCCGAGGTTTCCTAGTGAACTGCACAACTGAGTGTAGAACATGAGTCTTAGTATGAGTCTAGCAATCTTAACAACGACGTGGTACCGGCTTAAAAGAAAGACATAAAATGTTAATTTAACAAATGAATTCAATAACTAAATCATCAGTATGGAACTGCCCTTCCTTGCTTACCCCACAGATAGGTTGCCCCAATGTGAGTCAAGGGCATCTGACTTGCTTCAGTCCTCCAAGCCCAGTTCTGGGCTGAGAGACTGGGCAATTCATGCACATGCAAGTCTGCACCTGAGCAGCTTTTATGCAGAAGTGCTTCCACTTGCTATCTCTCTTCCAAACCTGGGGTTGACAATTAACTCACACTAATGAGGCTTACACACTGCAGCTCCTGGAAGAATGGCAAAAAGGGCAAGATTGTCATTAAAAAAAAAAAAGAACACTCTCGTCTCCGTTACATTCCTGACAGATTTAATTAACAAAAATGTTGCGATAGCTGAAATTTCTTCCCTGTTTTACAAATAATGCCCTCTTGATGAGGGCTTCAGTTCGAATTACTGCCCTCTCAAGCAGCACCACACAACCAGAATGCTAAGCTGATTGGCAATAAAACTACAGTAAGTGGCCCAAAGGGAAGGAAGAGAAATATTATAAACACAATGGAAGCCAATTGTTGGGTAATCATTAAGAAGGACAAGTTTATGCGTCATTCCATGAGTTTTCTCCTTTGGGTGGGCCTTGGCGTTCAGGGATTTGGCTATAACTCTCATTTTTAAAGAAGAAGATATTCAGAATGCAAGTAGGGGGGTGGCATGCAAAGATGCTCTGCCACAACACACCCCAAAATCTAGCAAATGAGGGAAAAGGCTTCTTCCCCAGTTGCCCAGACCTGAAATGTATGCAAGCAATGGCATTTGCAGATATTTTCCAGATTGTTTATGAAAGCCTGAAACTTGAATGTATTTATTTATTTATTACATTTATTGTTAGGTTTTCAAGGGGTTGCTTGAGAGCAAGCAGGCAAATACCTCCCTGCTCACCTGTGAAGCCTCGCTTTTGATGCAAAATAAACTTTATCTGTCCAGAGCGCCACTCTCTCGTGGCTGGCTCATTCACTGGCAGAATCCGTAAGTGGGCGGGGCTTAAACTTTCCCCAGCAAAGTAATTTCTTGACGCCCAGTCTGCGCTTCCCCTCTCTGTGCGAAACCTTACTGCGCAAGGAGGGCGTGGGTAACAGTGGACCTCTCCCCTCCCTGCTTTGCCCAGGCAAGGTGTCCTGGCAATGCCTCGCCTCCTCCAATCCCTGCAGCTCCTCTCCACTGGAGGTGTGGTTACTCTCCCCCACCGAGGAGCTGCTTTCCATGATCTTTGGGGGCTCTCTGTAATCCATCCGGCTTTTTCTCTCTCCCTCCTGAACTGATGTCAGTTCCCTGACATTTATATATCACCTTTTTCTCCAAGTATATCAAGGTGGTGTACATGGTTCTCCCTGTCCTCATTTAAATCCCCACAACAACCCTGCGAAGTGGGTTAGGCAGAGAGACAGTGACTTGTCCAAGATCACTCTGTGTGCTTCATGGGCAAGCAGGGATCTGAAGTCGAGTCTCCCAGGTCCTAATCTGACACACTCTAACCACCTCACCACACTGAGTTATTTTGGTGCAGTGTGAAACTGTGGCAAACCATCCATTCCCCAATTTTGTGTCGCTTTTATTTCCCCTGATCCTGTTCACTGGGTTTGTTTCCCTTGGGAAATGATGCATTGATGCAATTCCTGGCTTCTTTCTCTGGTCTCAGTTACATGCACAGGTGATTCCAGACAATCAGGAATCACCAATTGAACTTTATGGCATCATGCTGCTGTGCAGCCAATTAGGAAATGAGTGATGATATTAGGGACTGATCTATCTGCATGGGTAGGCAAACTAAGGCCCGGGGGCCGGATCTGGCCCAATCGCCTTTGAAATCCAGCCCACGGACGGTCCGGGAATTAGCGTGTTTTTACATGAGTAGAATGTGTCCTTTTTATTTAAAATGCATCTCTGGGTTATTTGTGGGGCATAGGAATTCATTCAGGTTTTTTTCAAAGTATAGTCTAGCCCACCACAAGGTCTGAGGGACAGTGGACCGGCCCCCTGCTGAAAAACTTTGCTGACCCCCAATCTAGAGAGACAGATATGCAGTTTTACTTTGCAAGTCAGAACTCACTACAACAAATCACCCAGAGATTCACGAGTAGATGTGAATCTACCCCCCACACACACACACACATTACACAGCACCAGGTATTCTAATGGTACTGTAATAAGTAATAAGTAACAACAGTAACATGTCTTTGCCGTTTCATTTGTGATGGCTTGTTCCCCCATTTGTGTTGCCGCTTAATCTTGCCATCATGGAGACTGACCTGCACATGTGCAGTGGAGGATGAACCACTAGGGCCAAGGGGACACTGCCCCACCAACCTCAGCCCCCTCACCACCAACAACATGCCTTCATACAATCAATTTCCTCCTCCTTAGCCTCAGGGTCGCCCTTAGCAAGGAGGAGGATGGAAACGAAACAAGAATTGGTTGACTCTGCCTATCGTTGGCTCAACCTCTGCCTGCTGTTAAATCTCCCTGACCTTTGACCCACCGGTTCCAGAGGGCACCAGTCACTACTGCAATACTCAGATGCACACCTAAAGAATACTTGGCTTGAGAGTAGTACTTGTGAAATGCATCTAGTGAGCTTAGTAGACCACAAGTTAAGCATGAGTCAACAGTATGATGCAGCAGCAGAAAAAAGGGCTAACACAGAAGTATAGTGTCCAGATCAAGAGAAGCAATAGTACTACTCTATTCTACACCTGGAGTCCTGTGTCCAGTTCTGGGCACCACAATTTTAAAAAGATGTTGACAAGCTGGAATGTATGCAGAGGAGGGCAACCAAGATGATCAAGGGTCTGGAAACTAAGCCTTACAAGGAGCTGGGTACGTTTAGCTAGCCTGGAAAAGAGGAGATATTATTGTTGTTGTTGTTGTTTAGTCGTTTAGTTGTGTCCGACTCTTCGTGACCCCATGGACCAGAGGACGCCAGGCACCTCTGTCCTCCACTGCCTCCCACAGTTTGGTCAAACTCATGCTGGTAACCTTGAAAACACTATCCATCCTTCCCAACATCAGGGTCTTCTCCAGGGAGTCTTCTCTTCTCATGAGGTGGCCAAAGTACTGGAGCCTCAGCTTCACAATCTGTCCTTCCAGTGAGCACTCAGGGCTGATTTCCTTCAGAATGGAGAGGTTTGATCTTCTTGCAGTCCATGGGACTCTCAAGAGTCTCCTCCAGCACCATAATTCAAAAGCATCAATTCTTCGGCGATCAGCTTTCTTTATGGTCCAGCTCTCACATCCATACATCACTACTGGGAAAACCATAGCTTTAACTATATGAACCTTTGTTGGCAATGTGATGTCTCTACTTCTCAAGATGCTGTCTAGGCCTGTCATTGCCCTTCTCCCAAGAAGCAGGCATCTTTTAATTTCGTGGCTTCAGGCACTCTGTCCACCAAATCTAAATCCTTAAACCTGTTCCTCACTTCCACTGTGTATTCATAAGGGATTTGACTTAGATTGTATCTTACCGGCCCAGTGGTTTTTCCTACTTTCTTCAGTTTAACCTTGAATTTTGCTATAAGAAGCTGATGATCTGAGCCACAGTCAGCTCCAGGTCTTGTTTTTGCTGACTGTATAGAGCTTCTCCATCTTTGGCTGCAGAGAATATAATCAATTTGATTTCGATGCTCCCCATCTGGTGATGTCCATGTGTAGAGTCGTCTCTTGTGTTCTTGGAAAAGCGTGTTTGTGATGACCAGCTTGTTCTCTTGACAGAACTCTATTAGCCTTTGCCCTGCTTCGTTTTGATCTCCAAGGCCAAACTTGCCAGTTGTTCCTTTTATCTCTTGCCTCCCTACTTTAGCATTCCAATCCCCTATAATGAGAAGAACATCCTTCTTTGGTGTCACTTCTATAAGGTGTAGCCATCTTCAAATATATTAAGGGCTGTCACATGGAAGAGGGGACAAGCTTGTTTTCTCCTGCTCTGGAGGGTAAGACTTGAGGCAATGGCTTCAAATTACAAGAAAGGTAATTCCAACTAAACATTCGAAAAAACTTTCTGACAGTAAGAGCTGTTTGGCAGTGGAACAGACTCCCATGAAAGGTGGTGGACTCTCCTTCCTTGGAGGTTTTAAAGCAGAGGTTAAATGGTCACGTCATTGATGCTTTAGCTGAGATTCCTTCGTTGCAGGGGGTTGGACTAGATGACCCTTGGGACCCCTTCCAACTCTAAGATTCTATTCTTCTATGATCAAGATGATCAAGGGTCTGGAAACCGAGCCTTATGAGGAATGGCTGAGGGAGCTAGGTATGTTTACCCTGAAAAAGAGGAGACTGGGAGATACAACAATAGGGCAGGAACCTTTCTACATATGTGGTGGGAATGCAAAGAGATAGTGGGATTCTGGGAAAATATCTATAATGAACCAAAAAAGATGTTTAGATTTTCATTTGGGGGAAAAACAGAATCCTTTTTCCTAGGTATCATGTCAAAGGAAATAAAAAGAATGGTCAGACCAATATTTATGTATGCAACTACGGTAGCAAGGTTATTGATTGCCAAAAATTGGAAAAGCAGCAGCGTCCCAACTAAAACAGACTGGTTATCTAAAATGATAGAATACTTCCATATTGCCAAACTAACAGGGAGGATAAGAGGAGATATGGTACAAAAAGTGAATAAGGAGTGGGCTATCTTTAAGGAATACATCAAAAATTATGTGGAAAAAGTAGAATTTCTGACAGATATTGAGTGAATCCAGAAAATGATTAGAGTGAAAGGAGAGTAAAATTAAGATAGAAGAAGAGATTAAAGAAATAATGAAATGTGTTTAAGCTAGTTGGAAAAATAAAGTAGTGTAACAAGAACGGCTGGAAGTCAAGTCGCTTGGTGGGTGTCCGTGTGGGGTAGGTGCGTAGGTATGTTGATATGTATAGTATAGGTAGGTATTATAGAGAGTAATGTAGGTATGTTTTATGTTATGAAAATAAGGTAGTGTGTTGTGTACGTGTACTGTGCAAATGTATATGTATGTGTTTTATATGTTAATAGAAAATATTAAAAAATAAAAAGAATAGAAAAAGAGGAGACTGGGTGGAAATATGACAACTCTCTGAAGGGCTGTCACATGGAAAAGAAAACAAGCTTGTTCTTTTGCTGCTCCAGAAGGTAGGACCTGAACCAATGCATTGAAATGACAAGAAAGCAGATTCTGACTAAACATTAGGAAGAACTTTCTGATGGTAAGGTCTGTTTGAGAGTGGAATGGACTACCTTGGAAGCTGGTGGATTGTCCATTGTTAGAGGCTTCTAAATAGAGGTTGGGTGGTCATCTGCAATTGATTCCTTAGCCGTGATTCCTGCATCGCAGTAGATTGGACTAGATGACTCTTGGGTTAACTCTTCCAACTGCATAGTGATACATGTGTGAACCCAACTTTCAGGTGCATTTCTGTCCAAGGCACTCCTTCCGCTGCCTTGTAAACAAGTCACCTGAGCTCCCTGCTCCCATCAAGAGCCAAAAAAGGAAAGCTGTACATTTGGAATGAGGAGTGTGACAGCAGAGTGCCAACTTTGCGGAGACAAAGATGCCACGGGGCCCCATCGCTCCAGCATCCCATTGCCCTCCCTGCTAATTTCTCTCTAAAGACATGGGAAGCATGGATGGAAGGGCGTCATTAGCCTGCTTGGCAATGAATAACAGCTTTTTACTTGGGAGATCTTCTCGCTGTGAAATTAGTGTCACAAATAAGTGGTTGCTCTGCGGCAGAGATGGAAACGTCTGCATTTCTGATCTTCATACACAACATGCCCCCCCCCCCCACATCCCAGCACTTTGGCTAGGAAATTTACACAGATAGCACAGCCAGATGTCATGGGCTCACAAAGGCACTGTGAAATACAACCTGCCCAGCAGTACAGCTATTATAAATGCCAATTTTATTGCACTTTATGGAAACATTGGCTTCCCTCCTTCCATTTTTCTGTGTTCAGTTTGCACATGGCTCCAAAGCCGTGCATTTTTATCCTGATACACTATAACAAGGAGGGTCCAGACACCAAATATGGCCAGACCTCTCTATATGGCCCCCAGGACTGCCCTTGGGCAAAACCGGCTACTCAGACACATCCCCTCTCCCCAGTCCGAAATACTTACCAGCCCTATTCTGCACCCTCTTTGTGTGTGTTATGCTTGACTGGGATGTTTCCTTGAATGCTAATAATCCCTCTTGCTGGCCTGGGTGTAGGGTGGAGAGGGGTGTGTGAGACTTTGTAACTGTCCTGGCTCCCACCCTAAAACACTCACACAAGGGCTCTCTATTGCAAGTTAGAAACAGACCTTTATTCAGGCTCAGTACAGGCTCAGCAGCACAAACCATGCTCAGGAGTCATGACTCAGGAGTTCAGGAGCAGAGAAAGGAGTTCAGAGCTGGACAAAAGCAACTAAGATGTCCCAAGAAGTTTCCATACCCCACCCACCAAGCTTTTAATGGTGAGGTGTGGCATTCCCACTCGTAAGACTCTCTCGCCTTGTGGAAATTTTGGGACTTTAAACAAGCACTCCTTGGGGGAGCGGTCTGTTCCCATCTTAAAAGGTGGCACCTGGTTCTAGACAACAAGGCTGCACCCTGCTGTTTAGGCTCCTGTTCAGTCACTGCTGCCTCTGGTTCTCCCTCCAAACTCTCCAAAGATTTTACTGAGGGTATTCACTTGTCAGGAAAGGAGGGTGGGGTGGGGAGAGAACTACATCCCTGCTCCTTCTCCCTAAGAGATGGAAGTCAGGGTGGAAAGCAAAGGTTCCTCCCACTCCGCCAACTCTGGTTCCCACCATTCAGGTGGGGAAAATGCATTGTTTCACTCACTTTTGCATCTGGTACTACCCACAGCCAGGGACCCTGAAATATACTTGAGTGTTTATTTCATGCTCTTTATTTCAGCTCATGGTAAACAGTGAGTACTTTCCCCCCTCCAAACCTCTGGCTATATATACATTATTTACACAATGGATCCCGTGTGATTGGCTGATTCAACTGCCCTCCTGGAGCCTGATTGGACTGTTCCTGCAGGCCAATCAGCTTGCTGATTCACTTCCTTCTGGAGCCTGATTGGGCTGCTCCTGCACTTCCTCCTGGAGCTGCTGATTCACCTCCTCCTGGAGCCGGATTGGGTGGCTCCTGCAGACCAATCAGGTTGCTGTCTTCTAGAATCCTACCTGCCTATTGTTCTAGGATCCAAGCTCAGTATATAACAGACCCTCTTTCAGCTGTCATCCACAGAAGACATTCCACTAGGGTGGGTGTGAGAGAGGGGGGGGAGATGGGGTAGAAGGGCCTCTCCATCAGCACAGAGGAAAGACCTTTGCCTCCTCTCCAAATTTTCCATCCCTAACTTTCACTACAAGTTTCTCTGTAACTAAGAATCAGGGCCCAAGCTTGCATTTCCCTCCTTCCTCCCAAACCCTTTTCCTTTTGTATTGTGTCTTTTAAATTGTGAGCCTGAGGACAGAGACTGTCTTCTCCCTAATATCTGTAATCCTGTTTGGGAGGGGTTTGCTTCCAATTGAAAAGTGGAATAAAAATGCTTAACCACCACCACAACAGCTACTACTACTTCATGGCAAAGGTGGCATTCAAACTGGGTAATTCCTGATTCACAGCCTGGTCCTGTTGAGATGGTGTTGAGAGAATATTGGCTTGGAACTCCAGCAAGCATGTTGCCAGCCCAATTGTTTGCTGACAGTAGAAAACACACCCACACCCCCTTTCACACATTACAAAACTCCTGGGGGGGGCAGGGGCACTGAGCGAGATGACAGGATGAGTGACCCAAGCCGGCTCAAAAATGGCATAGAAAATCCATCCTTTGTTGATCAGGCAACACAGTACAGTTCTGCCAAAACAAGCCCTGATGGATGCGCGCTGGCTGATTTCTCAAGCACTTTATAAATATTAATGGCAATGATAGAGCCTCTCAAAATTTGTCATGTCACATCGCTCTTAGAAAAACCCTCCGAGTGCGACTTCGATCAGGTGGTGGTTGTTTTTCCCACCAAACAACTGCAAACTCTACTTTGTAAGGTTATCCTCGCCCAAGATTCTCCCCCCCCCCACCCTTGCCACCCCAAAAGAAAAGAAATGCAAGGTATGGGGTGGACATATGCTAGCTTTTCATAAATATAAAGGTGCTGTAATAGAACCACTGGGGCTGGCTCTACCATGAGCTTTGCTGAGCCATTGGCTCGGGTGGCAGATCAGGAAGGGCAGCAGACAGAGACCTGAGAGCAGAGGAGGCTGGTCACTAGGGCAAGGTGGGTACCCGGACCTGGTTGGCTGGTTGGAGGATAGATTGGGGCCGTAGAAACTAACCCATATTACAAAGGTGACATTCACATTTGTTTTTCAGGTGCCCACCAAATGTATGTGGCCCTCCAAAGGTAATGTGGCCCTCAAGCTGGAAAAGGTGCCCTACCCCTGATTTAACAGAATGTCAGTACTGCCAATCAACAAAAGGTGCCATACTACAGTGGCTTGCAAATATAAACTTCTTCTTCTAGTGCTGCAGAATTTGCCAAGACAAATGCACATGGGTTGAGAAATATGAACTTCAACTGCTCATAATGGTTGCTTCAAATAGAAGGTGAACATTATAAACTCTGCTTTAAATGCCTAGGAAACTGACAAGTTGCTTCTTTCTGGAAAGGGGAGGTTGCACAGAGCAGGGATGGAGATTCTGTTGTCCTCCAGATGTTGCTGGACTGCAGCTTGAATCATCCCTGACCCTATGCCATGCGGGCTGAAACTGATGATAGCTGGAGTCCGATACGATCTGGAGGGCCACAGGTTCCCAGCTTCTGCATCTATCCGTCTGATGGGAGTGGTGTCTACCCCCCAGCTGTCAATCATCTGACATCACAATGGAATCAGGTGAAAGGTGCTTTGAAGTCCCAAAGTCAGGACTGCAAAGCACCTTGAAAGGCATCACTAAAATGAAGGGTTTTCCTTCACTTTAGCAGACAATCTCAGTGCGCGCATACACTAATCCTGAATCAGGAATGGGTTTCCATCAAAAGCCCTGCTCAGACAGTGGGGTAGGGTGACTTTGCCTTAGCAGGAAATATCAATGCAACCCACACCCTAAATCCTGAACTGAGGGAAATGGTTTCATGGGCCAACTTGGATCCCCTTGGCAGGGCAGGTTTGGCCCACAGCCCAGAGGTTCCCCACCCCTGATGCAGCTCTATAGTTCAAAACATCTTTGGCATCTCTTGCAGGAGTAGGCTTCAGGATTCTTGAACTGTGGGCACGGAACAAGGCTCACATTCCTATAGGGGGTTGCCCCTGCTTCTAAAACTGAGGCTTGCATTCTGATTCAATACGCCTCGAGTTGGCAGTACCTGAAAGTGCTTTGTCCAATCCTGTCCAAATATGCTTAAAGTGACGCACTCAGCAATTTTCCCCTCTCAAGCTTGAGTTAAAGGACTCAGTGCTTTTTAAAGGCCATTTTTCCTGGGTGTTCCTTGTCAGCATTTCAGCCATCAGGCAACTGGGGACACCATTATTCAATCCCCCATTTAAAAGAAACCTTATTGGAATACACACACACAGACACACACACCTGTGGTTCTAAGTGATTCACAACATTAGTCCACTGTTAATCAATGGAAAGGTTGTACTCTTAGGGTGAAAACATGTTTTTTAAAGGCAGAGATTAAATGTGGCCACATATACAAAAAGAAAGAAAAAAGACACATGGAGACACATCAATCTCAGAGGCTGACTAGGTTGGTGAGATACTGATGGATAGTGTTTGAGAAACACTTTCAAGATGATGACAGACTGAAAATTACAGTCCTATTGTCATACAAGGAAGAATTGTGGAGAGGAAGGTATGGAATCCCACCATGCGCTGCAATTTAAGAATAAAGTACTTTCAATTCTCCTGATAAAGCAAAGGTGGGAAATCTGTGGCTCTTCAAATGCTGCTAGACTCCAACTCCCACCATCCCTGATCGCTGATCCTGCCATCTGGGCTGCTGGGAGTTGGTGTCCAACATCACCTGGAGGGCCACAGGTTCTACACTCCAAGAAAGCAGGTGATCCGCTGGACCATGGGCTGGATTGGTTCCCCTAGGGGATTTTTCTCATAAGATAAAGGCGGGAAACTGGTGGCCATCCAGATGTTTGCTGGATTCCAACTGCCATCACCCCTGACAATTGCCTCTGTTGGCTGGGGCTGATGGGATTTGGAGTCCAGCATTACATTGAGGACCACAGCTTCCACTTCCCTGAGAAAGGGGATGGTCAGCTGGAACATAAACCAATGGGAATTAGAGTCCAGCAACACCAATCTCTCCCCACCGCCACCACATTCCCCCCATCTCGCCACGGAGTGCCCTTACCTGCTGCCCAACACCACACACACACGTCTGTGTGCATGCACATGCACATGCACATACACAAACACACACCCCCACACACAAACATGCTCTTCCCAAAGTGATGCCAGAGGAACAGGAGAGTGTAGCATCTTTTGGTCCCACAAAGTACATCGGCAGCTGTGGCAGAGGCAGCAGAGGTCACAATGGAGGTAGAGGAAATGGAAGCAGAGACAGATGGAGGTGAAATGGGACACCCGTGATTGGCATCAGAAGCCTGGGTGGCTTCTGTAAATCTTTGACGAAGTCCCACTTGAAGCAGGGCAGTTGTGTGATGTGGTGTATGTTGTCATCTGTCTGTCTTGGATGACAATGGAGGAGTGCACCTTGGCAGGTGAAGTCAAACTGTTGGAAGGTTACAGTACCTGCTGTGACTGTAGAGACCAATATGGGAGAGACATGTTTTGTTGCAGTCAGGGGCAGATGAAGGTGTCTGGCTGTGGTGCTGCAGGTGGCAAAGAAGGTGGTGGCCTCTCCTTCATTTGAATTTTTTAAGCAGAAACCAGATGGCCAACCTATTAGGGATGCCATAGCAGCAGATTCCCTATATTGGCTATGGATTGGACCAGATGCCCTTTGAGGTCCCATCCAAACCTATGGTTCTAGTTCGGAGACATTTCCACCAAGTTCAGCTAGGCTTCCCAATGCCCACCATGGCCACCTTACCCCTTAAGTTAAAAAAAAAGGATTTCCCGCCTTTAACATTCTGCACTTGAAAACGATCCATGTGTGCCGGAAACTCTGACAACTCGCTAATCTGTCCTGAACACATCTTGTTTGGCAATTATATGGTAATGAACCCTTTCTCCTCAGTTCTTTCCATTCCTGAATGATTCATGCTCCGCCTTTTGGTTCTAAAAGGGCCGTTTTGAAGCTTTCCCCCAAATTCCACAATAATGTATCTGTTAAGCCAGAAAAGAACTTGTGGAGATTTGCAGCTTTTTGAGTTCACCTAACAATCCCCACCCCCACCCCAACACAGCAGTTCCCTTTGTGAGTTGTTTGGGACTGATTTAACAACTTCAAAACAAAAAAGAAGTACACAGACAGTACCTACTAGCATAGGAGGCAGATTATCATTGTAGTCAATGGGATAATTGCTAGGCCACAAAATTAGGATTCCCATTGGAATTGATCACACACAAGGCCACACACTAAAGAATATACAGGAAGCACTTCAAGCATGAAATGATGGGTGATTGTCTGCATTCCGTGGCTGGCAGCTAACATGCTGTTGTTAACACTTTGGAAGCTAACTGTATTGTTATGGTTGTTCCGCTGAGTTCCTTGTTACGACTCAAAGTTACAAATGGCCTTGAACCAGTGGATAGTGTTATGCCAAGAACTCCTCCAACATTTATTTATCCTCTTAGCATTCTCCATTAATTACTGGGGGGTGGGGTGGGGGAATTGTGTTCTAGAATTATCAAAAGGGAGAGAGAATTTTTGAGAAATTTCCCAGGATCAGGTGCAGGGTTTTGTTGTGGTGTTTTTGCTTCTTTTCAAGCTGGCAAAGTTTCTTCCTTTTCATTCCACAAAATGTCACTGGTGGACTGCACTCTGCACACCTCCCTTGGTCTGCACTTTCTGAAAAACCTCCTGTCAGCCTCTCCTGGGCTTAAATTCAAGCGCAGAATTAACTAATTTATAGGAGCAGCAAAATAAGCAGGGCCTAGAATCTCTCTGACCCCTTCATAGATCACCGCCTTATTGTGGCGAAGGGGCTTGAATAAGGAGCTATGAGCTATGCCGTGCAGGGCCACCCAGGACGGACAGGTCACAGTCGAGAATTTAGACTAAATGTGATCTACCTGGAGAAATAGGACTAAGACGACTAAACAACAAACAAAATCTCTCCGAAGCAAGGTCAAGAAGCAAATACAAGGGTGTTCACTAACCAGCTAGGAAGGCAGGGATTCAAAAATCAGGGAACTGGTGCAAAAGAATAAGTCTGCACTCTGTGCCTGGAAAAAAATGCTTTGAAACCTGAGACCCACCTAGAGGACTGTTATGTACTGAGCTGAATCCTAGAACAATAGGATCCAGAATGCAGCAGTCTGGTTGGTCCGCAGGAGCCACCCAATCCAGCTCCAGGTGGAAGTGAATCAGTGACCTGATTGGCCTGCAGGAGCAGCCAGTCAGGCTCCTGGATGAAGTGAATCAGCAACCTGATTGGCCTGCAGGAGTAGCCAATCAGGCTTCCAGAGGAGGTGAATCCACAACCTGATTGGCCTATAGGAGCAGCCTGGAATTAGCTAATCACGCGGGCCCCATTATGTAAATAATGTATATATAGCTAGACTTTTGGGGGAAAGTTTCATTCATTGCTACTATGAGCTGAATAAAGAGCATGAAATTCACACTCGACTCCGAGTATATTTGAAGGACACAGCTGCAGGTCATCTGGGTTGCCTCAGGGTTTGTAAGGAGCAGCTTACTATGAGTATGCCTTAACACCTGAAGAGTCCTTGTTCCTCAGGCAGATGCTGGGAGCCAACTGACCCCACCCCTTTATGTGGCTGTGCCCGCTAGGACTCGATGACCACTCAGATTCAACTTCTGAGGTCCCATCTACACTATATATTTAAACAGTAATAGTTACCACGAAGGAACCCTGGGATCTGCCGTTCCTTAATTTCAATGGGTTTACTGTATTCTACATTAGACCACATCCACACCATACATTTAAAGCACTTAGATACCACTTTAAACAGCCATGGCTTCCCCCAGAGGATGCTTGGAGTTGTAGTTTGCTTAGGGTGCTGAGAGTTGTTGGGAGGCCCCTATAGCCCTCACTGAGCTACAATTCCCAAACTGGTGTAAAAATCAATCCCTCTTCACAAGGAACTCTGGGAATTGTAGCTCTGTGAGGGGACTAGGGAGGTATCACTGTTTAAATATGAAGCTGCTTTAAATTGGGGCCTGATTCCATGATTGCCATAGCT
The DNA here is from genome assembly GCF_964106915.1 of Podarcis gaigeae. Lineage (NCBI taxonomy): Eukaryota > Metazoa > Chordata > Lepidosauria > Squamata > Lacertidae > Podarcis > Podarcis gaigeae. Next base: position 37,055,116 of record NC_139693.1, read on the forward strand.
CCTAAAGGCCCAAGATCCCACTGCTCTTCCTTACGGTCCCTTGATGTGGGCTGATCCTCTATCGTGTTTACCTTGGGGCAGGGGTGCAAACTTGAATAAAATATTGGGAGGGACTCAGTTAAGCCCCCACCCCGCTTAATCGATTACATGACATGGTGCTTGCACACCACTTGATTGGCAATGCCCATCAACTTTGGGGGGCCCCAACCCCTTCAAATATTTTATTGGGGGGGATGAAGCCCCCTCAGCCCCTAGAAGCTGGCTCCTATGCCTTGGGGAGCTCCAGATGGTTTTCTGAAGAGGATTCCTCCAGCGGGGGCATGGCACCGGGTATGCAACTTGCTTTCCTGAAAGCTGTTGGTTTTCTTGAAAGCCCTTCTGAAGCTGTGTCTGACTGTTACGAGCACGTTGGTTGTGCTCATTTAAACAGCAAGGGCCATTGGGTGCCAACTGTTTAGGGGACAATTTCCTGGCACAACATCCCAAGCGCCAGATGAAAATGTCAGTTGCCACACGCCCAGGGAACTTTTTTTTTCCTTGGCAGCAAAATGTCTCTCATAATTGATTCTTTTCAACATCTGGTGTGCAGATCAACATGGGCGGCTAACAGTCCAAGAATGGAAGGGCGATTCATTTTCATTGCGACTTAATAAAATAAGCAAGTGAGGCGGGGGACGCAGGGTGTCAGAAACACTTTAAAAAATAGTTATTCCTCCACTCATCTTAACGGGAAAGGGAGCAGTTGGGTGCAGTATGGATTATTACTTAGCCAAAGGACTTGTCTTTCAGCATCACAGGGAAGATAATTAAATGTGTAGATAATAAGCCCAATTTCCAGTCCTAGGAACTCATAAAGGATGCCAGGTTCTCTCTCCCCCATTGATATCCGTGCTCAGAATGTGTCGCCCTACTGCTCGTTTTGTGAATAGAAACCCAGCGGAACAAATGTCTCATTGCATGGGTCAGTGGGCCTGCAGGACACTAACGCAGCACTCTTCATAAGGCACTGTTGCACATGCTTTCCCTTTTAACAATCTTGGCACAAACTTCTTTCTGCAGTGCATTCTGGGAAAATAAAGACCCATGCATCTTGGTGGCTGTCCAACGAGATGTATTTTCCACAATGTGCTCCTTCTGGGGTAGTTTGTCCTTCTTTGGTCCTCACCCTGCACTCAGCTCTCAACTGCTGCTCCTAGAAGTTGTCAGCATGTGACAGTGGCCACACCATGGGAATGGCTTCGGCTGGACAATTAAACCAGGAGAGGGTAGCCGATGGGTCTCAAACCCTCAGTGAGTTAGGGGACTTCCCTTGCATGTGAAGACAGGCTTCAATGGGTTGAGCGGAAGAGACCAAGAGTGGGCCCAATGGTGAAAAAGGCGGTTTCTGTATGTGCTGCAGAGAAAGCGAGGGGCAGGTGGAGCTCGTTCACCTGGAAGGTAGTCCATCTACGAGAAGGAAAACTCTGATCCTTATCCTTCACTGCTTTATGAGATACCTTTGGGAGAAGAAAAGGCTCCGGAGTAAACAATACACTAATCTGGAGTGGAGTCCCAAGGCAGCTGGATAGCGTGAATTGCAAGAGTCACTTTGAATTTTGCTTGAGGCAAAAGCAGATCAGTAGACAATTGGCAGTAGACCAGGTTACCAGTCCTTCTTGTTTAACAATAGGGACAACAAAAGCTTTTCCTTCCCACCTCCTCCACCTGGCCTCCAAATTCCAGGCTCAATTCAAGGTATTACTACAAGCATTTGTTGTTGTTGTTTAGTCGTTTAGTCGTGTCCAACTCTTCGTGACTCCATGGACCACAGCATGCCAGGCACTTCTGTCTTCCACTGCCTCCCACAGTTTGGTCAAACTCATGCTGGTAGCTTTGAAGACACTATCCAATCATATCATCCTCTGTCGTACCCCTTCAAGGTATTACTACAAGCATTTGTTGTTGTTGTTTAGTCGTTTAGTCGTGTCCAACTCTTCGTGACTCCATGGACCACAGCATGCCAGGCACTTCTGTCTTCCACTGCCTCCCGCAGTTTGGTCAAACTTATGCTGGTAGCTTTGAAGACACTATCCAATCATATCATCCTCTGTCGTCCCCTTCTCCTTGTGCCCTCCATCTTTCCCAACATCAGGGTTTTTGCCAGGGAGTCTTCTCTTCTCATGAGGTGGCCAAAGCATTGGAGCCTCAGCTTCACGATCTGTCCTTCCAGTGAGCACTGAGGGTTGATTTCCTTCAGAATAGATCAGTTTGATCTTCTTGCAGTCCATGGGACTCTCAAGAGTCTCCTCCAACACCATAATTCAAAAGCATCAATTCTTCGGCGATCAGCCTTCTTTATGGTCCAGCTTTCACTTCCATACATCACTACTGGGAAAACCATGGCTTTTACTATACGGACCTTTGTTGGCAAGGTGATGTCTCTACTTTTTAAGATGCTGTCTAGGTTTATAAGCATATAAAGCCCTAAACAGCTTGGGGTCTCCCAAGTAACTAAATGAGTGCCTTTCCCAGCATCCACCATCTCAAACTCTGATCAGCTGGTGAGGCCTTCTTGGTGGTGTCACTGCTGGAAGCTCCCTGGTTTGCATTGATCCATGACAAGGTTTTTTCAGTGGCAGTTCCCCATTTGTGGAATATCTCCGCTGGTGAGGTGTGTCTGCCTCCATCATTATGAACTTTCAGGAGGAATTTGGAAACATTCCTGTTTGCCCAGGCATTTGATAGTTGAAAGACACCGTTTCTAGCAACCCTGAGATCAATGAATGAGAGAATGTTTTAAACTGTTTTTAGAAGGGTTTGTTTAAAGGAAAAAAAAGGTTTTATTATGGATATATTCGCTGCCCTGAGCTCCTTTGGGAGAAAGAGTGGAATCTAAAAATTGAAAGAGGAGGAGGATGGAAAAGAAGAGGGAGGGAGAGTGGGATGGGGAGATTAGTTACCTACAGTAACTGTGCATTTATATATGAAGGCTATTCCAGAGCATGGTTCACAGGATGCAACAGGTAAATAGTTCCACCCTCCAAAACATCTGGTTCTACCACCACTCAGGCACTATTTTGCATCTGTTATAATCATCTCCTTTTCTGATTTCCCTTTAGAGGCTATACAGAAGAAGGGCTGAGTTTGCAGCTTATGTGTTGAAGACCAGAGGCTAAACGTTGCTTGCAGAGGATTAGCGGCCTAAGATGTATGTCTTTCAAATGTTGCGATGGAAAGATCCCACGGGCTTATAGGCGAGTTTGGTTTCTCAATGCTAGTTGGGGGTGGATTTGGTGAAGCAAAGGAGAACCCTCTTGTAATGGGGGGAAGAGGACAGCAATCTCACCAAGGACAGATGGACAGTCTGAATATTTAAAAGCGATTTAAGGTTCGCCTTGGCCTGAGTGATGGGTGGATATCAGGGTTCCAAGAAATAAACAAAAATAGACCCAAGAAGTCTGTTCACAACTGCTCTACATCACACATGTTTAGCAACACAACTGTGTCATATTCACACTTTACATTTCTAGGTGTCCACATTCTTCTGAAAAGACTCCAGTTTGCAGTCCAGGCTTCCTCTTTAAGTTTATGTTATGTAAGACGCAGCGTCCCCCCAGCAATAGCAGCAACAGAATAGCACCGGCTGAAACAATATTACCCATCTTCAGCATGAGAATGAAACCCTCGGCGACCCAGATTGTATCCAAGCAACCAGGAACTTTGCCAGTATGATGAACAAGACTTGCTACACATTTCCCCCTTATTCTTTTTGGGAGGACTGTTTTCATAAGAAGGCTAACGCACAGGGGAAACCATTATTGAAAAGAAGAATATTTATCTTTCTGCTGCTGTTGTCTAGAGTTGGAACGGACAAGTTTTGGAAGAAACACAACCAGAATCCTTCTCCTCATTTGACCCTTAACCTTTTACTTCTCAACTTACCCATATTGAGCCTTTATATATAGTATAGAAAATTTATTGACCACTGTCATTGCCCTTTGCCTGTGAGAGCAAGTTTCATAGCTTTACTATATGCTGCACGATGAAGGACTTTCTTCTTTCTGTCCTGAATCTCCCAACATTCAGATTCAGCAGGTTGTGAGAGGCTGGAACAGACCAATATCATGCTAATCTGACTCAGCAGAAGACACACGCTTATTTAATTCAGCTCTTTATTCAGAACCATGAGGACCAGAATTTACTTCATCTTTGGGAGAAGGTTCATAACTCAGCGATGGAGTACATGCTTTGCATGTAAAAGGCCCCAAGCTGAATCTCTGGCATCTCCACTAAACACCAAAGCAATATATAATTTGCTGCATGTGTGGGATGAAATGGGAGTCGGAATTCAGGCAACATGCAGGACATGCACACCTCTAGACTGAATGCACTGAACTATGGAATTCTGGGAGGGTACCTGCCAAATCTCTTCTGAGAAAGGATTACACAACATGGATCTGCTGGCACTAAATCATTGTAGTCCTCCAGCTGTTTTGGGACTACAACTCCCATCATCCCTAGCTAACAGGACCAGTGGTCAGGGATGATGGGAATTGTAGTCCCAAAACAGCTGGAGGAACGAGTTTGGTGATGCCTGTACTAAATGCTCACCTTCTAGTTCAAGGTAGTCTTCTGAAATGCAGAGGACGTGGGGGGGGGGGACTAGCAGCACTCCTCCAAATGATGACTGAGCTGGGATTTAAGGGCTCAGGTGATCCTGAAGGTATCTGGACCCCAAGTTGCTTAGGACTTTGTATAGTAATACAAGAACCTTGAACCTAGCTCAGTAATAGATGGGCAACCCGTGTAGGAATAAGGCTGCTAGACATTTTCTAGAGCTTTCAGGGTCTATGAAAGATTACAGAGCCACCCAGAGCTTATCGCGCAAGAGCAGAAGATGTGATGTTCTCCCAATTGCTTTTCTCTCACCCTTCCTCTTGTCCCTTTTGCTGGAGATAAGCTACACTCCACAGAACATGACTTGATTTACAGCTACAAAATAAACTATCCTCATTGTCGCCATCTGATATAAGGGGCCAATTTCGAACTCAGTTAATGTGAGCATTTGGAAGATTGCCAGTGGGGGGAGGATCTTGGATTGAAGCCAAAATTAGCCCCACTCAGAGTAGACACATTGAAAATAATGGACATGATGAACTCAGTCCCATTAATTTTAATGGGTTTACTGTAGTCTACCTTAGACCACATTCACACCATACATTTAAAGCATTAAGATACCACTTTAAACAGCCACGGTTTCCCCCAGAGGATTCTGGGAACTGTAGTTTGCTTAGGGTGCTGAGAGATTCCTATAGCCTTCACTGAGCTACAGTTCCCAAATTGGTTTAACAATCAATCATTCCTCTCAGGGAACTCTGAAAATTGTAGCTCCGTGAGGGTAAAATAATAATAATAATAATAATAATAATAATAATCATCAGCAACAACAATAACACTTTGAATTGTGCTTAGAAACATAATAGGAGCCAATGTAGGTCTTTCAGGACTGGTGTTATATGGTCTTGGCAGCCACTCCCAGTCACCAGTCTAGCTGCAGCATTCTGGATTAGTTGTAATTTCCGTGTCACCATCAAAGACAGCCCCACGTAGAGCACATTGCAGTAGTCCAAGCAGGAGATAACCAGCACATATACCACTCTGGTGAGACAGTGCCCAGGCAGGTAGGGTCTAAGCCTACGTACCAGATGGAGCTGGTAGACAGCTGCCCTGGACACAGAACTGACCTGTGACTCCATGAACAGCTGTGAGTCCAAAATCACTCCCAGGCTGCGCACCTGGTCCTTCAGGGGCACAGTTGCCCCATTCAGGACCAGGGTGTCCCCCATACCTTCCCACCCTCTGTCCCCCCAAAACAGTACTTCTGCCTTGTCAGGATTCAATCTCAATTCGTTAGCCGCCATCCATCCTCCAACCACCTCCAGACCCTCTCACGGGACATTCACCACTGCCACTGGTTCTGATTTAGATGAGAGGCAGAGTTGGGGACATCTCTTAACAACTGCCAACATCTTCAACAAACTACAGCTCCCAGTATGGTCATCTGCCTCTGAATACAAGTTGCTGAGAATCACAACTGGAAAGAGTGCTGGTGCACTCAGGTCCTGCTTGCAGGCTTCTAACAGGCACCTGGCTGGCCAGGGTGAGTGAGAACAGAGTTCTGGACTGGGGGGGGGGGCATTTGGCCTGATCAAGCAGGACTCTTATGTTCTCATGGTGCAGTGATATTCTCTTCCTTCTCTGGTGGGATGCAGCCCAGGCTCCATGCCTGCTATGCTAACAAACACTCCAGGTTGGCAAACATGAGGAAAGATATGCAAACACAAGATGTTCCTCTTCTCCAGGGCTGTCTCGCTCAACTTCTCATTGCCTAAGGCTACTAACTCAAGCAGGCTTGTGAGCAGAAGGAACTGAGCCTTATCTAGGATGCAGCAATTTGTCAAGAAACACTAGAACTAATTGAGAAGTGAAGCCTTATTCAGGTGTAGCAAACTTCAGGCCTGGGGGCCAGTGGCAGCCCCCAGAGTGAATGGGGGCACTGCACAGCCAACCTTGGCCTGTTCTCAGCCAGTCACCATCTGCTGGTCTTCTTGCCTAGCAACTGGTCCAGAGGGTAGCACTGGCTGTCTCCTTCCTTTTTCCTTAGACCCAGAGTTGTCTTCATCAAACTCAACAGGAAGGAGGTTGGAGATAAAATTAGTTGATTGTCTGACATTGGCTTTTGCTCCACCTACTGTTGGCCTCCTGGCCTTCTGCCTTACCATTGCCAATGGGCACCGGTCACCACTGCTGGAGGCTGGACGCAGCCCTCCAAGCCCCTAGTTCTTGAGACCTGCTCCAGCTACACACCCTCTCCCCAGTCCATCCACCCCCCAACTGCATCAGCCTTGCTTTGCACCATCTTTGACTCTATTTGCTTAGCTGGGATGTTTCCTTGAACTTAGATAATGCCTCTCATTTGCCTGAATGGGAACTTTCAGCCTAAACTACCTCTCAAGGTTATGTGAGAAGGCTAGGGAGAGAGGTAGAGTCATGTATGCCACCTTGAGCTCCTTCAGGAAAAGAAGGGATACTTTATTTGATAATGAATTAATTAGCTGATGTGGCAAATAAATCCTGTGTGTTATCATTCCTCCCCAAGGACGTGCTCTATGGGGAGCTGGCTTCAGGCACCACACCCATTGGCAGACCAACTCTGCATTACAAAGATGGCTGCAAACATGACATGAAGGCTGGCGACACCAACCCTGCTATGTGGGATGACCGCTGTGCCTGGAGACAGGCAGTCAGGTTGTGCATTCATAACAGTGATCAGAGGAGGAATGAATGCTGGGCCTGGGAGAAGCACAGATAGAAGAAACGCCATGGTGCATCTGCAGCAGCACAACTGGATGCCTTCATCTGCTCTGACTGCAACAAAACATGTCTTTCCTGTGTCGGTGTCTACAGCCACGGCGGGCGCTGCAACCTTCCAGCAGTTTGAATTCACTCCCAGAAGTGCACTCATCTCCATGGTCTCCCAAGACAGATGGATGCCAACAGCAGCAGCAAAATAATTCCTCTTCTTCCCCAATGAGGTCATCCCAATGGTTTCATTGAATTCTGGGGCTGTCAGACTTTTAAAAGAGATGATCCCAGCTCAAAGATCCTTAACAGAGCTATCGCCATCAGAGGGGTCCATCACAGCATCAGGGCTTACTGGGACTTACTCCGAATTGTAACCAAGCTCAACTCTGACAATGACGCAAGTTCCCTAGCTGTGTCGAGAGGACCAGAGACATTTTTAAAGGAACACTGAAAAATAGCTGTAGATTTTCCGGTTTGGGAGCCCAGAAACTTTGAGCAAAAGCCAACGTTAAAGAGAGAAGCCAGGCTCTCCCATATCATATATTAGCTTGAGATGAGAATGCCTGTGAACATGTGCATTTTGCCCCCTCTTGGCACAAAGAAAATACAAAGCCAGACTCTGCCGCTACCTGACATTAGCTCTGGCTCCACCTCCTGTTTGGGCTCCCTGCCTTCTACCTTACCAGTCCCAATGGGCATCATAGAATCATAGGGTTGGAAGGGACCATGAGGATCATCTAGTCCACCCCACTGCAATGCAGGATCTTTTGCCCAACATGGGGCTCGGACCCATGACCTTGAGATTAGAAGTCCCATTCCCTACTGACTGAGCTATGACTCATATTAGTGCGTGAACAATCCAAAAACTGGATGAATTCTGCTTCACAGCATCAGTCACCACGACATGAGTCTGGCCCCCATGTAGAACTGAGATGGGCCTGTCCATCCTTAAAAATAGGGTAAAGGACCCCTGACAGTTAAGTCCAGTCATGAACGACTCTGGGGCTGCGGTGCTCATCTTGCTTTATAGGCCGAGGGAGCCAGCGTTTGTCCGCAGACAGTTTTTCCGGGTCATGTGGCCAGCATGACTAAGCCGCTCCTGGCAAAACCAGAGCAGTGCATGGAAACACCATTTATCTTCCCGCCAGAGTGGTACCTATTTATCTACTTGCACTTTGACATGCTTTCGAACTGCTAGGTTGGCAGGAGCTGGGACCAAACAACAGGAGCTCACTCCATCAAGAGGATTTGAACCGCTGACCTTCAGATCGGCAAGCCCTAGGCTCAGTGGTTTAGACCACAGCGCCACCTGTGTCCCACTGCCCATCCTTGCTTCAGAGTAATAGATACCAAGGGAACAAACTGCAGTACCCTGCTTATGGAAGCATCCAGCTGACTATTCTGGATAACAGGATGTTGGTCTGATCCCATGGGCTCTTTTCTACATGCACATATGAGACAGGGGCTAAAATGAAACTCCACTTTGGGTCCACCAAGACCTTTAAAATTACTTCTTTTATTAAAAACACCACAAGACTGTGATGGAAGACTAGCAAATGCAAAGGTCTGGGAAGTGGAGAGAATTCAGGCCCTTCCCACCAATGGTTCACTTTGCTTGGTTTAGAAATAAAGTTTCCAGCATGAGCCAGCTAATTAATTTAAATGAAAATGCCACAGCTAATTGTAGCCTATCACCGCTGTGTGGACGCATGGAGATTCCAGTAACACAATGGAAGGCAACAGCTCCAGAGGTGCGATTATCATGTACTGGGCCCATAATCCCCAAAAGGGGGGGTGGAATCACACAATAGACTCTAATGGTTTCCAAGGAGCTGTTACTAAACATCAGGTAAATAAAAAAATCTTATTGAAATGTAGTTTATGCACTGAGACCTTTCTACTGCAGATGCAAATTAGCAGATCCAGTTGCCTTGAACAAACATTAAGGATTCATAAGGCTGAACCCAAAGACTGCTGCTTTTCAGAAGCATTTTTGGTTTTGTCTGTCAAAACCCCGCAATCTTTTCAACCAACTATAGGAACATCTCCAAAAATGTCACCTATTCACACCATTTTCTCTTCCCCTTTCTCTCAGATGGGCTTGGTTTCCTCACTTGGCTAAATCTGATTGCCTATGTATCATGGTGATGTCATCCCATTCAGCTGTGCGATTGCTGATTGGCTGGGATCATCCATGAAAGAGGGAGATGCAAATACCAGGAGGCAAAGAATGATGCCAAATAAAAAATAGATGACAATAAATGGGACTGGGAAAGGTGAGCATTCTAACAATCAAAGCATTTTTCAGGAAATATTTCTCTCCTTCCCCAGTTCCCACATCTACAGAAACAGAATGAAACATGAAACAGAATAATATAACAAAGGAGGAGGTAGATTCTTACCATCGCAAGTGGAACAATTCCTGCAAAAGTCGCTTGGCTGACAAAGATCTCGGAGACCACCAGCTCGCTCACAGACTCATCTCGAGGGTATTCCACCTGCCAGGTGATTTGCTGGGCCCCCACCAGGCCACTACTGTTGTCTATCTCAAAATCCATCTGAAAGATCTCATAAGAAGAGACATTCGCCCTGAAAAATTAAAAGGTGGTGTTACTGGGAATTTGAAATTGGATCATTTTTTTAACATATTACATAAACTTTCATATTTGGACAGAAAAAGAAAAGACTGAGATTCCTTAAATTGTTGCTGGACGGGGGGGGGGGGGCCCTCTGGCAATCATACTAGAGGGCTTAGATATGCCTGCTGTTGTCAGACCACCTAAATCAGCCAACATGTCCCCTTCTCAGAACAGTAGATCTTCAGATTTTCTAATTGTTCATATTTACAGGAGCCAGGCAACAAGCTTTCTCCTAGGACAGTGATGACCAAACTTGGCCCTCTAGCTGTTTTGGGACTATAATTCCCATCATCCCGAACCACTGGTCCTGTTAGCTAGGGGTGATGGGAGTTGTAGTCCCAAAACAGCTGGAGGGCTGAGTTTGGCCATCACTGTCCTAGGAGAACTCGCAGGCAAATTTGGAGGAGGTCAAAAGGAGAGTGAAGTTACTCACCCCTTTGCATGCAGCCACACCTTTTTCACAGTGGGAAACAGTAGAAGCTCCTTGCAGCCACCAGTGCTGGCCATCATCCCCACCCCAACCAAGCTTTCTCCATGCAACATTACACAATGATGCAACACAGTCTCCCTAAAAACCCCATCATCCCTGACAATTGCCCAGAGAGAGGCTGCGGCTGCTAGGAGCTGGAAATCCAACCATATTTGGATGGCCACGGGTTCCCTGTCAATGTCCAAGGCCAATAAACTGGCCACATTACGTCCAGTGAAAATGCCCTAGGTAGAATTCTGAGCACCAGAATCCCTAGGAAACACAGTTTTCCAGAGCTCCTGAGGCTTTGGAAGGTATGATATGATAGCATAACTAAAAAACAATACTGTGTGATTAATACCTCCTTATAATAACCTTGGGGTCCTAGATTTCAGTGGTGCCCCTGCGGTGTCTCCAAGGCTCTGGGCCCAATTGCACAGAGGATGTTGGGAGCTTCAGACCCAGAACACCTGAAGAGCCACAGGTTGTGCTCCAGTTGTTCAACCTATACACCCTGGAGTAATCTTTGCAAGAGTTGGCATCCATATGCATCCTTATAGACCTACACTGGCTCCCAGTACGTTTCCAAGCACAATTCAAAGTGTTGGTGCTGACCTTTAAATCCCTAAACAGCCTTGGTCCAGTATACCTGAAGGAGCATCTCCACCCCCATCGGTCTGCCAGGACACTGAGGTCCAGCACCAAGGGCCTTCTGGCGGTTCCCTCGCTGTGAGAAGCCAAGTTACAGGGAACCAGGCAGAGGGTCTTCTCGATAGTGGCACCCGCCCTGTGGAACGCCCTCCCAGCAGATGTCAAAGAGTAAAACAACTATCAGAGAGCCCTGTTTAGGGAAGCTTTTAATATTTGGTGAATCATTGTATTTTAATATTCTGCTGGAAGCTGCCCAGAGTGGCTGGAGAAACCCAGCCAGATGGGTGGGGAATAAATTAATAATAATAATAATAATAATAATAATAATAATAATAATGCACTTATGAGGGATGCCTAGCTGTGCCAGTGTTATGTATATTTCTCCAAACTGGAATCCCTCCAAATGTTCTTCGAGTTCACCAGGGATGATGGGAGTTGGCACCACATTGGGTAAGGCTTGGAATAGCTAGAGTGTGTAATAGGCAGGAAACTGTGGTCCTCAAAGTGCTGTTAGACCACAACTCTCATCATCCCCAGCCAGCATAGTCAACGGTCAAGGATGATGGGAATTGGGTCCAGCAATATCTGGAGGGCGCCACTTTATCTTTCTCCACCATAGGATACTAAAGGGAGTAGGGCGTGACGATGTTTTAGAAAGGAAAGCTTTTCGTATAATCTTCATGCTGGGCACAGGTCTGACTCTGGTTGAGTAAAAGGGTGAAGGCTGCACAATTCCAATGAAGACAGCTTTAAAGTTCAGGACTGGGGATGCCCTTCTTTCCTTTCCCCTGCAGACAATTTGCATACACCAAGCATTTGCAAAAAATAAAATAAAACCCACACAAGGTGCTTGTGTTGTCTTAATCTCCTTTTTTAGTGGCGCTGCAGAAACATCTGTACTCACCTGTCAGAGCAGTTCTGTTCTAATTAGGTTTCATGTCTCAGAATGTCATATATATATATATATATATATATATGCAGGTTTTGGTGTCTACGAAAGCAAATATATATATATATATATATATATATATATATATATATATATACACATATATATATATATATATATATATATATATATATATATATCCCCCAGAGGAAACTTCTTACAAAGTGAGCTTACCAGCCACTGAAAATGCTTTACACGTTGGCAGGCATTGAGCCCTCTGAAAAGATTGTGACACTTCTGCCATTCCTTGAACGTTTGATTTTATCCCTCCATCTCACAGACAGATCCTTTGGCCCAAGCCTGGCAGTATCTGGGACACAGAATCCCCCACGGAGAAGACTGCAATCAACCTGTGGCCCTTGTTCCGTGCCTCTTCCCAGGTCGTAGTTATAATGAGCCACAGCACGAAAACTTTCCAAAGTGGATTTATTTTATTTTATTTCACCTCTCGCATGGTCCACAGCCCTTTTGCCGTCCCGGGAGTCTTTGTTCTAACACTCACCCCATTGACCCCGAGCCTTTCCTAGAGTATGAAGACTGATCGGTACTTCCTTCCCTGGCTCGAAAGGTTATTAACTGTCAGTTCCAAGTTGTGTCTGTCATCAGCAAATTCAGGAACTCAGCAAAATCCCCAAGTTTGCAAGGGACCTTCAGAAAAGGCTGGGGGAACTTGTCCAACTCACAGAGTAATAGGACTGTAGAGCTGGAAGGGACCCCGATGATCATCCAGCCCAACCCCCTGCAATGCAGGAATTTCAACACATGGTTCCCCCATCCAATTTGAAACCAGACCAGGCCCTGCTTAGCTTTGCAAATGGGCGAGCAGTTCTATTGCAGCTCCCTTCAGCTTAGTTCCACTCTTCAGGGCAGACAAGTAATGGCACAGAAACCAGCAGGGTCCCAATACAGCACATGCAATGCAGAAAGTGAACATGAGTGCCCAGCTTGGAAGGTCTGGGGAGGCAGGAGCTTGATACAGGGATAGGGAGAGATTCAGTTCACTTAGCATTTGAATGCAAACCTTCCTGATTTGCACTTCTCAAAATGTAAACACATCATCATCATCATCATCATCACCACCATCATCTTATTTGTATGCTGCCTTTCCATAGTGGGGGGGGGGGGGGGACATGTTCAAGGCAGCTTACAACATGAAAAAAAAGGTAAAGGTAAAGGACCCCTGACAATTAAGTCCAGTCGCAGACGACTCTGGGGTTGTGGAGCTCATTTCGCTTTACAGGACGAGGGAGCCGACGTTTGTCCGCAGACAGCTTCCGGGTCATGTGGCCAGCATGACTAAGCCGCTTCTGGCACAACAGAACACAGAAACCAGAGCAAGTGCATGGAAACACAGTTTACCTTCCTGCCAGAACAGTACCTATTTATCTACTTGCACTTTTTGGCGTGCTTTCAAACTGCTAGGTGGGCAGGAGCAGGGACCGAGCAACGGGAGCTCACCCCATTGCGGGGATTCGAACCCAAGCCCAAGAGGCTCAGTGGTTTAGACCACAGCACTACCCATGTCCCCTACAACATGAAAAGATTTACATAATTATGAACATAACAAAAGTAGCCATAAACAATAAATAAAACACATCAACAGGTGTACAACCAAACTGAGCAGTCTTCCCATAACACTCATAATGTCTAAAAGTTAAGATAAAATAATAATAATATCAATAACAGCAACAAAAAGCCCAAAAAAAACCCTCTAAACAATACCCTAACCCAAGAGTCTGTTGAGCAGCCTCAGCTTTCGTAGCTGGAGTCAGTCAGTCAGTCAGAGCCCCTCCTTCCCAGGCCAGGTGGGGAAAAGGCCAGCAAGGCAAGGACCACATTTTCCAGCAATCACAGCCAAGGTGGTCTCTGGCCTCTTCAGCAGCCTCAGCTTTTGTAGTTGGAGTCAATCAGGTCCTTGCCCTGCCAGGTCAGGTGCAAAGGCAAGCAAGGCAGGGAGCGGGTCTTGAGTGGGTATCTGTCTGTTCCTTTTGGGGGGCGGTGCAGCCAATGGATGCAGGCCTGGCAGACTCATTCCCCTTTAGTTCCTCAATCTCCATAACTGCAGAGAGGTCAAGATGCACAGCCATGATAGGAGCATAAGATGAGCCTGCTAGATCTGTCCAGCAGCAAGTCTAGTCCTTTTCTCCCAGGGGCAAACCAGAGAGCTGGCTGCAGCTGATCCCTGGCCTGAATTTACCATTTCAAACAGTGGCTTTAATTATGTTATTTCAAGATTCAGTGAAGGCATTGCCGAAGAATGGCCTATAAATATTCTGAATAAACCAACAGAAAGGAAAGGTATTCTAGTGACTACTCGTGCATGCTGGCCATTGGCTCTCCTCGACAAGGAGAACTCTAAAGGCTTCCTGTTCAGGCTGGAACTTGTCTACAGATTAGCTGTCATAAGAAATGATAAAGAACATCACAGTCCTAAATCCTGTTAGATTCTGCACCTCACACCACATTCCTTCTGAAGGAAGACAAAATTTCAAACTTGCATAAACTCCTCCTCTCTTTCTGGTACTTCCTTCCTCCACCATTTTATTTTCAACTTGCCCAATAACAGAGATATTCCCCACCTTCTGCAAACTTAGCAAAATTCAAGTTTCAATTGAATTTTGAAAGAAGGGGAGAAAATATTTGATTTGGGTTTAAAAAAAAAAAAAACCCAACACGGTTATTTCCTGCAAGCAGAAGGAAAAGACCTTATAATTTTAGGCAGCTGGCAAGCTTGCTAATAAGTCCATTTCTATGGAAATGAGTTCGTAACTATTAATTTTGCCTGCTCCTGATCTATTCTTGATGTGCTTTTCAAATTTAGAAAAGCAATTCATGATTCTCTCAATTTGGTAATTACTGACTCCCTTTGATGAATCCAGCCCAGTGTTTCAGACATGAGACATTCATTAGACATATTTCTTTCTGGTGAAGGGGGTGGGGGGCAGAAATAATAAAAAGCACCACTTAGTTTTATTGCTTCCCTGCAGTCTTAAGTGAGTAGGTCCACTGAACAAAGCCTAGTCATGGAATCCTATTTTTTGTTGTAATGGCACTTTCTTTTGTGGGGGGCGAGAACGGACTTTCTGCAGACTTTTTTAGCCTTTGACATGACTCTGAACTGTGTCACAAATTTAAATTACTCCAGTGTCATCAAAGACGGATGTGGAAACTACTTGGGTGGCCTTTAATTCCCATGGGAATTTTTCTGTCGTAATGTTTCCATTTCAATGGGGGCTCTGGCTTTGGGCCCCATGGCCCAATTATTTGCAATTTTTGCTTACACCACCATAGGAGAGTAAGTTGCAAGGATGTTGCCAAGCAAGGAATGGAGGATTTGAGAAGAAGATCTGCAGGCTCAGAGCATGGCAAGAGATAGGGCATTTCCGTTTGACACAGGGTGTCATTTCCAATCAAACTTTGTGTACACCATCACCATAGTAGCCAGGAGAGCAATTTGTAGAGAAGGTGCTCACCAAGAAGCAGAGGGTTGAGAAGAAGACTTCCAGGTTCATACCATAATGGGAGATTTGGCACAAGGCACCATTTACAGACGGGTGTCATCATTGCACCCTTTCTGGCACCAGGTTGAGACTCCTGTTTGCCTATGCCAGATGTCACCAACCCACTGGGGCCAATTGGCACCCTTGGAATTTTGAGAGTGCCATGTGGGTGCCAGTCTTGGCTGTGAATCCTGGAAGTCCTGCTCCCTGCCTTGCAGGTCTTTTCCCACGTGGCCTGGGAGGGCGAAGCCCGGACTGACTCCAGCTACAAAAGCTGAGGCTGCTGAACAGACTCTTGGGCTGGGATGTTGTTTAGGCGATTTTGTTGGGTAGGGGGTTGTTGAAGTTATTGATATTAATTTGCAGCTTTATTTTTAGATATTATAATTTATGTGGAGATTGTTCAAATTGGATGTGTATTTTTTTATGTTTTATTTATTGTTTATGAGTACCCTTTTTAGGTCTGTAATTACGTTAAAATTTTTAAGTTGTAAACTACCTTAAGCATGCAAGGGCCAAACTAGGCTTTTTTCACCCATGTCAAAACTCAGTTTCACCAGCACCATATGAGATACTGACAAACTGATTGGTTGCACCACATTGGTGACCCCGGGTCTAGGCATTTAAAACTGTTCGGCTGCTTTAGTTCTACTCTGTCAATTGTTTTGGATTTTTGACAGTTTTGGTTTGCTGTGCTTGTTATGAAGGTTGCTTTTTTTTGTACATACTTGGGGTTCCGCTCCTGCTTGCATTGCTCACCAGCTCTGCTCCTCTCCCTTAGACCTCACCAACACCCACCTCTCTCCCCTTAACAGCTCACCCCAAACCCACCCAGACAAACCATTCTCTGAAGCATCATCCCGCCCCATCACATTGCTTCGTGGTGTCTTAAGAAGGGGTTCATTGCTTCAGAAAGCAGTTGGGCTTTCCAAGTTCTCTGCCTCGCCACTGTCTTACCATCCTTGTCTGCACACTTTGCCACTCTCTCACTGGCCACTGTGGTCTGTGCAAGCCACTCCTTTGCAACCTTCTGCCACCTGCTCTCTCGCTGGCCTCTGCCACCCAGCCACCCACTTGTTTTCTCACTGGCCTCCTGATAAATTTGTCCTCACACTAGTTTGAAGCACCACCTATTGGCAGCCATGCAAACTGTAGTGTGACAACATACTTACAATTTTATATATTATCTATTAGATACAGTGTATTTGTACACTCCCCTGGTATCCTTAGAAATATTTTCAAATAAAAAGGCTGAAAGTCCTCATGGGAAGTGTACTGCCAGAATGGAAAACATATAGCCCTGGAGATGTTGCTTGGCTATAATAACTGCCCTCATCCTGGACCTTTGTGTCTGCAGATGAGAGTTGCCTGGAGGGCTGCATATTCCCCACCACTGCAGCACTGGATAGAGTAGAACAGTTCAGGACCATGGACAGCTCACTATAGTGTTTGCTGCAAGGTAAATCTAGATCAGTGTTTCCCAAGGGTGCGATATTCCAAGGGGGGCACAGGTGGAAAATGTGTAAATGAGGGGGCACAGCAAGAGGCTAGGGGGGCACAGAGGGAAGTGAGAAGTGAAGAAAAAAATCATTCTTTAAAATAAGAAAAATCCTGATTGGCTGGCTATCCGCTTGGCCAATCACAAGCGGGTAAGGGGACAGCCCACTAGGGCTGAGTACTTATTTTTGCCACATGCATTTTCTTGGCACAGTCTGGTGGGAGAGGACAATCACTGAGGCTCCCGTTTTGACCAATAAAAGGTAAAGGTACCACTGACCATTAGGTCCAGTCATGAACGACTCTGGGGTTGTGCGCTCATCTCGCTCTATAGGCCGAGGGAGCCGGCATTTGTCCACAGACAGCTTCTGGGTCATGTGGCCAGCATGACTAAGCCACTTCTGGTGAACCAGAGCAGCGCACGGAAACTCCGTTTACCTTCCTGCCGGAGTGGTACCTGTTTATCTACTTGCACTTTGACGTGCTTTCAAACTGCTAGGTGGGCAGAATCTGGGACCAGTAGAGCCCGCAATTCAGAACCCTCAGATCTGGTAAATGGGGGGGGGGCAATGGGTAGGCCTGGGAGAACCAGAGCTGCTTGTTGTTGCTGCCAGTGTTGGGCCCGGTGGCAGCCTGGGCCTGACTCTGGAATGTGCAGGGTGCAATCCACCCCAGTGCCTAGTGGATCAGGGCCTTCAGATGTCGCCGAGGGGCACAAGGTCTGTAAGCAGTGTCTGCCCAGCTCTGCAAGGCGCTGGATGAAATCCACCCCAGCCTAGCTGAGCAGGGATGTCTGGGTGCTGCTGACTTGCATATAGTAAATTATAGTAAAGTATCTACTCAGAAGAAAGTTGCACTGAGTTCAATGGGCCTTACTCCAAGGTAAGGGTGTGTGGGGCTATAGGGTTTTATCTAGGCAGCCAGGGCTCCTCCAGATGACAAGATCTTTTGCACCAGGTGAGTAAGGACCACGTGCTTTTAAAATTCTCCCATATATACAGAACTCCCTGTTCGCCTTTGTACTGTATCTACAGTTTTCCTCCTCTATGTCAAATAACTGGGGTCAAATAAGTGTTGTTTACTTTTTATTTTATTTTTTTTAATATATTTTTTATTGAGTTTGTAAAATACAGAAAAAAGAATAAAGAGCATATTATAAGAGTACAGTAGAAAGGTTACAACTTTTCTTGTTCTTTTTTCCAAATCTACTGGACTTCCCCACATCCTCCCAACCCTGCATTCTCTGTGATACATAACATCAGCAATTTGTTAACTTATTTCATTACTTGTTGTATCCTTCGTTTTATCATGTTACCCAATTTCAAATGTGTTAACCCAAATCATGTACATTTTCATTTAAACACAATAAAGTTATTTCATTATTCTATCTCAGACTTCTTGTGACTTAATTTCCATTTCTTTAGTTTAACATTACTGAAGCTAGAGTTTCCTAAAAGGTGCATTTTTTAACATTCATACAGCTTATAATGTTTTTCCAGATAGTCCTTAAATTTTTTCCAGTCCTCCTCGATTGTTTCTTCTCCCAAGTCTCGGATTCTGCCAGTCATTTCGGCCAGTTCCATGTAGTCCATCAACTGCGTGTGCCATTCCTCCAGTGTGGGTAAATCTTGTGTCTTCCAATGCTTTGCAATCAGGATCCTTGCTGCTGTAGTAGCGTACATAAAAAAAGTTCTATCCTTCTTAAGCACTCTCTGGTCCACCATGCCCAGGAGGAAGGCCTCTGGTTTCTTAGGTAAGGTAAATCTAAGTACCTTTTTTAGTTCATTATGAATCATTTCCCAAAAGGCCTTCACTTTCGGGCAGGTCCACCAGAGGTGAAAGAATGTCCCTTCTGCCTCTTTACATTTCCAACATTTATTATCAGACAGGTGATATATCTTAGCAAGCTTGACTGGGGTCATGTACCACTGGTATATCATTTTCATAATGTTTTCCTTCAAGGCACTACATGCCGTAAATTTCATTCCGGTGTTCCATAACCTTTCCCAGTCTTCAAACATAATGTTATGCCCCAAATCCTGCGCCCACTTTATCATGGCGGATTTGACTGTCTCATCCTGGGTATTCCATTTAAGCAGCAGGTTATACATTCTCGAAAGTAGTTTACTTTTTGGTTCTAACAGTTCTGTCTATAGTTTCGATTTTTCCACCTGGAATCCAACCTTCTTATCTACTTTGAAAACCTCTTGAATTTGTGCATAATGCAACCAATCTCGCACCTTGTTTTTTAATTTTTCCAAGCTCTGCAACCTCCAATTGTCTCCAATCTTTTCAATTATTTCCCCATATTTAGGCCAATTGGCCTCCATGTTAGGTCTCTTACGTGCCTTGGCCTCCACCGGTGAGAGCCACCTCGGAGTCTTACTCTCCAATAAGTCTTTATATTTTGTCCAGACCATTAAAATTGCTCTCCTAACAATGTGGTTTTTAAACAATTTGTGCACTTTAACCTTGTCATACCACAAATATGCATGCCACCCAAAAGCATTGTCAAACCCTTCCAGATCTAGGACATCAGTGTTTTCCAGTAAAATCCAATCTTTCAACCAGCAGAAGGCTGCGGATTCATAATATAACCTCAAGTCTGGCAGGGCAAATCCCCCTCTTTCTTTCGCATCAGTTAATATTTTAAACTTTATTCGGGGCTTTTTGCCCTGCCAAACAAACTTAGAAATATCCTTCTGCCACTTTCCAAAACATTCCACCTTGTCCACGATCTGTAGGGTCTGAAACAAAAATAACATTTTTGGCAATACATTCATCTTTATAGCTGCTATTCGGCCCAACAAGGAAAGTTTCAATCTTGACCACGTTTCCAAATCTCTTTTGATTTCTGACCAACATTTCTCGTAGTTGTCTTTAAACAAATTCAAATTTTTGGAGGTCAGATACACCCCTAGGTATTTTACTTTTTTTAACCACATTTAATTCTGTTTCTTTCAGGAACTCATCTGTTTCTGTAGTTGTCAAATTTTTTGCTAAGACCTTAGTTTTTTGCTTGTTCAGCTTAAATCCCGCCACCCGACCAAAGTCAGAAATTAATTCTAACACTCTTTTAGTACTAGAGACTGGCTCCTGTAATGTTAATACCAGGTCATCTGCAAATGCTTTCAATTTATATTGTTTCACTCCGACCTCGATTCCCTGTACCAACCGGTCCTTTCTAATCATGTTCAATAGCACCTCCAGAACTGAAATAAACAATAGAGGGGATAGAGGGCACCCCTGCCGTGTCCCTTTTTCAATTTTAAACTCCTCTGTCACTACATTGTTTACTATCAATTTAGCTTTTTGTTCTGAATATATTGCTTCTATTCCATTTTCAAACCCCCGCCCCACTCCCATCCCTTCCAAATTTTTCTTCATAAACATCCAAGAAATGTTGTCAAAGGCTTTCTCCGCATCAATAAAGATTAACACCGCTCTAGTGTTAAGCTTTGTTTGTAAAAGTTCCAAAATGTTGATGATGTTTCTTGTGTTGTCAAACAAATGCCTACCAGGGAGAAAACCTGCCTGGTCCTTATGGATCACTTCATTAAGCACTTTTTTAAACCTACTTGCCAAAATGTCTGCAAAAATTTTGTAATCCACATTTAGGAGTGAGATGGGGCGGTAGTTCTTAAGCTGGGTCTTTTCAGTTTCTAGTTTGGGTATCAATGTGATGAAGGCTTCTTTCCACGTTTCCGGTGCCTTCCTCCCCTCCATAATCTGGTTACAGACCTCCAACAAAGGTTGTATCAAATAGTCCTTCAAAACCTTATAGTATTTGGAGGTAAGTCCATCAGGGCCTGGAGATTTGCCTAATTGGAGGTTCTGAATGGCGCTTTCAATTTCTTGCTGTGTGATATTACTATTCAGGATTGTTCTCATTTCCTGAGGTATTTTCTGTAATCCGTTGGTTTTGAGAAATTGGTCCACCTCCGAATCTTTCTGTGGCCCTTGTAAATAAAGTTCTTTGAAATATCTCTGGAAGCACTTTCTAATTTCCTCGGGTTTCTGAACCATTCTCCCTTCAATCTCTAGATTTGTAACTGTATTAAGTTTTTGTCTCTTTTTCAACTGCCATGCTAGCAGTTTCCCACACTTATTTGCTGATTCAAAAGATCTTTGTTTCATTTGTTTAATTTTCCATTCCACCTCTTGATTTATCAATTTCAAATATTGTGCTTGGAAGAATTTCACTTCTCTCAGCACTTCCTTCGACTTGGGCCTGGATCTTAGTTTTTTTTCTCCATCTCTTATTTTTTCCAATATCTTCTCCTTTTCATTCCAGAGCTTTTTCTTGATCGTATTTTGTTGTATTAGAAACCCTCTCATGACTGCTTTACTTGCGTCCCAGATTGTTCTTTTTTCCACAGTGGTATTTAAATTTATCTCAAAATAGTCCTTTAAAGTTTTTGGGGCCTTCTTAACAATCTTCTCGTCCCTTAGTAAGGTGTCATTCATTTTCCATCTAAAGGATCCGGTTGTATTTAGTCTCAGTTCCATTTTCAAAGCGTTATGGTCGGAGCAGGTTTTTGGGCAGATTTCCACCTTTCTAGTCTTGGGTGCCAGTCCTCTAGATATCCATATTTGGTCGATTCGTGTCCATGTCAGATGAGCTTCAGAAAAGAAAGTTCCTTCTTTTCCTAGGGGGTTCTTAACCCTCCATATGTCAATTAAGTCCACATTGTCAGTCATTTCAAAAAAAGTTTTAGGTAGTCTGCCATCTTTCGTTATGTTAGCACTTTGCGACTTATCCATATTTACAGACACAACCCCATTCATGTCACCCATCATAATAATGTTGTTGTAGTTAGGGGACGCAGGTGGCGCTGTGGGTTAAAGCCTCAGTGCTTAGGACTTGCCGATCGAAAGGTCGGCGGTTCGAATCCCTGCGGCGGGGTGCGCTCCCGCTGCTCGGTCCCAGCGCCTGCCAACCTAGCAGTTCGAAAGCACCCCCAGGTGCAAGTAGATAAATAGGGACCGCTTACCAGCGGGAAGGTAAACGGCGTTTCAGTGTGCGGCTCTGGCTCACCAGAGCAGCGATGTCACGTTGGCCACGTGACCCGGAAGTGTCTCTGGACAGCGCTGGCCCCTGGCCTCTTGAGTGAGATGGGCGCACAACCCCAGAGTCTGTCAAGACTGGCCCGTACGGGCAGGGGTACCTTTACCTTTACCTTTAGTCTAAGTAGTCCAGCATAATCTCTTGCAGCTTCCTGAAAAATTCCGATTTTCCTTCATTTGGAGCATATATTCCTAATATCAAAAATTTTTCTCCTTGTGTCTGAATTTCAATCGCCAAAATTCTGCCGTGTTCGTCTTTAAATAAAAATTTCGGTGACAGGCTCTCCTTTGCATATATCACCACTCCTCTTTTCTTAACTTTATCCGAAGAAATAAATTCTTGGCCTAGTCTTTTGTTAATTAGCACTTTTCTGTGGAGCCTTGTCACATGCGTTTCTTGCAGGCAAATAATGTCCAATTGTTCTTTTTTCAAAATATGAAATACTTTTCTTCTTTTTTCCGGAGAATTTCCGCCATTTATATTCCAACTGAGAAGCTGCAACGACATCCTGGTCTAATTGGTGGGTCCTACAGTGGGGTGTCTAGGTTTCCCTCCGATCCCGGAGGTGGTAATGCTGGTCCGGATCCAGACGGTGTAGGCTTTGGAGATGGTCCCGGTGGTGGTGGTGGCCAAGAAGCTGCGGCTCCTTTCTGGAGGTCCTCCTCGTGGTCGTGTAAGAACTTCTGTTGGTCCTCAGGTGTTTTAATTCTTACTTTCCTTCCTTTGTAAGTAAATGATAGTCCTTGCGGAAACTCCCACCTATAAGGGATTGTGTTGTATCTCAACAGTTTGGTCAAATCTGTATAAGTGGTCCTAAGATCCAAAAGATGTTTGGGTATGTCTCTGTAAATTTCAGCCTTTTTGCCTTCTATCTCCAAAGATTTTTTAAAATGTAGGCCTAGTATCTTGTCTCTTTCCTCTCTTGATCTCAAAATAACCAAACAGTCTCTGGACTTATCCTTCTTTATCAATTTTCCCAGTCTAAAAGCCGTCACAATTTTAAAATCCTTGTCTTCCTCAATCCCCCAGAATTTGGAGAACAAAAGTGTTAAAAATCCCTGTAAATTTCCTTCTTCCAGTTCTGGGATGGCCCTTAACCTGAGATTATTTTCCTTACTTTTCAATTCAACCAATGACAGGTAGGCTTGTTGTTCCCCTACCTGTCTTTTCAGAGGCCTTACTTCCCCCTTGATCTCATCAACCTTTTTGTTCGCCTGTTCTGCTTTTTGACTGGCTTCCACAGCTAGTTTATAGTTTTCAGTCGTGGCTCCTTGCAATTTCTCAATTGCCTGAGTGTGCTGGGAAACCTGCTCAGATAATTTACTAATAGAGGATGTAGCTTGGTCAATTTTTGATGATTGATTGTCCACTTTTTGATTTAAAATTGCCAGTTGTTCCAAAATTTGTTTCAGGACTATTTCAGATCCTCCAGTTGCCATATCTTCTGCAGCAGGCTCTTCAGCTTCCACCTCCTGTGCTGTCAGCACAGTTGGGACGGATGATCTTCATTGATGAGATAGGGTTGTTTGAACAAGCTGCACTGGTTTCTTTTCTTTTTCTTTAGCTTTAGCTGCTCTTGTTCTCCCTGAGCCACTCATTCCACACCTGCCTCTGTTCAAGGTCAAATTTTCTTTTGTTCCATAAGTCAAACAAGTCCAGAGTGTAAACAATTTAACCACAAAAAATCACAATAAAGTACAGTTCCCAGGCCTCTATATCTCCACAATCCTCTAGGTGGGGGTATTTCAAAGTTTCAAGGAAGGAGAGAACTCTTATCCGCCATTGAAGTTCTTATGTTCCCTATGTTAAATCTTAGTAGTTCCAGAGCACAAAAGGAAGGTTCCCCGGGCTTTCTATTTCCACAAGGTGTCAAGAAAGGTCCCAGCAACAATGTTTAGACGTTAATGTCTCAGTCTATGTATCACTTTAAACTCCAATAACAGTATCAGCAGTTTGACAGTTCTCTTTTGCACACTGACAGCCCGACGGCTGGGTTGTCCCTTTTAACTCCGCATAGCTCAAAATTAGGAAGAAAGTTCCAAGAATAAAGTCCAGAAATTTTACAAAGATTTCCTGCTTGTCTTTTCACTACAAAGTCTATCAAATACACCCTCGTTTTGCTTTTACAATCCCTTTTAAACGCTTCAGCACTCTTCTGAACCGTTGCTTTGATCTGGTTAGCAAGATCGGGAGACGGACTTCCTGTTACTCGCCTCCCGTTTTCAGCCAAATTTCAGCCAAATTCCAAAATTTTAGCCCAATGTTTAGTTCCCCTTACTCACGGGTATGTTGCAGCCAATTTCGATGTTTTCAAGAAGAAAGGTCGGCGCTCATCAGCAGCAGCAGCGCGGCTTTGCATCCACGAAAAGAGCGATGAACTCACAGCGCCGCTCCCCCTTTCACGTTCCGGAGCCCCTTACGGGGTTCCTTCTTCGTTTCTGGGGGGGCTTTTGGCGCCCGCCGAGTCCCACGGCCACAGGCTCGCTCTGCCTGTGGTTTTTCTTGATGGGTCTCCGCTTTGCCGCAGCGGACGACCCTTTTTCGCGGAGCCCCTCTTCACAGAGTAAAGAGGACGGCCATTGCCGTTTTGCGCCACCTCCGGTGTTGTTTACTTTTTATAATACATGGAAGATGGATCTCCCCCAGGAAGTTCTGGTCTCTCCTTCCTTGGGAGTTTTCTAAGCAAAGATTGAATGGCCATCTGTCATAGATGCTTTAGCTGAGTTTCCTACATTGCAGGGGGTTGGACTAGATGACCCTTGGGGTCCCTTCCAGCTCCACAATTCTATGTTTTTCTGCTTCAACAATATTTCATTATGTTCCTATCATTTTATGTAATGGTATTTTGTATAAATTATAAAAATTATAAATAAAATATGTTCTATTTACAAACAAAACATTTAAATAGCTAGCTTTCTACTGGTAGGACTTGGGGGGAGCACGGTCATAGCTAGGAAGGGTGCAGGCTTTTGTTAGGGGGGCAGAACCTCAGATTTGTATTGATTTTTACTTATTGGGGGGTAGCTGCCTCCCTTGTCCCCCTTGGCTATGCCCATGGGGGAGCCACAGGAAGGAAACAAGGTCGAAAGGGGTCACAGTCAAAAAAAGGTTGGGAAACACTGGTCTAGATGAGAGGCAAATCCACATGCAGAGAGCTTGGAATGTTGCTCTAGCAATAATCTGAAGGCCACTGCAAGGTCAAGCAGTCCAAAGGCAAAGATGGTGTCTGAAACTCTGCATCCTCAGAGGAAAACTACTTGTTCCCCTTAAGGTGACCTTGGCTTTAAAAGAGGATGAAGATCTTCTCTAGACTAGGTGAATGCCTGAGACAAAAACAGTAGCCCTTCCCTCATGACTAAGAACTGGGAAGAGAGGGCAGAAAGGGGTAGCCAACTTGGTGGTCTCCAGATATGATTGGGCTACAACCCCCATCATCCCTGACTATTGGCTGGAGCTAATAGTATTGCTCCAGTGTCACCTGCTGGGCACTGTCCTCTTCTCTGGGGCAGATACTTTTCAAATGCTCTAGGGTGAACGAAGAGTAGAGCTTGAAACCCCCAGAGGAGACTAAAACAGGAGCAGAGAAGTCAAAGATGTGAGACACACACCAAAACAGTAATTTGCTCAGAGTAAATTAACACAAACTATAAAAAACTAGCACTTCAGGAAAAGGTTGAGCTGGATAGTGACAATACATTTCTCCCCTAAAGTTCTAGTTGTCTAAGCTATGGGAGTTTTTAAATGAAAGAGCATTCATATATGCAACCCTCTGAAGCGGTACAGTCCCAGCAGAACTGCATGCCTTGCATGTTTATTCCGAGTGTAGGACTCTGCTTTTAATTTGGCCAGCCTCTAATCTACCCACAATAATCTTGCACAGTTGTGATCTAAGGCACTGAAGAGGAAAAACAACTATCAGGTATCACTGCACCATCAGCAAGCTACTTTTGTTTCAGAGGCAATATTGGTTTTAAATTGTTATGATGATTAACACCAAAGGAGTGTTATTTTACAAGCATTATGCTGAACATGAGCAAGACCTGCCTCGTTAATATTTACCTTTAATAAACAAAAGAAGCGAGAGGCATGGAGAGGTATCTGACAAAGATGTCAATTGCAAATCTGCCAAATAGCAGTTGGCAGTTTATGAAAAGAACAGCAAATCTACAAGGCTGTATATTCAAGAGCTGAAGGTCACAAAGGCTCTAAAACACCAGCAAAAGAAATGAATATGTTACAGGGAGCTGGGGGCATTCAAGGTTTCTGACTGTGCTAGTTGTTAGTACTGCATTCTCAAAGGAGAACCTCTGACCAAATTCAGGAAAGGTCCAAAGCACACCAATTTTCCTCTGTCCAGATTCAGGGTGCAGAACTCAGCTGGGGGCAAAATGCAGTTTCACCGTCAATATGCCCAACAATGTGCTCATCTCAGTGCCTGGAGGCTGTCGCTTCCTCCCCAAATAATGCTCTGATGCAGGCTTTTGGCTGGGGGTGGGAAATCAGCCACCAACCAACATCCACTGCAAAGGGCACCCTGTCAGCAGCTGGTGATCCACTGGATCGTTATTTATAGTTTTATGAAAAGAATAGGCAGCATTCATAAGCACTTGAGGCTCCTAGGGGAAATAGGCAGTGTCCAGTGAGCAAAACACAAAGTACAGTGGTACCTTGGAAATCGAACAGAATCCATTCCGGAAGTCCATTCAACTTCCAAAACGTTCAGAAACCAAGGCACAGCTTCCGATTGGCTGTAGGAAGCTCCTGCAGTCATTCGGAAGCTGCAGAAGCCACGTCAGATGTTCGAGCTCCAAAGAACATTCACAAACCGGAATACTCACTTCCAGGTTTGCTACGTTCGGGAGCCAAAACAAGGTGTTCAAGAAGGTATTGTCTCAGCAGGAACGCAGGTAGCGCTGCGGTCTAAACCACAGAGCTTAGGGCTTGCCGATCAGAAGGTCAGCAGTTTGAATCCCCCTGACAAGGTGAGCTCCCGTTGCTCGGTCCCTGCTCCTGCCAACCTAGCAGTTCAAAAGCACATCAAAGTGCAAGTAGATAAATAGGTACCACTCTGGCAGGAAGGTAAATGGTGTTTCCGTGCGCTGCTCTGGTTTGCCAAATGCTGGCCACATGACCCAGAAGCTGTCTGCAGACAAATGCCAGCTCCCTCGGCCTATAGAGCGAGATGAGCACGCAACCCTAGAGTCATCTGCAACTGGACCAAACAGTCAGGGGTACCTTTACCTTTATTGTCTCAGTAGGGAGCAAGAGACATCTGAAACCTTGGAGTGTGGTAGACTCCACCCCCTTGTAGAAACTGGCAAGGTGGCTAAGTGGCCCTCCCCTTATATTTCAGCCTTTGACTTCTGTGCAGTTATGGAGATGTTAAGTTATGGAGTGAAGGGGATGGATGCTCTGAGTCCGAGCATGTGCCGGCAATGCGTCTACTGGCTAAGAGCCCCTCATAAAAGGTAATGACAGATAATCACAAGGAAGCAGCCTGGACTTTCAAACTACCACCACACACTGCAAGGTTCCTTAGTTGTGGGTCATGACAAATGCAAGGAACAGAGGTTACCAACAGGGAATTTTTGAAGGGTTTTTGAAAATACATGGATGGTCCTTACTTTTATCTTCTTCATCATGTTATGTGCCCTTCCATGGCACTTCCAGCACTTCCAGTGCTGAGTGCTCAACATTCTTTATGTGGCAGCATAATCCACCACAGCTAAGAGGCAAAGTGACGCCACAATTCCCAGCTGTACCACAGCAAAAACACATACTAAAATTGGTATTTTTGTTCCAAACTAAACATCCCCCAGACCAGGCATTATTCACCTTATTTTTGCTTAGCCAACTTTTTTTTCCCCTTGCTCTGCTCCTGAAAACAATAAATCCAGATAATGAGAAAACATCTTAAGCGCCTGGGTTGGTTTGCTCTGCCAATTCACAACTGTTTCTCCTGCTAACAACTCACAATAACTTCCCGTTTATTTGATTTTATCCACATCATTGTGACAACCCGGGAGACAACTAAGACAATTGCTTCAATTATTTTTATTTCCTTCTTCCAGCATAGGGAAGTCTGTTCTTGGTGCCAAAGAGGCCTTGGATACTGTTTGAGCAAGTGTTTCTCTTAAGAAGGATACACAGGGACCAGATTCACCCTGGTGTAGCTCCTGGGGCTGTGTTTGATGATGCTTGGGAGGGAGAACATTTGTTGCTGATGATGGGAGGTGGGGAAACCCATGTTGCCAAATATTTCCTATGCATTATATCCAATGCTAGACCTACTCAGAATGGACAAGAATAACAGGTCTATTGATTTCTGTGGGTCTACTCTGACTAGAATTTATCTGGATAAAATCCCTTCTTTTGACCCTATTGGGTGTCCTTTCATTGTCCTTCATTTCAATGGTACATTCTTCCATCTTCACGCTCACTGCCTTCAGCCCTATCCTTTTAAAAATTGCATATGTATCCACTTATTTTTCCAAGGAGCTCTGGATTGGCATACGTGGGTCTCCCCATCTTTGTTTAATCCCCACAACAGTCATGTGGGGTAGGTTAGGCTGAGAGGCAGTGACTGGTCCAAGGGCACCCAGTGAGCTTCACCAAACCACACTGGCTCTTGATTTGCCCACGTAGCTCATTTTAACCCGATTGGCTGTGGTGAGCCATATGATCATGAGTGACCATTGCAAGATTCTGTCATATATAGTGCAGTGATACCATGGACAAACAGCATATAGGGAGCCGCAGCCAATAGGATTACAAGACAGGGTAGGGAAAGAGAGCCAAGGACTACAAAGGTGAAGGAGTTGGTGGGTGCCAAAAACAGCCACCAAATTGTGCAAATGTGTTCAGGAGTGCCAAAAATAGTGCCAAACAAGAGATACTTAATGCCATTGGTGGGGAACATGTTAATGGACTCCAACTTGCATCAGCCCCAGGCAGCCCGAGCAATAACCAGGAATTATGGGAGTTGTAGTCCAACTACATCTGGAGGATCACAGGCTCCCTACCCTGCTTTACACAACCTCAATAATATAGTCTGATCGCCAGCTAACCGGGTCTACTCAGAAGGCAGTCCCACTGAATTCAGTGGAGCTTACTTCCAGGAAGAGGGGTAAGGATTTCAGTCTTAGTCATACTTGGGTTAGACCCATGAACTCGAGTTATTTAACACTATTGAACTCAAAGTGTCTAACTATGAATATTACTAACATTGTATATGCTTGGGTGGAACATCAGATATCACCCACAAAATGGGGCAAGTAGTTTCTGCTCAGCGATAATAAATAGATTAATTTGTTCCTATTAACAAAAGACTTTTCACAGTAGAATTTTTTGGAATCCAAATCTCCCTCCCCCTCCTTCCCACCCACCCCACCCCCGGTCTACTTTTACACAGAAATGCTGCTTCTAAGAACATTTAAATGAAAGCAGGCTTTTCTGTTTCCTTGCTACAGTTTAGGACTTTTTTTAAGAGAGAGAAAGTCCTGAATAGGAGCTTGCTTGGGAAATCTAATAAATGATCCAATTAGAAAGAAAGCATGAGATCGGGGACAGCCAACACTGAGAGAGAAATCATATCAATGGCTTTCTTTTACTAAAAGGAAGTTTTTTTTAAAAAAAGTTTGGCATTAAAAATTGTGGCCGAATTTTAAATGGTTAATAAAGTTTTAGGGGTTTTTTTTAACAGTACTAGCAACTCACAGTGTTAACTATATCTTGTTAGAAGATACAGTACAGTAGGTGTCGTGCTGGAGCAGAAAGCTTAAGTGGGGAACTCCTCAGATAATAATACAGAAGAAGAAGAAGAAGAAGAAGAAGAAGAAGAAGAAGAAGAAGAAGAAGAAGAAGAAGAAGAAGAAGAAGATAAACAACAATAGGCAACTGTATAGCATTTTTCAGCGTTCTAAGAGCCCCAGCGGTCGCCCTAGCTCCACATTACCCACACTGGCTGGCAGCTACTCCTGAGGTTTGAGAGAGGAGCTTTTCCCAGCCCTACACAGAGATGCCAAGGATTGAACCTCAGACATTCTGCATCCAAAGCTTTGTCATCAAGCTATAGCTCCTCCCCAAATAAATACCCAAGTTAAAATATAATAAATAGGAACACTGGAAGGTGCTTTTAAGGAATCAGACAATTGCTCCATCTAATACAGTATTATCCTTCCCAGCCCTATCTAGAGATGCCTGGGATCAAAGCTGGACTCCTCTGCATTTAAAGTAGGTGCTCAACCACCGAGTTAATCATGCTTTCCCTTAATAAAAGATTAGAGTAGGGCTAGGGAACCTCAGGCCCAGGAGACAAAACACAGCACTCCAGGTATCTCTATCTGGCCTTGCTATTTCATTGCAGTACCACTGCTTTGAGACCTACGTGGCCTCGTCCACCACTGGCATGTGACCCCACAATGCTCCCCCACAGGGGAATGGGGCTCTCAGGCTGAAAGAAAGCTCCTTGGAGTACAGTGGCTGATTTGCCCCTGCTCTAGGGACATGTGATGACATGTAGAGCAGAGAGGAGGGAGTAGATTGGAGCTGCCTCAGTGGTGTAAGGAAGAAAATGCCTATTGCCTACAGATGCTGTCTTACTCCCGCAGCGTTTCTCTAGCTTGGGTCCCTGGCTGTTGTTGGACTACAACTCCCATCATCCCTAGCTAGCAGGACCAGTGGTCAGGGATGGTGGGAGTTGTAGTCCAACAACAACCCAAGTCTGAGAAACACTGTGTCTAACCAAACCCATTTAACCCCACCCTTTTTTAGCCCCACAAACCAAGTCCTGTTTGTTGTTGTTTAGTCGTGTCCGACTCTTCGTGACCCCATGGGTGGGAGACCTAGTTCTCATTCATACCACTTCAGGCTGAGATGGAACAAAAACCCCTTGTGTGTAGAAGCTGAGCATGAACATGAACAAGGCTAGGCTAGACTATGGTTACAAGGTGTCCCCGTTTCCCGGGGACAGTCCCCGGATTTACAAATCTGTCACCGTACAAAATCTGTCCCCGGAATGTCCCCGGATTTAGATTTTAAGTGTTGTAGATTTATTAGTAGGGAATGAATGTTCCGTGATTGGTTCAACGGCACAAGACACATCATATGGGTGCACTATCAAGCTGGCTCTGGGCTGTTGAGACTGCCGCTGCTGCCGCTGCCACTGCTAAGGGGGAAACAGGGACGCCCAGTGTGTCAACTGGGGGAACCGCTCACACACACACCGTGACCCAAATTGAGCCAGAAGTGAGAGCACCCGGCCACCCTGCCAACTGCCCAGCAGCGCTCCGGGGCCAGGAAAACCCCGGAGCCGACGCAGCGAGAAGGAGAAGGAAGAATAGAAAGAAGGAGAAAAAAGAGGGGAGCCCCAACCTTGCCACGCCACTACCGCCACCGCTGTGAAGGAGAGGTAGGAGAGCACCGGGAGGGCAAGGACACGTGGCTGAGCCCAGGCCCAACCTGAACCTACTCCACGGCAGCTAGTGCTCCAAGAGAGCAGGCCAGAGTCCAGAGGAAGGCTGCATGACAGAGGAGACCACAGAAAAGATATTATTTCTTATTTTTTTAAAAAAAAACAACTTGTTTTAATAACTTTTTTTTCTCTTTTCAAAAAAAAAAGGGTCCCCGGATTCTTTGAAAAAAAATCTGATAGCGTTAGGCTAGACCCTTCCCCCGAGGCCCCTAGTTTTCTATGTGTGTGCATTTTTTCACAAGTTTGTTTTGCACAGAGGAGCCAACTGAAGCAGACCAGGGCAGGCTCACCACCACACCTGCTCTTTGGACCAAGCAAGCCCCCAAACTCAGCCCAAAGACAGACTCCAAAGACAAGCTGCCTCATGCTGAAACCCTTGGGTTCATCTAGCTCAGTATGGTCTCCTCTGATTGGCAATGACTCCAGAGGGTTTCAGATAGGAGACATTCGCAGACCTACCTGGAGGTGCCAGGATTGAACCTGGGACCTCCCCCCCCCCCAAATGTAAGCAGATCCTCGACCACTGGTCTGCAGTTCTTCCACATTAATGGAAGCATCAGCAATTTAGTTGGTAGCAGGGAAATCCTGCAATGTCAGCAGCAGGTAATGGTTTTAGAATGCCTTATTGTCAGGAGCTGGAGTCAGGAGCAGGTCAGCAATAAAGCACCTGGTGTCAGTGAAGTTAAATCTTTATTCAAAGAAACCAAAGCAGCTCAGGCCTAGTGACCACTGCAACCCTTGAACTAATGAGGCAGTTACGAGGACTGAAGATCCCCACCTTTCCACCGCTCTAAAAGACTCCTCTCCTGGGTCCTTCCTGAGCAGCCTAAGGCTCCTTCATCTTGTCTCTCTTTGCTCTGCCCTCTTCACTTCGCTGCGTGTTCTAGGAGACCAGGGGGCAGTGAACTGGTCGCAGCAGGAGGGGAAGACACCCTGGCTTCTTCAGCGGCCTGCTTCCCATCCTCTCCAGAGGCTCCTCCTCTCAGTCTGCTCCCTCTTCTCCCTCTGCCCAGGCATCGTCATCCCAGCACACACATCCCTGGCTCTGAGCCTTCTTCCCCCGGGGGTTCCATTGGGGGTTTCTCAGCTGGTGCCTCTGTGGCGTTTGCCCTCCTAGGTGTGTGACATCATACTGGGTTCATAAGGAAAGGGTTAACTAATTGTAAAATGACTAACCAATAGGAACCCAAGGGGAGGAGTTAGAGTTGTTAAGAAGTCAGTCTGGAGTTAGAGAAGAGAGAGAGAGGATAAGTCTGTGGGTTGGGCTAGTCTGATGTGAGAGAATCTGTTGAGATAATCAGCCAGAAGGTATTAGGAAGGTATAGGCTGGTAAAAAAACTAAAGTTAAGAAACTGGCAAGAATACAGTGGTACCTCAGGTTAAGTACTTAATTCGTTCCGGAGGTCCATACTTAACCTGAAACTGTTCTTAACCTGAAGCACCACTTTAGCTAATGGGGCCTCCCACTGCTGCTGCGCCGCTGGAGCACAATTTCTGTTCTCATCCTGAAGCAAAGTTCTTAACCTGAAGCACTATTTATGGGTTAGCAGAGTCTGTAACCTGAAGCGTACGTAACCTGAAGCATATGTAACCCGAGGTACCACTGTATTATCTGAGAAACCATAAACTTGTTAACGCTTATAAAATAAACTTGTTTATTTGGTTCAATTTTAATAACTGTCTGGACTCAGTGTTTTACCCGAGAGTAACGGGTTGGTGGCAGCGGGGAAGAGAGCACAGTGGTGGCACAGGGATCAATAGACCGTCAAACATCCGGGGACCCTGTGTGATCGCCACAGCCTCCCACCACTCTTCTGCATCAAGCCAGTCCATGACCCTTATACAAAACCAGAGGTCTTTCCTAGTTTCTATTGCAGGTGATACCAGGGATTGAACCAGCGACCCCTTGAATGCAAAGCAGGTTCTCTGCCACTGAGCCATGGCTCCTCCCACCCAGCCGGTGCTTTCTGCCAGCCATGAAGAGTCCTGCCCTTCCGATGTGCACTCCTGCCCTCTGTTTAACCAAACTCAGCCCATGCCTTCCCCTCCCCAGCCCCGCTGTCCGAAGTCCCCACAGGAAGGTCAGCAATTTCATTGTGCTAACAGGCATTGTGGAGAGTTCCCCTTCCTATTTAAATTCTTTGTGTGCAGGGTTAGGTCCCCCCCCCTTCCTTTTTCTAAGGGCTGAAAAACCACCACCACAGCATGATAAGACAATAGCTAAATGTACCCTGATTGCAGTAATTGCATCCATCCCTGTGTCGGAAAGTCTTGTATTGTATTTCTAATACGCACTGATAAGTGCATTCACAACATGATTAACGGCCTCGAGACAAGAATGGCTATTATGTTTAACAGAGTGATTAACGAGTGACAGAGCCGCAAACTGTATGCCGGGGTAAATTGGCTCCTTTTAAAATTACATGCAGCCCTTTTTTCCCTCCCCTTTAATATATTGTTCTGTTGGGGGGGGGGGGGGGGAGAGAAGGACAGACATGTAATCATTTGCTATGCATATGCATTGCAGAGCTTGGTTGATGAGGAACATGGTGTTTTCTGTCTTTTTAATCGCCTAATCGCAATTAAGCCAGCACTCATTTTCCTCTTAATTACGCTGGAATCGGTACAAGAGACCATCCTGATTCTTTCTCTTTTTTCCCCCAATTGCTAAGAAGTAACCCTTAACATAGTGTTCCCCTACATTTGATATCCGCCCCCTTGATGAAATTAGAGGCAATGTCCCACCCCTACTGTGAAAACAAGGACTATATATTTTCAGGTGGGTCAACCCTATAAGTGTGGCTTCTGGATGCTCTGTCCTCCCCTTTGGGCCAGTTAGGTAAGGCTCAGAGATGGGAGCATGATTTCTAGGGTATGGTGAAAAGAACATAAGAAGAGCCCTGCTGGATTTGTTTATTTATTGTATATATCACCCTTCATATGAAGATCACAGGACGATTTACAGCAGGCCATTTTTTTCCAGCCGGAACTCAGTTCTGGCACCTCCAGTGGGTACCAATGCCATTCTAAGGGATGTTCATGGTGAGTTCCAACAGAAGAGCAGCATCTTGCAGCACAGGTGGTGCTAACAATTAGGCTGCACCTGCTGCTGCTGCTGCTATTACTATATAAGAACTTGGTTTCCACTTTTTCCTTGCCAGAGCAATTTCAGAGCTCTGTGTTCCGCAGAGCATAGCCCAGAGGTCGGCAACCTAAGGCCCAAGGGCTGGAAGCAGCCCATGAGGGTTGCTTAACTGGCCCATGAGCCGCCCCTGAACCGAGCCGCCTGCTTGGCAAGTCCCCATGCGCTGCACTAAACCGGCATGGCGACTCTCTTCCGCAGCTCCAGAAATCACTTCTGTGCATGTTCAGATGCCAGAAATCGCTTTCTGCGCAGGCGTGATTTTTGGCATCTGGGCATGCGCAGAAGCGATTTCCAGCATTGTGCTGCACTGGTCCAGCCCATACAGGATCTCTGTGGGAGTAATGAGATGGAATGATGAGAAGAATGTCTTCCAGGAAGGTTGCATTAACAATGTCCCTGAATCTGGGCACATAGTGTATATTGATAAAGTGATGGAAAGATCTACTTGTTCCTCCTAATACAGGTCCAGATGTGTTAGTACACACACACACACACACACACACACACACACACACACTATATTTCACACCTTCTACCACTGCATAGATGAAAACAGGGAAACTGGGTTGTATCCAATGTAATGCTATGTTAAAGGCACTTAGTAGTATATTTGTTCTGGTGGCAAAATGTTTTGCACCAATGGAACATTGTCAGATGAGAGAATGCACAAGCAAGTTGCTGGCAACTTCCTTGCACAACAGACTGTGGATTCTGTTGCACAATGAGTTTCAGCTAGTGCAACTCCTCTGTTGTGCAACGTTAAAACTCACCCATTACTAGCACGAGACAGAAAATGCTCACTACTACTCACTGAGCAGCCGAATAACTGAGCTTGCTCACTACTCACCCCAAGCCATGAGATGTTAAATGTGAGAGCTCATCACAGCTGTTTACCCCCTGAATCAGAGCAAACATCAATTGGGTTTTCTCCGGACTGACATTTGCTCCGATTTAGCACTAAAGAGCAAGTTTTCAGGGGGGCAGTGGTGGGACAAAGGCAAAACTGCTTTGATCCATGTCCAGGAAGAATGGGACAGGCAGAAAACTGCTCAGACCCATGCTTTCTAGGCATGAGACAAGTGGAAGTGGGAAAAGAAAAATAGAAAGAAGAGTGAACTGGTGTGCCTGAGCCTAGTTACCCAGGAGACAGCATGACTGGTGACCCACTTTTATGCCTATTCCTAACCTAAGGTTTGCTGCTTGCAATGCCTTTGCAAGAGAATTATTTACACCTGCCATCCGCTGCATTCATTTCTTCCACAATAACAAAGTCCTGTACAGTGGTACCTCAGGTTACATACGCTTCAGGTTACAGACTCTGCTAACCCAGAAATAGTACCTCAGATTAAGAACTTTGCTTCGGGATGAGAACAGAAATCGTGCTCCGGTGGCGCGGCAGCAGCAGGAGGACCCATTAGCTAAAGTGGTGCTTCAGGTTAAGAACAGTTTCAGGTTAAGAACGGACCTCTGAAACAAATTAAGTACGTAACCAGAGGTGCCACTGTACTAGTTTCTGAAGCAGGTGTGTTAGTAAACAGACTTTATCCAAGGATGGAAGAGAATTTTGATTGGCCCGTGTTGCAAAGTGAACCAACTTAACACGTACAGATCAGAATACTGTTAACAGATTGCCCCCTTCTCTGAATTTTGCCATCTGTACAAACATTGGATGATTGGCAGGTGGGTCACCCCGCCCACCTGCCAAAGTTTCCATTGAAACCACAGCTAAAGCAATGGTCTAAATGGAAATGGTTTTGTGATCCTGGAGCAAAAGGGAGTTCCTTTTAAGCTCCTGATTGTTCCTCTATAGTTGTGTGGGTGATTACATGCCTGGCATCACATATGATGTAAGGTGTGAGGTTTGAGTGTGGTTTCTGAGAAATCCCCCCCCCCCCCCAGGCCTAAGTGGGAGCCTTGCCGGCTAAATTTGGCCCACGGGCCAGCAGTTCCCAACCCCTGAGCTAACAGAAGTAGCAGCACACAGAACAAAAGGAGAAAAAAGAGACCTCTAATTGCAGAGGGAAAATACTCACAGACGTAAACAAATTGCATAATCTACGAAGCAAGTAAGTAAGAACAGTAATTCCCTAATATTCCCTTCAAATTTAAACTAAGCTTTTACGAGCCCATTTGCTGATGACAATTTCCAAGGCAGGCGCCGCTGCGCAAATTCCCTGCATGCCAGTTTGCATACAAATTGATTATTATTAGCAATAACAATTAATCCAAATGTATACAGAATGTAACATTCAAATCGGCACCCTGGCTTTATAATAACATTCACCATACTGAAAAACACAGTCTGGGGCTGAGGGAAGGATTTAAAAGTCTACATCAACATTACATGATTGCCTCGGCTATATCATTTGTTCTTGCTTTGTTTCATTTTCATCGTGTTAGTTTATACATCTCATTTGCAATGGCGTTGCCCATTCATTGTCCGCTTACCTCTCCTTCCCCACACAGCTCCATGTGGCCAGATTTAGGTGCAGCTGAGATGACACACTCAATGTCAGCATTCAGTCTGGCTCTCAGAGCTGAACTGGGGGACAAGAGGCAGCGTTGGCCACCAAGGTGGATGGCTCCAAAAGATTATTAGACAAAACCATGGTGGATAAAGGCCTATCAGTAGCTACTAGCCCTGAGGGCTATGTTCTGGTGCCAGAGGCTGCATGCATTTCAGTACCATTCCTGGAAACCACAGGAAGGGAGAGTGCTGTTGCACTCACGTTCTTCTTGTTGATTTCCCATGGGCATCTGGTTATTATAATTGTTATTTATTACATTTGTTTCTCACCTGTCCTCCAAGGAGCTCAGGTTGGTAAGTAAAAATGTAGAATAAACACAGACAACAGGGAAACACTGGCCTGCAGGCGCTCCACTTGGAGAACATCCTTTAGCAAAGGTGCCCTGGGCTTTGAAGACACTCGAACGCAGGACAAATGGGAGAAATGTGCTAAGAGGAAGGCATGCTTGACAAATGCTCACTGTGATCAACTCCCACCCGGAAACCTATGTCCCCAGTGTGTGGCAAGGTCCCAGACCTTCCCGGGAAGTGGAATAAAGACACATGAAACAGTATTTTAGGCTAATGGGCAAAAATGGCCACAACTTTATGGGTTACAGAATGTGAGTGGTATTGGCTTAGGCATTGGAAACCACACGACTATACAGTGGTACCTTGGGTTACATACACTTCAGGTTACATACGCTTTAGGTTACAGACTCCACTAACCCAGAAATAGTACCTCGGGTTAAGAACTTTGCTTCAGGATGAGAACAGAAATTGTGCTCAGGCAGCGCTGTGGCAGCAGGAGGCCCCATTAGCTAAAGTGGTGCTTCAGGTTAAGAACTGTTTCAGGTTAAGAAAAGACCTCCGGAACAAATTAAGTACATAACCAGAGGTACCACTGTATCTGACTCCTGCCTGTCCATAGGAAGTCTTGGAAGGGTTAACCACCAGTAGGGGGAGCCCTGCTGATGCACATCAACCAGGAATTCCCGCAGGGTCACCGCTAGGGGTCATGCCATGGCCCTAGACCCCTCTCTGGGGCTTCGGACAGAGAGCACGCCCCCCCGGATTCATTTAAAGGAATACCCTTGAATTAGGAAGGGCAGGTGATGGCCACTACCTCCCCTCACCTCCAACCAAATACTCCAATGCCTAACTGCCAAACCTTACAAAGTTGGGACAATTTGCTACAAGGCAGGCGAAAAACCAAATAGCCAGTGCCAATTTGCCAAGTGGAAAAAATTCCTCCCAGGCCCCTTCAACAGGCAACCAACCAAGGTCCATAGCAAGGTCAAGAGATAAAGAGCCTAACCCTAAAGGAGGAGGGCGGGAGAACTGACCGAGCAGGGAGTTAAAGGGGGTGAGTCCTCAGCTGCGGGCAGTTTAAATAGCCCACGCCATGCCCCCGGACTGTCTGGATTGGGCGGCCTAGGGATGACGTGTCTGAGGACCCTCCAATGGTTCAGGGGCTATACCCTGTGCACATGGGGAGGTCTTGCTCCCAGCCCGCAACGTCATTTCCCCAGGAACGGGAAATGGGTCTGTGAAAGGACATGTGGATCCACAATTGGCCTCCACAGTCGCTTACAGACTCACTGTTAAAGCCATGTTTATGGAAGGCAATCTTACTCGGCTACAAGAAAAGAAGAAAGAAGAAGAAGGTATGCATAGACCATTTTGTCCTCACAAGGCAGAATTGTTGTTGGCAATGGGAGACAAAGAGACAATGGAGTTCACCTCTGAGGTGGAGTCAAACCATTGGAGAATCACAGTACCTGCTGTGGCGACAGAGACCAGTAATCCATAACTGC
This sequence comes from Podarcis gaigeae, assembly GCF_964106915.1. Classification (NCBI taxonomy): domain Eukaryota; kingdom Metazoa; phylum Chordata; class Lepidosauria; order Squamata; family Lacertidae; genus Podarcis; species Podarcis gaigeae. Next base: position 37,094,173 of record NC_139693.1, read on the forward strand.
TGCCTCCTGTGTTGTTTTTGCTGTGTTAGCAGCACCGAAGTGCCTGGGCAGTGTGTGTGGAGGTCCTGGGCTACCCAGACGACAGGAACCCCATCTCTGACTCACTGAGGTGGTCCAAAGGAAATCCACTCTGGATTTGTGTAGGGTTAACAAAGCAGAACAAAGCAGTACTATTACTTCAGCCTAGAATTGAATTAGCTGTTTTTTGTTTTGTTTTGTTTTTGCTGCTGCTGTTGCTACATCACACTGCTAAGTTTAGCTCACAGAAATGCTATTAGAAAAGTTTGCTTCTTTACTTACAAGTAAATGCACGCATCAGTGGATTTGGGTGGGAGCTAGGGCAGATAGGGGTTGGATTCCAACAAGATATGGAGGGCTACTGGCGTCTCACCCCTGATATAAATTCATTCTCAGAGTGTGCATTCTTATGTAACCAAAATGACAGCATGCACACACAAGAAGGATGTATTGGCAGACCCGGAGGAAATCCAAATTTTGCAGACATACATAACCCTAAAGGGGAGGGAAACAGATTGACAAGGGTTGAATATTGTCAGTAGTTACAGGATGTTGGCTGACTGCTGCAGAGGTGCAGCACAAAAGAGGGAAAGTTATATAATGTCCCGAAAGAGGAAATGGCTGGCTGGCTGGCTGGCTGGCTGGCTGGCTGGCTGGCTGGCACCCTGAGCAGCAGCACTCACGCTGCAACATTTTGTTGCAGGTGTCACTTGTGATTGATGACTCAATCTCTCCCTGAGAAAGGATCAAAGCTGCCAACCCTCCTCCGGATTTTCTCCACTGGCCCCGAACAGGAAAGCACAAAGTGACTGCAGTTGTACAGTTTATGATCGTGTTGGGGCGGAAAGAGAGGCCAAGCTTTATGCTCTCGCCTAGCAAAGGCTCTGGAGGAGGTAGCAGAGAGGGCTTCAGAAAGAGCAACAGCTGCCCCCTTGCTTGAGGTAGTGTGGTGTAGTGGTTAAGAGTGGTAGACTTGTAATCTGGTGAAGCGGGTTCCCTTCCCCACTCCTCCACATGCAGCTGCTGGGTGACCTTGGGCTAGTTACACTTCTCTTAAGTCTCTCAGCCCCACTCACCTCACAGAGTGTTTGTTGTGGGGCAGGAAGGGAAAGGAGAATGTTAGCCGCTTTGAGACTCCTTCAGGTAGTGATAAAGCAGAATATCAAATCCAAACTCCTCCTCCTCTTCTTCTTCTTCTTCTTCTTCTTCTTCTTCTTCTTCTTCTTCTTCTTCTTCTTCTCAGGATTCCCAGGGTCTCAGCAGAGGAAGGTTTCTCCTATTTCCTGCTACTGCATCCTTTTAACTGGAGATGACAGAGACCAGGGGAGCCAACTTGGATAAAACATTGTGGGGGGGGGGCAGGTAAGACACGGTGCACAAGACACAACACACTAACACAACCATTTGAATAGCAATGACCATCAACTGGGGGGGGGGGACAGCCCCCTCAAATATTTTATGGGGAGGAGAGAAAGGCGCTCAATCCCAGAAGTGAACTCAGGGCCATCAGTAAGAAAAGCAGGCACTTCACCGCTAGGGCAGCAGTGAGGAACTTCTGCCTAAATAGACCCATCAGGGATCCTAATTTGGGTTGTGGGGCCATTGTTCTCAAACCACGCCCAGTGGCCCAACAGCCGAGGCCATATGTGGGGCAGGTAAAATGGTGGCTGGGATCACCTGCACCAGGTAGTTCTCCATTGGGGTTGAGAGGAGCTGCTTTGAAGTCATCGCCTGATGCCATGATGACATCGGGTAATTGACAGGTGGGCATCCGTACCCACCTGTCAAAGTTGGTTCAGTGGGGAAGGTAAGGATCCGGCCCTTGCATTCAGCTGTGGTCCCTCTGCCTTTTGGTACCAGCCAGGCCTGCTCAGAAAGGGGCTGTTCAGAAGGGGAGAAGCAAACAGGAACAGAAGCTTTGAAGAGATGCCAAAATGCTGAGGCCAAAAATAGACACACCAACTTCTCTCCATAGCAGTCGCTAACTCAGGAGGGAGTTGACAAGTAGGCTCTCTTCCCACGCTTCTTAACGAACTGCCGTGAGCTTTGATGCCTTTTGTTTCTCAAATACAGAGGCAGTGTGGCATGGGATGCCAGAGAGCTTTAGACTTGACTTGGGGGCGCTTGCATTTGAAAGGCCTGCTTAGAACATGAAGCCCGTTGAGTGACTTTGGAGACCTCCTTCTCAGCCTAAGTTGCCCCACAAGAGCAGAAGAACAAAGGAAGACACCTGCAGGATCAGGCCAAAGGCCCATCTACTCCAGCATCCTGTTCTCATACCAGCCAAGCAAATACCTCTGGCAAGCCCCAAAGCAGAACCCAGGTACCACAGAGTTATCCCTTCTTGCAACCTTCCTAGTATCTAAGATCAGAACTGGAGGCCTTCCAAGGTGAGGTAAGTGGCCACCATCACCCAGGAGACCAAGTGCTTCTGAGAGGTTCCAACTCCCTGCCTCCTAGGAAGAATGTCACAGTGGGGTGGGGTTTGTGTATGTGTGTATGAACCAGCATGTCCCACTCAACAGCTAGAGAAGTAACAGCTTCAGGGAGCTTCTTTCTTACTCCCCGGGCAGACTTCTCACTTCTAAATATCAATTGCCGAGACTCCAAAGCAGAAAAGAAGCACCCTCTGGCTGTCATGGACTGGTTGGATACAGAGGAATGGTGGAAGGTACCAGCTGGGGAAGTCCCAAGGGAAGAAGACTCAGAGCCAGGGACTTGTGGTGGGACAACAATGAGTGGTCACAGGGAGAAGAAGGAAAAGGTTGGGGAGAGGAGGTGTTGAAAGAGGCAACAGGGTTTAGTGAGCAGGGTGAGTTTGAAGCAGAGAGAAGTCCAGAAGCAGAAGCAGGAGAGGAGGGATGCCAAGAGGTAGAAAGAGGCTGCTGAAGAAGCCAGGGTGTCTCCCCCTCCTGCTGTGACAAGCTCCTCTCCTCTCTGGTCTCCCAGGACCAAGAGAGGTATGAAGTGGGAGGAGCAAAGGCAGGCACATCAGTGTAGTCTCAGAGTACCTGGGAAGAACCCGGGAGAGAAGGAGACTTAGATAGCTGTGGGAAAGTGAGGGTCTTCAGTCTCCACAACTGCCTCATAGGGGCAAGACCTACCGAAGAAGAGTTGCCGTGCCCATTAGGCCTTCCCCTCAGAGAATTCTGGGCACTGTCGTTTCCCCTTCACAGAGTTAAAATTCCCAGCAAACTACAGTGCCCAGAATCCTTTGAGTGAAAGAATGTGCCCCAAATGTTTCTTGACAACATAGTGTGCACACAGCCTAAGCCTCCTTGAATTCTGTATTGACAGGCAAGCTGAAACAAGTGAATAATTGAAGCCCAAGCATTGGAGCTGGCATTATACCAGCAGAGGTGTGAGGATCTTAATAGCATTTCCATGTGGTTGCAATTCCCTGAGCACCAGTCCTTATGTAGCCAAAACAGTAACACCCACCCGCGAGGGAGCTATCAGCAGATTCAGGGGGGAACTCAAAGTTTTGCAGAAATGCAATCTGTCTTTAGGAGGGGGAAACCTCGACTAGTGAGGACAGAGCAAGTTAACTGGCTTTGAGGAAACAGAATGGAGTATCCCTGGTTAAGGCTGGCATGCTGACATGGCACTGCAACACTTGGTCTGATTTAATTTTATTCTCTTGGGCCGCATTTTCATGAGACCTATTTTCATACACGCCACATCCACATGCATGCACTCATGCTGTCAGAAGCGGGTGAGCTATAAACAGACAACAGTGCTGGAGGTACAGCTTTTCCCTCTGGATAATGTTGCTTCCCAGTCTCCCTTCCCTCTCCCCTTCTTTTGAAATGGAGAGGGAAGGGAACCACGTACGCCGCCTTGAGCTCCTTGGGGAAAAGGTGGGAAATAAATGTAATAGTAAATAAGAAATAAATAAGATTTCCCCACAGTTAACAAACAAAAGCCCAACCATCACCTCTACAGCCTGCCATGCAGTCTGAAATCTAGCTATTATTATCACAATGGCCTCAACAATTCTATACAATACAAACCACAAAAACTGATTATTTAAAAACGGCAGATACATCTAAGGCAAAACTAAAACCCTACAGAACGGGTGCTTGTGGCAAAAACCCATTTATCCAGCTGGGGAAACTTGTCTGAACAAAAACGTCTTCAATTGTTTCCAGAAAGTGCTGACTGTAGGCACCTGTCACCTCTCAACAGAAATGTTATTCCATAACTCTTGATGTCGAATCCACTGCTAATATAAACCGATGAGAGTTGACTCTTTTTCAATATAAAAATAATACAGCAATTCACCAGTCAGCTTGAATGTGTGTTTTTCTTCCTTCCCTATTTTTATTATGATCTTTTCCTCCTCCCCACCCCCTTCTCCCAGCTCAGCCAATCTGCCTGATGCCCTGGAGGAACATTCAGCAAAGAAATTCCCACTAGCAAAAATGCAACACACACAAACAAAATGAAAACGAAATGTAAACAAAAGAAAAACAAATGTGAGGCACACATTCTCTTTGTTGATGTAAACAGCATTTACATTGCCGTGTTCTTGACACAATATGTATCCAAGGTACTAAATGTTCAATCTCCAGTCTTTCCTGTTGTATTTAAAGTGGCTAAATCAGCTTTCACCAACCTAGTATTATCCAGATCTTTTGGACCACAATTCCCATCAGTCGCATGAAGACAATACTGAGATAGATGGACTGGTGCTTGGATTAGATATAGGGCAGCTTCCTGGCATCCTGGGACTAAAGACCATAGTCCTGTGGTACAGCATTTGCTTTTTATGCAGAAGGTCCAAGGGTCAATTCTCAGCACCTTCAAATAGGGCTGGAAATGTCCTTTCTCTGAAATCCTGAAAGGTCACTGCCAGTCAGTGCAGACAATACTAAGCTAAGTGGATGAATGCCCTGATTCAGTATAAGGCAGCTTCTCATGGTCTGAGTAATTTACTAACCATTCATCCAAAAAGAACTTTCTAAGACAGTGGCCACCTCATTCTGTCTAACAGTAGGGCTGGTCCCTGGCCTCAGTTAGCAAAATGTCTTGGACTTGTCCTGAATACGTGTTAAGCTCTGTTCCAAGGAGGGTGGATTATATCAGCTATGACTCCTTGGTCACTTCATATTTGTTACAAACTGTTCCTACCGTTACAGGTCCTTCTGCTGCTAACCAATTGCCATCCATTAAAGCCAAGGTGAGCTTTGTTTCTCCAAACGAGTACAAACGATGGCATTTCAAACTCCTTGACAAAAATGCCCAGTGCCCAGGAGGCATCAGAATTGCCGCAGGCACAAATCGCTCCTCTGTGTGATGGAGTGGGAGGAGAGGCACTTATTTCAGGTTCCTGTTTCAAGCTGATACTTCACACATAGGCTGAGCAAAGGGGGAAATGTACAGTCTTCCATCAAGAATAGAATGTGCTTTGCAAGACTTCTGAGGCAGAAACAATGCAATCATCCCATAGCAGATGTCCATTCAGTTTCCTGAAAAGACCTTCTCTGACACCCTCCAAAAAAAGTGGCTAATTTTCATGCAATGTCAACAGCATCCGAGGTATTGAGGACACTCAAACATGCCATGGCATGCACACCTGAGGGGGAGGTGTTCAATGCTAGGCCTACTCAGAGTAGACTTACTGAAATCATAAACATGACTACCTTAACTCTGACCGCCGACCATGCAATCGGCAAGTCCTAGGCACTGAGGTTTTACCCACAGCGCCACCCGCGTCCCTAGAATCCTGAGTAGGTATAAGCAAATTTTTCATTTCTTGTTTCTCTCTGTTTCTCATTTCCCCCCCGAAGCTTAAGTTCAATCCTCAATATTTCTGCATCACTTTTGATTTTTATATTAAAAAATACTCTTCAAAATTCATCAGATAATTTATCCTAATATAAACATTTTATACACGTTAAACCACAGGGCCTAGGACTTGCTGATCAGAAGGTTGGCAGTTCGAATCCCCGCGACGGGGTGAGCTCCTGTTGCTCAGTCCCAGCTCCTGCCCACCTAGCAGTTCGAAAGAACGTCAAAGTGCAAGTAGATAAATAGGCAGGAAGGTAAACATGCATTTCCGTGAGCTGCTCTGGTTCGCCAGAAGTGGCTCAGTCATGCTGGCCACATGACCCGGAAGCTGTACGCCGGCTCCCTTGGCCAATAAAGCGAGATGAGCACCGCAACCCCAGAGTCGGTGACGACTGGACCTAATGGTCAGGGGTCCCTTTACCTTCCCCCTAATATAATGCATTCTAATGTTGCTTTCACCAATATATGCATTTTAGAGAAAGTAGGAATTCAGTTCACTAGTTGTGAACAGGTTCTACTGAAAAGGATTGCCATTAGAATAATTCAAAGAAATATGGAAGATCCATCTATGGCAGAGCAGGGATGGGTGAACCTGTCAATTTCAGTTTCTCATTTCCAGTCTTAAGTTCAGTTCTCTACATTTCCACATCAATTTGCAATTTATATACTTTCAAAGTCCTCATGAAAATTCATCAGTCTGTTTCTCCTAATATATACATGCTTGTATACAGTTTTTACTAATGTAAACATTTTAATGCCACACACACACACCTCTTTTTGTACACATGACCTGGCGGGAGAATTGCAATGCAAAATTCAGAGAAGTGTGGTTTTTGAAGGATGGCTGTGTTTTGATTTGTGTATTGTTTTGGGCAGTGTAAAATACATAACTTTGCATTAAGTGCAAACTGAACTGAATTTCCATCCCACTCCTATAGAGGGTGACATCTAAACCTCCAGATGTTGTTGACTCCAGCTCCCATCAGCAGTGCAACTAACACAAAAATGAGCATGAAACTTGTAATATCTTCTGCTATATTTCTGGAAGCAGTGCATATGTCATGCGAAAGCTCAAATATAATGTGGAAATTAACCAGGAAACATTTGGAAAATAGAATAAACTGCAGTGTGATTGCAGCCCAAGGGTAGATCTAGACACAGGAAAAAACACTATAAAACGTCAGAAATCAGATCATTATAACAAAAGAAAATGATCTCTATGGAAAAGCGCATTTAAAAAATTCCTGCTCTCTGGCGCCATCTGGTGTTGCATGTTCATAGCACATACAGATTGCTGTTTCTTTACTAATGTAGCTGAGTCCCAAGTCACTGAATGAGGAAGAGTTTTGCTTCGGTGCCAGCCTGATTGAGTTGTATTCATCCAAGTAGACCTACTGAAAATAATGAACCTAAGTCAGTCATGTCCACTAACTTCAATGGGTCTACTCTGAGTAGCGCTTAGCTGAATAATGCCCATTGATTTTATCAGAGCTCAACTCCAGCTACGAAGACTTCGGATTGCCTCCAAACACATCCATAAAGATTGGCATTTTTACCCATGACTGCTTCTCTTCCGTGTTGTGAGCTGCTTGAAGCCTTCTTACAGTTAGTAACAGAATATAGAAGAAATATTAACTCTCCCAGGTGGAAGGTCTTATATGCCGAGTTTTAATCTAGAGCGAATTTTTACAGCCACTTTTACAAAGAGGGTTTATAGTGGAAACGTTGACGGAAGCTTAATTAATAACACAAACAACAGCATTAGATTCTCGCCAAATGTAACCCTAGGCAGTTGTTATGCATACTGGGTGAAGCACGGTAAAGGATATATATCCAGAATCTCTGCTGCTCATCTCCCAAGCATAATGGTTACTGCAGTAAGAATAAAGGTTGCTAGCCAAGCTGCCATAAGCCATCACATGTGGTCGGCACATATACCAGTGTTTCCCAAACCTAGGTCTCCAGCTGTTTTTGGACTACAACTCCCATCATCCCTCGCTATCAAAAACAATGGTCAGGGATGATGGGATAAAGGGTCTGGAAACCAAGCCTTATGGGGAACAGTTGAGGGAGCTGGGTACATAAAGTCTGGAGAAAACAAGACAGAAGGATGGTAAGATAGCCGTCTTCAAGTATCTGAAGGCTTGTCACTTGGAAGATGGAGCAAGCGTGTATTCTGCTGCTCCAAAGGGTAAGATCCAAACCCATGGATTCAAATGACAAGAACGGAAATTCAGGCTAAACTAGGGTTGCCATATTTCAAAAAGTGGAAATACGGGCACAAAATCTGTTGAGCTTTATTCTTAGCTTTGTCCAAAGTTGTTGAGCTTTTTCCCCACCAAAATCTGCACTTCTGACATCTGTTTTCCCGAACATTTCAGAAATTTCTGCCTGGACACTGCTTTCGACTGCTGTATTCCGGCTATGTCCAGGAAATTCCAGACATATGGCAGCCCTAGGCTAAACATTAGGAAGAACTTTCTCACTGTAAGAGCTGTTTGGCAGTGACAAACAGACTCAGAAAATGATGGACTCTCCTTCATCCAAGGTTTTTAAACAATGGTTGGGTGATTATTGATTGTGATTGCAGCGGCTTGGACTAGACGACCCTTGGGGTCGATTCGATGATCTTAGGACTCTCCTTTTCACAGCCTCCTTCTATCCACTCATGCCTCTCTCTGCATCCTGCCTGACGCCCTGGAGGGCTCTGACCTAGAGCAATCCGGGGCAGTCTCATCCCAAAGCAAATGAGTCCTGGATCCTTCAGAATAAGCTGGGGTTTTTTCCTGGGATTTGGGCTAAAGTCAAATATTCATTCTTTAGTTATTCGTTATTTATTTATTTAATAAATAAATAAATAAAACCCAAAAGCTGTTTACAAAAAGATAAAACAAGAAAATCAAGGCAAAAAATTACAACAGCACATACAAAAGTTAAAATACTATAACAGATTTAAATTATCTCAATTTCCTAAGCATCTGGGTAAAGGTAAAAGTAAAGGGACCTCTGACTGATAAGTCCAGTTGTGAAGGACTCTGGGGTTGCGGCGCTCATCTCGCTTTACTGGCCGAGGGAGCTGGTGTACAGCTTCCGGGTCATGTGGCCAGCATGAACCAGAGCAGCACACGGAAATGCTATTTACCTTCCCGCCGGAGTGGTGCCTATTTATCTACTTGCACTTTGATGTGCTTTCAAACTGCTAGGTGGGCAGGAGCAGGGACCGAGCAACAGGAGCTCACCCCGTCGTGGGGATTTGAACCGCCGCTCTTCTGATCGGCAAGCCCTAGGCTCTGTGGTTTAGACCACAGTGCCACCCGCATCCCTTAAGCATCTGGGTAGACTTGTCTAAATATGGAAGTTTTTAGCATGCAGTGAAAAGCATACAGTGAAGGCGTCTCTTTGATTTCAATAGGCAGGGAGTTCCAAAAATGTTGGTGCTGCCACACTAAATGGTCAAGTTCTTACAAATACAGAACAGGCACCTGTAGCAGTGCCAGTCCCTCCAGTCAAAGCAGTTCAGTGAGCACAGCAAGGCTGTCCTGTAGATAAACTGGCCCCAAGTTGTTAAAGCTTTATATATGAATAGTAACACCTTGAACCTGGCCCAGTAGCAAATTGCCAACCAGTGCAGATCTCTGAGCAAAGGTGTCACTCCTGTAAGCAATTGTGCTGCAGTATTCGGCACTCTCTGCAGCTTCCGGATCAAGCATGCAGGGCCCCACATAGAGTGCATTGATGTAATCCAGTCTTGAAGTGACCAGGGCATGAACTGCTGTGCCCAGGCTCTCCCGGTCCAGGAACGGCCCCAGCTGTCAAACTAGTCACAGTTGGTACAAAGCACTTCTATCCACAGAGGCTACCAGAGCCTCCTGTGACAGAGCTGGGTCCAGAGGCAGCCCAAACTGTAAACCTGCTTCTTCAGGGCCAGCACAACCCCATCCAGGTCAGGCAGTGGGCCAATTTCTCGGACATAGGAGCTGTTCTATATGCCTCTCTCTTGCCAGGATTCAAGCTCAGCTTGTTCTCCCTCATCCATCTCACCACTGCGTCTGGGGAACATTTGAGAGCTACAGTTCTGCTCCATCAACATGCTGGAGATGGAATATAACCCCGTTCACCAGATAACGACAAGAATTTCTTCCTAGATATTATATTGAAACTATTAATTGTCTGGGAAGCATCAGCCCATCTTTTTTAAAAACAGAGAGCCAAGGTCACAACAGGGAAAGCAGATAACAACCCTGAGCCTCTGCCTCTGCTATTTCATTTCCCTTAAGAAGATCCCCGTGAAAGCAAACTCACCGAGCCAAGACCATTTCAAAGTTCTAATAGCTTCGAGAGACCTGAACGCCCAAACCTATTTGCCACTTGCAAATAAATCAGTACATTTAGATGAAGCTCCTATTTACCAGTAATATGACCCTTTGTCTCCTAAATTTGCACTTCTCCCCAGCCGCTCATTTCTTAAGCGACACAAACTCACAACCTCTTTATTTATTGCCTGGCTCCCCTCCCCTCCCTGCGCCTTGCTCTCCCATCTAAAATAAGGGCTTTAAAAGAAGCTATTGAGATATAAGCTCATAAAGAATCCCTGGCTACCAGCTCATGTCAAGAAAGTGTTGTCAGTGACACAAAGAAAGATTACACTTGGGTTCCATTTATATAATCTGCAACGCATGCCTCCTGCGCGCCAGTGTATGTCCCTGGGCATTACTGAGAAAATAGGATTCCTGACCTGGATATACATTTTGAAAACAGTGATTGAAAGCTAAAATAAATGGAATGTCAATGTTTAGGAACCAAGAAACTGTTCCAATTGCTGCAGTGAACAACGGTGGGAGATGGGGTGGGAGCAGGGAATGGATTAGCTTTTGTGCTTTTTCTCTCTGCAATAACTCAAAACTACTACTCGGCTGAAAACTGTTCACCTTGGGGGTTTTTTGTTCCAAAACACTTCTGGTCGCTATAATTTCAACACGTGCTGCTACTGTACACTGATCAATAGTGATGGATGTGACCCACCTCCCTGACTAACACCATATAACGAGCTTGATTTCCTCCCCCCCCCAAAAAAAAGCACATAACAAGCCTATGAGGTAGACCAGCACACTTCTGTCTGGAAATTCTTGTCATTAGCTGGGGATGAGGTTATATTCCATCTCCAGCACCCTTAACCAGTTCTGCCAAGGGTGCCCACCCTCCACGTCCATGTGGTGTATGGTTAGCCTTCAGCACGAAGCACCAGGGGCAGGGATTTCTCAGAAAAAGCCAATTTTTTCCAAGAGAGCTCAAGCAAACCAAGCCCTGGGGTTGCACTCAGGTACCTCCACTCCCACTTTACAAAGTTAAGACCTCTGGGGACATAAGGGGCCTTACAAGTCCCATATTTAACCAGTGTCCCACTGGGGTGCATGGGAGTTGCAGTTTCCTATGCTTTCCAGGGACACGGGTGGTGCTGTGGATTAAACCACAGAGCCTAGGACTTGCCGATCAGAAGGTCGGTGGTTCGAATCCCCACGACGGGGTGAGCTCCCGTTGCTCCTGCCAACCTAGCAGTTCGAAAGCACATCAAAGTGCAAGTAGATAAATAGGTACCGCTCTGGCAGGAAGGTAAACGGCGTTTCCGTGTGCTGCTCTGGTTCACCAGAAGCGGCTTAGTCATGCTGGCCACATGACCCGGAAGCTGTTCGCCAGCTCCCTCGGCCAATAAAGCGAGATGAGAGCCACAACTCCAGAGTCGGCCACGACTGGACCTAATGGTCAGGGGTCCCTTTACCTTTACCTATGCTTTCCAGCTGAATGAATTGGACAAGGAAGCTAGAGAAGCAACAGATTTGCCTCGGAAAGTTGCCCGTGAGGATGTGAGGCAAGGATTGGCAGGGAGAGAGGTTTTGATGGTAACAGCAGTAAACCTGTTATGATCTGGGCCTGAACTTTACAGGGGTTTAGTTCATGAGATGTGGGATTCCGAATTGGAGAAGTTCATCTTCTGACAACCATTCCCAAATTTGGTATCAACTGTGTTCAGGGTTATGAACATGGAAAGGAGGAATAGTGGTCTATGGTTCAAGGAGTAAACAAAGAACAGAAGACCCTGGATTCCTCTTCCATTTCATTTATCCAGCTTCACACTCCAGCTGTCTTGAATGATGCTTTATGGCTCCATTTGCTGTACCTGCTGCAAAGGAATGCTTTCCCCTCTGCCCACAAGACCCGGAAGAGGCACAGCATCCAGCTCCTATTCCTCTGTTATTGCCTCTGTTTTGTGGAGATTGCAGCCATGGCTGGGTCTCAAACTCTACCCCTCGTCTCCCTGTTTTGCTAAGTGGTAGAACTGGTTGGTGGGTTCACAAGCATCCTTTTCTCACCTTGGTGGCTGCTGTTCGTTGGCCTCATTTTCCCTTTCCCACTTTGCATAGTGATTGGCTGCAGCGACCCATGTGATTTGGCCAGCCGCATGATAATGTTACATAGGGCATGATGTCACAGATGAATCTATCACCTAGTGGTGCAACAATAAAACTGCTGGCACATTTGCAATTCTAAGTATATTGAGATTCCTGCATTGCATGGGCTTGGACTAGATGGCCCTTGGGGTCCTTTTCAATTCTATGATTCTACCACAACCAACCAGATTTAGTAGCAGCGGGGAAACCTGCAGCAAGGGAAATCAGAGAGGTTCACAACCATGCAAAAGTTCAGCTGCAACTACGTATTTTTTATCAGGATGCTTAGAGGGTTGGAGCAGGGCAGTGGCGTAGCGTGGGGGGTGCAGGGGGGGGGCCGGCCGCACCGGTCGCAACATCTGGGGGTTAGGGTTAGGGGGCGCAAATCCACGGGTTAGGGGGCGCAAATTACTTGCCTTGCCCCGGGTGCTGACAACCCACGCTACGCCACTGGAGCAGGGTATTGGGAGAGCAAGGTTCAGAACCCCACTAAATAATGAAACTCACTGGGTGACCTTGAAACTCTCAGTCTAACCTAGCTCACTGGGTTGTTCGGAGGATAAGACGTGGAGGGGTAGAACTAGTCACACCACCTTGATTTCCTTGGACAAAATGTAGGATATAAACGAAATAAATAAATACTACTAATTTGGCCACATCAGATGTGCCCATTTCAAAGCAAATATTTTTAAAAATATCCAGTTCAGCCATAGAGATACACACACTCTCTCTCTCATAACACTGGAATTTAGGGACAGGTGAATGTTGGAATATTCAGGACTGACAAAAGAAAGTACTTCTTTTGCATACAGTGCATAGTGAAACTATGGGGTTTGCTTCTGCAAGAAGCAGTGACGAACCCCAATTAGGATAGCCTTAAAAATGGATTCTTACTTTCTTATGTCCATAGTTCTGAGCATTGTTCACCACCTGGCTAAAAGTAAAAGCAGACTTAGCTGGGGCCACAAAGGAGGTGTCCCGACTATGTGGTAATGCAGATTACATTGGATTTATTTTCTTTTGCTTAGGCTAAACAAAACAATCACCTGTTCTCCATTAGGCAGAAAGTGGAAAATCGGCCCCCCAAATTGGATAGGCAGGGCCTCTCGACACGCAACACAAGCCGGCTGTGTTTTCTGGCGATCTAAATTAAGCGACGGTGAAATTGGGCCACGGCTCCCGTGGCGCCCTGAGCTCCATGATGCTGGTTTTTATTTATTGCCAAAGACACATCAAGTGCAGAGAGTAAGGGGGGGAAGAGAAAAGAAAATAAACTACACAGCAGTTTACTTAAGCAAAGCCGCGAGCTTATCAAGGAGCCCTTCAGAGCTAAATGTGGAAAGAAATGGTTGAGTAAACCAAATGAATGAGAGGAAGGAGTGGTGAAGAATGTATAAATGTCACAAGGGAATGGGGAGGGGGCAGGCAAATTACCCTACTTTTACAAATTGAAGCATCTTATCTACAGAATTTCACGGGGCTGACAGGGGAGCGCTTCTGAAAGTGTGTGTGCCGGGGCAAACTCATGTTCCAGGAGGGGAACTGAAATATTTTTGTTTCTGTTTCCCCCCTTAAATCAAGCCACCAGTCTGGAAACACCTACATTGCTATAGTCCCGAGGGTATGGTCCAAAGGCACACGACAGAGCATTTTTGCTGGACCTAAGAATATCTGTTGCCTTTGTCCATGGAGTATCTGTGATGCTGGAGGAGACTCTTGAGACTCCCATGGACTGCAAGAAGATCAAACCTATCCATTCTTAAGGAAATCAGCCCTGAGTGCTCACGGGAAGGACAGATCCTGAAGCTGAGGCTCCAATACTTTGGCCACCTCATGAGAAGAGAAGACTCCCTGGAAAAGACCCTGATGTTGGGAAAGATTGAGGGCACAAGGAGAAGGGGACAACAGAGGACGAGATGGTTGGACAGTGTTCATGAAGCTACTAAGATAAGTTTGACCAAACTGTGGGAGGCAGTGGAATGCAGGAGTGCCTGGCGTGCTCTGGTCTATGGGGTCATGAAGAGTCGGACACGACTAAACAACTAAACAGCAACAACAAGAATATCTGACTGGGCCAGAGGACCTTTTTTCCTGTTGAGAGGCACATTCCCTTTGGCATAATCTGTCAGGAGGCACATCCAGGTGAGGGGAAGTGCAGAGCAAAAAAAAAGTTGGTCTGTCCCTGCCATGACTTTCTTTCTCTTTCTCTCTCTGCTACCCTCCTCTCTGCAGCAGCAGCAGCAGCAGCAGCAACAGCACCTCCTCTCTCTTCCACCACACTTCCATCTCTTCTTTCTTTCTTTCTTTCTTTCTTCCTTCCTTCCTTCCTTCCTTCCTTCCTTCCTTCCTTCTCTCTCTCTCCTGGACACCCCCTTTCCCTCTTTGCCACCTGAATGAAATGGGGCCAAGGGCATTGTCAGGTAACAGCCATCAGCTCAGAGGCAAGAGACAGAAGGGCAGTTGCGATACAGGGAGCCTCTGAAAATCTTGCGAAGCAGTTCCTCTACCGGTGAGGAGGGAAGCCCCACCTCCAGTGGGGAAGAGGTGCAGGGACCAGGGGATGCTAGTAAGAGCCATAACACTGTTCCTGAGCAAGCCGGAGAGGAGGGAAGCACGCCCTTGCCAGCGCCCATCCTGCACAGTAGTCTGAGGTGCAGGGAGGGGAAGAAACGGCTGGGGGTAACGAAACTTTTATGTTGGGGGAGGTACAAAAACAGACCACTCCCGGATTCTGCTAGCGATTGAGCCAGACATGAACTTATGATGCTCTTCACTGTAAATAAAAAGGTAAAGGGACCCCTGACCATTAGGTCCAGTCGTGGCCGACTCTGGGGTTGTGGCACTCATCTCGCTTTATTGGCAGAGGAAGCCAGCGTACAGCTTCCGGGTCATGTGGCCAGCAGGACAAAGCCATTTCAGGCGAACCAGAGCAGCACACAGAAACGCCGTTTACCTTCCTGCTAGAGCGGTACCTATTTATCTACTTGCACTTTGACGTGCTCTCGAACTGCTAGGTTGGCAGGAGCTGGGACCGAGCAACGGGAGCTCACCCCATCGTGGGGATTCAAACCGCCGACCTTCTGATCGGCAAGCCCTAGGCTCTGTGGTTTAACCCACAGTGCCACCCGCGTTCCTCCTCACTGTAAATAGTTTGCACCAAAATAAAGCCTGTAAAAGACAGGTCGGAGTCCTGCCTGGTTACTCTCAAACAACCGCAACAGCTATCTGACAGGCATCATGAAATTACACTGGTGGCTGCTTTGTCTACCTCACTCAACACCGACCACATCCACAGGTAGCAGACTATCAGGGTCTCCGACAGAGGACCTTTTAACTAGTCATGTCATGCCAGGGGTGACACCTGGGACCTTAAAAACACAAGAAGGGCCCTGCTGGATCAGGCCAAGAGCCCATATGCTACAGCATGCTTTTCTCACAAACATGCCTCATGGGAAACCGTCAAGCAGAACCTGAGAACAGGAGCACTCTCTGTTCCCTTAGTTTCCAGCAATACCAGGATACCACCTTCATCCAAGGATCCCAGGGCGGTTTACCATATAAAAACACAAAACTACATTCTTAAAAAAACCAGAAGCATTTTTACTTGGTATCATAGGCCAATACATTAATAAACAAGATATCAAACTGTTCTTATGTGCAACAACAGTGACAAGAGTATTGTTAGCCCAGAAATGGAAGCAAGAAGAAATTCCGATGAAAGAAGAATGGCAGACGAAATTAATGGACTATGCAGAGTTGGACAAAATGACAGGAAGGATTCGAAACCTGTGGGACCAGAGATTTACAGAAGATTGGAAGAAGTAAGGAGAAATATACAACATGTTACAAAGTAGAAAAAGTTAGAGATATTGGTTATGAGTTTGAAATGTAATAGGGAAAGTAAGAAATGCATACTAAGAGATTAGACTGGAAAATTTTCAGTCAGGACTGATGGAAGTCAAAAAAACTGAATACGTTTACTGTTGAAAATAATATGTTAAAAAAACTAATAAAATTTATATTTAAAAAAACCTACATAGCATTGTAACAAACAATAACCATAACCCCTCCATTCACACTTTGAAAAGCCACCAGTTGTTTAATTAGCCAAAGGCCTAGATGAATGTTTTCATCTGGCATCTAAAGATATGTCATGAAGGCACCAAGCAAGCCTCCCTGAGGAGGGCATTCCACAAGTGGGGAGCCAACACAGAGCCCTCTGTGCTGAGTCCTCCAGTGAGAACGCTGAGATGAAGGAGAAAGAAGCTGACAGGATGCAAGTGAAGAAAAAAGTAAAGTGAAGGTTAGCTCAAAGCAGGTTGAGGGCCACCCAAATGGACCAGTCTCCTGGGACATAAATGCTTTCTCCCTCACTCCAATGAGCTAAACAAGTATGAACCACATTTAGATAGCTTGTTTTTCAAGTCTCATACAGCATCCCATAATGTGAACAACCACCATATATGCTTGGTTAGTATTTCTGATCCACACACACACACACACACACACACACACCAAGAGTGGGCGAAGCCTGGTTTCAATTCTGCCCTCCAATCAGGCTCCTAGAAAATCTCACTGGCTGCTAAGATTTGGAAGAGAGAGAAAAGTATCCCTGATTATTTCCATCTTGCAGTTGGAAAGACTGAGGCTGACAGAACAACAACTAATTTGAGGCCACCAAGCAAGCAGTAGTGGCTGAAATGTAGCTTGAGTCAGGGATGTTGTGGCTCACAGCTCATGCTCTTGACTCCCCCCACACACACGTGCACAAACACACTAGCAGGTGGACAGACATAAACATGTCACCTCAAACGACATTGAGCTAGCAGACTTCAGATACAGTTTGATTTTTAAAAGACCAGGCATCCTGCAGCGGTCCACCATATTTTCCTGGACTTCATAAATAATGAATTCAGATTGCAGGAATAACAGCGGCGTTAAATTTTATCATGTTCCAAAAGGGCACAAACAATGCCTTCAGCCTTGTCATTATTTCTCTACTATTAACTTGAACTAAATGCTCCATAAAACTTTATGGCAAGGGTTGAATTCTGGGTTTTAAAAAAGCAACATATATGCCACTTTTCGTTTATAGAGTTCTTACCTCTCTTTCATTTCTTTCCTTTTTAATTTATTATTTATTATTATTAAGATTCAGCAACACCATTTGCCCTTGTTTGAAGAACTCAAGACATAACATGGACACAAAAACATCTCCAGCTACCGCCCTGCATTATTATTATTATTATTATTATTATTATTATTATTATTATTATTATTTATACCCCGCCCATCTGGCTGGGTTTCCCCAGCCACTCTGGGCGGCTTCCAACAAAAGATTAAAAATACATTAAAACATATTAAAAAATACATTAAAACATCTATTTTTTTCATTACATTAATGCATTTATTCCTTATCCAATATACAGGAGTCTGCAAAATTCCTGTGACTTCTTATTGCTTGAAGATCTTCAGTGAAGCTCCCTCAGGTGGGGCACACAAAGAAGGACCTCTGATGGAAGCTGTAAGCCTCTTGGCTGGGAAAAAGCAGTCCTTTAAGTTTGTGCATGCTGCTGCCACACCTGAGATCAGGTGGGCCACCATAAGTTTAAATCACCTAGATACCACTTTAAGCAACCGAAGAATCCTGGGGGCTGTAGAACATTAAGAGTGCTGGGAAGTGTTAAAGGTAAAGGTAAAGGGACCCCTGACCATTAGGTCCAGTCGTGACCGACTCTGGGGTTGCAGCGCTCATCTCACTTTACTGGCCAAGGGAGCCGGTGTACTGCTTAACCCACAGCCCCACCCACGTCCCTTGCTGGGAATTATTAAGATACTCCTATTCTCAGAACTACAACTTTCAGACTAGTTTAATAATAAATCCCTCATCTCAAGGAACCCTGGGAAGGGAATAGGGGTCCCTAGCTATTCCTAGCACCCTTAACAAACTATAGCTCCCAGGATTCTTTGAAGGAAGGAAATCAAAGCAGTTCAATTGTACGGTCCCACTGCTGTACACCGCTCTGAAGTTCCTGGGTGTGCTAAGAGCTGTTACTCCACTCCCAGAGCTACAATTCCCAGAATTCTCTGTGAAGATGATTGATTGGCTCCTAGTGTGTTTCCGAGCACAATTCAAAGTGTTGGTGCTGACCTTTAAAGCCCTAAACAGCCTCAGTCCAGTATACCTGCAGGAACGTCTCCATCCCCATCATTCAGCCCAGACACTGACGTCCAGCACCAAAGGCCTTCTGGCAGTTCCCTTACTGCGAGAATTGAGATTACAGGGAACTAGGCAGAGGGCCTTCTTGGTAGTGGTGCCTGCCCTGTGGAACGCCCTCCCAGCAGATGTCAAGGACATAAACAACTACCTGACTTTTAGAAGGCATCTGAAGGCAGCCCTTTTTAGGGGAATTTTTAATGCTTGAAGCTTTATTGTATTTTTAATGTTCTGTTGGGAGCCACCCAGTGGCTGGGGAAACCCAGCCAGATGGGTGAGGTATAAATAATAAGTAGTAGTAGTAGTAGTAGTAGTAGTAGTTGTTGTTGTTGTTGTTGTTGTTGTTGTTGTTAAACCATGCTGGGAAGTGTAGCTCCTGGAAGGGAATAGGAGTCTCCTCAGAACTGTCAGCACTCTTACCAAACTACAACTCCCAGGATTCTCTGAGGGAAGCCGGGACAGTTCAGAGCAGTGTGATAACGGGTTTAAATGCATGATCTGAATGGGGCCAATGTGAGCAGCAGCAGAGAGTCAGGGGGCACATGCAAGTTTTGTGCCCCACCCTCTAAAAATTCAACCCCATCCCCCAAAATGCAATAGAGGGGATGCAACAGTCCTCTTCTCTTTTGCAAGAGAACACCCTAAAAAAAATCAACAGGGCAAACTTTGGTGATTCCAAACACTGGCTGAATATTAAACATTTGATTATCCCTGCCTCCTTGCAGTCTGATCCTGCGCCGGCTTCCTCAGAAGAAGATCCCATGTCACCATGTTCAATAGGATTTCTGCCAAGTTAAGAGGATTTCAGCCTCGAAAGTTCCCATAAGCACCAAGGCACGCTCGTTCCCTTAAGAGAGCCCTCATTCCTAGTGCAATAAAGTAACGCAGATGTTTACTCTAAATTAAAACTATATCTATCAAATCTGATACTTATGATAATAAAAAGCTTATTCCGCAACTTTAATTATTATGAAGAAGGGGCCTCCTGTGGCTTGTTCATTTCACAGAAATGGGGGAGGGGGGCTTGGAGAGAGAGAAGAAAGGAAACATTATCTGCTTTCTAATTATATCAGTTTTTCTAAACCAAAGGGAGGGGGAGCACATTTATTATACTCTGTCTAGGGAAGCTATGAATCATTTTGCTGTTCACTTAATGCATTTAATTTACATATCAGAACTACAAATAAGGGCAACGTGATTAGATCGCATTGCCTTTGGTTTTTTCCTAACTGGGGAAAATAGGCCATTTTGTTTAGCCATGGCAATTAAATTAATTTATTTTGCTATGACAGGGCTTTTGATAAGGTCATTTATCAACAAAGTGACTGTAGGAAACCTAATGGGACGTCTGCTTCCATCGGGAAACATGAAAACAAAACAAGACAGATAATTTCATTTCCATCAAATTCTTGGATTTGTTGTCCATGTGCCTACTCTAGTGAAGAGAGTGGTGTCTTGGATATGAACCCATTTTTGAAAGTTGTGTTTTGAAAGGAAGGAAGGAAGGAAGGAAGGAAGGAAGGAAGGGCAACTATTTTAATATAAATTGTACATACACAATTCAGGCCTTTCCCTGTAGTCATGAGACCTAGAAACCTGGCTCTTTAAAATAAATTGCAGCAGGTTTCGGAACTGTCTGGATTCCAGAACTGCCTGGCACACCCTCCAAGTGTCCCTATTTTCCAGGGACATTCCTGGATTTACAGAAGCTATCCCGGTTTCTGATTCAATTCCAGAATGGCCCATTTTCCCTTTGGACGTCCCTATTTTCATCAGAAAGGACGCAGGTGGCAGTGTGGTGTAAACCACTGAGCCTTGGGCTTGCCAATCGTAAGGTCAGCAGTTCGAATCCCCACAACAGGTTGAGTTCCCGTTGTTTGGTCCTAGCTCCTGCCAACCTAGCAGTTCAAAAGCACGCACAAAAGTGCAAGTAGATAAATAGGTACCACTCCAGTGGGAAGGTAAACGGCGTTTCCGTGCGCTGCTCTGGTTTTGCCAGAAACAGCTTAGCCATGCTGGCCAAATGACCTGGAAAAACTGTCTGCGGACAAACGTCGGCTCCCTCGGCCAGTAAAGCGAGATGAGCACCGCAACCCAAGTCATTCGCAACTGGACTTAACTGTCAGGGATCCTTTACCTTTACCTTATTTTCATCAGAGAAATATTGCAAGGTATGGAATAGGACATCTCCAGGGCTTTTTTCCCAGCCAAAGCTCACCGGAACTCAGTTCCAGCACCACTCAGGTGGGAGCCATTGCTTGAACAAGGGAGGTGTTCATGGTGAGTTCCAGCACCTCTTTTTCCAGAAAAACAGAATTGTACCTATTTTCATCAGAGAACTATTGTAGGGAATGGCCTGGTTCCAGATTCAGCACACACAGAGACACGCCACACAACTTTGCCCATAACCTTTGTTACTTTGAACTGTACATCCTAACTTACCATATTTTTCCATGTATAAGACTATATTTTCCCCCTTTTTCCCCCCAAGTTTAAAATTGGGGGTCGTCTTATACACTGATAGTGCATATAGGAGATTTCTTTATTTGGAGTCCCCCAAAATAGGGGTTGTGTTATACACAGGAGCATGTTATACACAGAAAGATATGGTAACTCAGGGCCATCTTACCCATAGGCGCTAGGAGTGCGGGGCACCCGGACGCCAGACTCTCAGGGGCGCCAGGTCGAGAGTCCGGGGCCTGAGAGTTGAGTCCGGGGAAGAGCCCGCCCACCCGTTGGAGCGCCACGGCGGGCTCTTCTGCTGCGGGCGGAACTGTTTGGGGGTGACCAAGCCAGCGAGACGCTGAGGCGGCCAACCGGTTCTGCCCTCCTGCGCGCCTAGGACTGGGCAACCTGGGGGGGGGGCCGCCGGGTGGATCTTTGCACCCTGGCGCTGCATATGCTTAAGACAGCCCTGTGGTAACTCATATGGCTGTTGTAAGGGAAAGGCAGTCACTCAACCCTGACCACTTCAGAGACATATACAGTTTTCAGGTTACGCTCCGCGGCGACCCAGAAGCAACGGAATGCATTACTTCCGGATTTCACCGCTCACGCGTACGCAGATGCTCAAAATGACATCACGCACATGCGCGGAAGCGGATAATCACGACCCGCGCAGATGCACAGAAGCAGGTTGCGTTCGCTTCAGGTTGCAAACAGGGCTCCGGAACAGGTCCCGTTTGCATCCAGAAGTACCACTGTACTGGGTTGTATACAGTGCTGGTCCTACTCAAAGTAGACCCACTGACATCAATGACCATGGCTAACTTAGGTTCCTTGATTTCAATGGATCTATTCTGGGTAGGCCTTAGTTGGATACAACCCATCTGAATAAGAAAAGCACTTCTGAATCAGGCCAAAGGCAGATCTTATCCAAAATCCTTTTCCCACAGTGGCCACCCAGATGTTTCTGGGAAGCCCAAACGCAGGAAAAGGGTGTAGCAGTACTCTCACAGAATACAAATATGGTAATTCCCACATTAAATAATGTGTGAGGGGATGCCGCTTTATAATTTAGGGTGAAAGGTAACTCAGGGGAGGCGGACATGGAGTAAGAGTTCCATTCTAGGCCCCGTCTGCACTATACATCTGAAGCAGTATCATACCACTTTAAACAGACATGGTTTTTAAAAAAGGAAGGTATCTTTTACCATATGTGGTGGACTTGTAAAGAGTTAAAGGCTTTCTGTGAAATGATATATAGTAAGTTAAAGAAAATGTTTAAAAACACTTTTGTTAAAAAACTTTTTACTGGGTATAGTAGGTGAAGAGATACAAAAAAAGAAAAGAAAAGATAAAAGACTGTTTGTGTATGCTACAACAGCGGCAAGAATCCTTTTAGCCCAAATATGGAAACATCAACAAGTACCAACAAAGAAGAGTGGCAGGTGAAAATGATGGACTTTGCGGAACTGGCGAAGCTGATGGGAAAAATCCGAAACCAGCACGATCAAGTATTCCCAAAAGACTGGGGTAATTTATACAATATTTGAAAGATCATTGTAAGCAATTAACAACTTCAGTAGGGTTATCTGAAGGCTTCTAATGAGAAATTGATTGCCTTTCTATATTTATTTAAATTTTGGGGTATTTAGTAAAGAGTTATATTAGAATTGGAAAATATATAAAATGCTGTAATATAAAGGTTAGTTTTGAAAGCCAAGAGGTGGGAGGGAAGGAAGAGCCAAAGAAGTAAAATG
Source organism: Podarcis gaigeae (assembly GCF_964106915.1). Lineage (NCBI taxonomy): Eukaryota > Metazoa > Chordata > Lepidosauria > Squamata > Lacertidae > Podarcis > Podarcis gaigeae. Next base: position 37,116,849 of record NC_139693.1, read on the forward strand.
GATAATAATGATGTGATTATATATGTTTAAATGGAAAAGTAATAAAAAATATTTTTTAAAAAAATAAACAGATTTTATTAAGGCATTAAAAAAAATTAAACAGACATCAAAGAATCCTGGGAGTTGTGGTTTGTTGAGGTGCTGAGAGTTGTCAGGTAATCGATATTGCTCCTCACATAGCTACAGTCTACATAATGGTTACAGGTACGTAAACGTGTTGCTCTGCCATAGTTGAAACAAAATTAAAAAATTCCTTCCAGTAGCATCTTAAAGACCAACTAAGTTTGTGATTGGTATGAGCTTTCATGCACACTTCTTCTGTTTCAGTGTATCTGAAGAAGTGTAAAAAGGTAAAGGTAAAGGGACCCTGACCATTAGGCCCAGTCGTGGCCAACTCTGGGGTTGCGGCGCTCATCTCGCTTTATTGGCCGAGGGAGCCGGCATACAGTCATGTGGCCAGCATGACTAAGCCGCTTCTGGCGAACCAGAGCAGAGCACGGAAACACTGTTTACCTTCCTGCTGGAGCAGTACCTTTTTATCTACTTGCACTTTGATGTGCTTTCGAACTGCTAGGTTGGCAGGAGCAGGGACCGAGCAACGGGAGCTCACCCCGTCACAGGTATTCGAACCGCCGACCTTCTGATCGGCAAGTCCTAGGCTCTGTGGTTTAACCCACAGCGCCACCCGCGTCCCCTGAAGAAGTGTGCATGCACACAAAAGCTCATACCAATAACAAACTTAGTTGTTCTCGAAGGAATTTTTGTTGTTGTTGTTTGTTTGTTTAGTCTACAGAATGGTTTAACAATCCTGGAGAATGGTAGCTCTGCGAGGGGAATAGGAGTGCTTATCAACTCTCAGCATCCTTTAAAAACTACAGCTCCTAGAATTCTTTGGGGGAATCCATGCCTGTTTAAAGTGGTATGATACTGCTTCAAATGTGTGGCATGAATGTGGCCTGTAGGTGAGCCAGGCAAGTATAAAGAAGAGCTCTGCAAACGGTAGGAGAGGGGGAAGTTCACGGTGTCCACAGGTCTTCCACTCTCTCTGCAACTTGCATCATCAATAAAGCCACAGCATGTCCCAACAAATGAGTTCGTCTTCCTTTGACCAAGTGCTGGCCTCAGTCTATGTGTCAGCTCTTCCACAAATACAAGCTGTCAAACACAGCAAGCTGCCATCTGTCTAGAGATAGGCCCTCAAGATTTTTCTATTCCCTGGCAGTTAATGCCAGTATAGCAGTCAGCAAGCGCTGAAGCAGCTCTTTAGATTTAAGAACCCCATTTTTCCCCAAAGGGCTTATTGGGGAGTCCTTCCCAGAGCCTGCTTAGTAATGGCCTCTATTTCATTCATATATATATATATATATATATATATATATATATATATATATATTGCAAAAGCCCCCCCCCCCGACTTTTCTACTTTTTTGTGTGCCCTATATATGTTCATCTGTTGCCACCACCAGCTAAGAAATGATCGCAATGTAGGGAAAATAGGCTGAATCAGCCTTCACGACCAGACAAGCTGAAACAGCCCTGCCTGGCTTGTTATAGTACATTTTCACTATTTAATGCCTTGTTGATTTGCATCTTTTAGAGAAAAAAGGCAGAGGCTGGAGAGAGAGAAGGCATCATGTAGACTTTCCCAACTGTTTCAGCCATGCTGCTTCATGTTTGACGTCCTTGATGCCCCAGCAAATTCCGAAAAGATGATTTTAAAACAAAAGGCGCATTAGCTAATATTGTAAAAGTGAGTGTTTGCAAAGGCTCATTAAAAGCTAGGCGCTGACGCTAACATCGTAGCAGCAATTCTATTTCATTGCTAAACTACAGTAATTAAACCATAGCCACTCTGTGTTATTTAGCAAAGTAAATAATTACACTGTGCCCTAGAGGTTTATTCTTATATTTGCAGCGTCAATGAGAGCCCTGCTGCTGTCATGTCTACAACCTTGTTCACACCTCTTCAAATTTTTAACTGTTTAATTTTTTTAATTAATTTTTTTATTGTAATACCACAATCCAAAGGTGCAGTAGTAGGGTATGGCATGGAAAGCCAGTGTAGTGGTTTGGGAGCCAGACTAGGACCTGGGAGACCAGGGTTCAAATTCCCACTCAGCCATGAATCCCACCTTGGGCCAGTGACTCACTCTCTGCCTATCCTATCACACAGGGTTGCTACGAGGATAAAATATGTCGACCACCTTGAGCTCCTTGGAGCAAAGGTGGGATATAAATGTAATAAATAAAGACATTCCACATCATACCATATACAAAACGAAGAATAGCAAAATGACACAAAATACATAATAAAATAAAGAACAAAGTCTAAAGCATAAGAAGTAAAATCCCACATGACATAAAAGCAAACAATGTATTTGTGTTCATCTTTCCTGCAGTAGCCAAAGTCCATAAGTTCTTACACGACAAAGACAAGTGTAGATTGTTCAAGCTTTTGTGGCAATTAGAGACCTGCAGCTAATCTTGCACCAAAGAGTCGCCCCATTGTCTCATTGGGTGTTAATCCACTGAGTCCGTCTGTCTGGCCAGGAAAGACAATGAATGTTCCTTTGTTCTTCTCATGCAGCAGCATGGTATTTTCCTTTCAGCCTGTTAATTTGCAACAGTTTCAACAACTTTTAATAAGTATAGGGAGTTATCTTATACCCTTCAAGTGAGACCATTGAAAAAGCTCAGTATGGTCAATACAGTTTGGTGGCAGCTGTCCAACAAACACTCTGTGAGGTGGGTGAGGCTGAGATACTTCAGAGAAGTGTGACTAGCCCAAGGTCACCCAGGAGCTGCATGTGGAGGAACAGAGAAGCAAACCCAGTTCACCAGATTACGAGTCCACTGCTCTTAACCACTACACCACACTGGTTCCCAGCCCTCCCTGGAGATTCTGGGACCTTCTGCATGCCAAGCAGCTGCTCTGCTACTGAGCTACAGCCCTTCCCAAACAGCCCACTCTTCTTGGGACAGAAACCAGAGCAGCTTCCACGGCATCCATTAAAGTCAAACGACAACAATCAAATCAAATGACAGAACGTGATAAAAACAGAAGAGCAGCACTTAAACAGCAGGCATTTAAAAGAAGTACCATTAAAAACCAGACAGCTGCAAATCACAATGGGGGAAACAGGCACCCAAGCACAAAAGCAGGCGAGGAGAAAGAAAGAAAATGCTAGGCACACCTTGGCCCTGTCAAAGACACCCTCGAAAAGGCCAGGCCTGGACTTTGCATCTAAGAGCATGTTCTTCACCCTCCCATACCAAATACGCATCCATATAGAAAGGTTACACTGAATCTCGGAACTTCCCCCTATCCCCTCCATAGGTCCTGTTGTCAACATATCCAACTGCACATTATTTTGTAATCTATATTTTATATCTATCCATATTGTCCACTCTGAAGGAAATCAGCCCTGAGTGCTCACTGGAAGGACAGATCCTGAAGCTGAGACTCCAATACTTTGGCCACCTCATGAAAAGAGAAGACTCCCTGGAAAAGACCCTGATGTTGGGAAAGAAGGGGACGACAGAGGACGAGATGGTTGGACAGTGTTCTCGAAGCTACCAGCATGAGTCTGACCAAACTGCGGGAGGCAGTGGAAGACAGGAGGGCCTGGCATGCTCTGGTCCATGGGGTCACGAAGAGTCGGACACGACTAAACGACTAAATAACAACATATTGTCCACAGTATTTGTTACATTACAAGTGAGATTAAAATCCTGCTAATGTTTTCATCTGCTTACAGTAGTTGAATGCACATTTTTCTCATTGATGGTGGAAGGGGCTGTAGTTGGGGGCTTGTCTCCTTTCCTGCTCTTCTAGATGTGGCAGCCTTTATGCCAAAACCCACAGTAGCCATTTTGTTTTTTGCCACACACACAGCAGCCATTTTCTGAAACACTTTCTCAACACCTCAAATATGCCTGATCCAAAGAGGTTGGCCACCCCTGATCTAGAACTTCACCTCAGGCAGCAAAACGTCTTGGAATGACCAAGCTCCTTCAGAGTAGACGTCCACATATCACTTTTCACCGCCTGTGTTCTTTTTCTCTCCTTGCTTCCCTCCCTCCCTCCCCACGGGCATTTAATTTACTCCAGCACAGCAGATGATTAGGTTATGCTTTATAGTGTGATGGCCATTGCAGAATGTCCACCACTGGGCTCTTTCGCAAGAGGCATTTAATTTTCCTGCCGTAAATCGCTGTAGATGAAAAGAAACGAAAAAGGGAGGGAGGGCGAATCTTTCTTCAGTGCTATTGTGAGCGGAGAAGTAAATATTGTCACTCTTTCGACATGGCTAATTAGTTACTTCCCAAATCATTTGACTGCTTGCGACACTTTAAATTGCTTTTTGGACCTCCTGCATCTATATATAATAGACACAATGGCTTGGAGCGCTGGAGCCACATTGGAAAATTGACAACGTTGCAACTTGATAAATCAGGCAACTGAAAGGGGGAAGAAAAAAGAGCAACCCTTAGTTTAGTTAATGGAAAAGTGTGGGGCGGCCAGCTCTTTTTGGTACCAACCACCTTATTTATTCAAGTGGAAATATTTCAGCCAGGATGAACAATTCATTCTTCCCATCCCTCGCGGCTAATTTATTTAGTGCAGTGGTGGAGAACCTCCAGCCCACAGGTCTAATTTGACCTGCAATACCATTTCCCATAAGCAATGCCAATGCCAGTGCTCACAGTCCGCTGAGGGGCCCACGGCTGACCCCTGGAGCCTCCCAGCCCTGCTCTCCCTCCCTCCTTGCTGTTTCGGCCTATTCACCTGCCCAGGCTGAGCAGGCAAGCAGTGACCAGAGCGAGCCAGTAGTTCATCACCCTCAACTTGCCTTATATGCTGGATCGCGGCCAGAGAGGGAGAAAGGAGGGGCACGTAAATGGACAGCGGGGATGGAAGTAGGGAGATGGCAGGTCCACTCAGGGATGGTACCCACAAAAGGCATCTTACCCAGGAGTTTTCCAAAGTGTGGAGCTAGGACTAGTTGTTCCTTTCTGTGCCTTAAGCGGGTGCCAAGGGTTGACCACAGACACTTTCCTGGATGAGCCCCAGTCTGTGACATTCCCTGCTTAAAACGCTGGAATATTTTAAAAGTAGCAAACAATGAGCCAGGCCAGTGTTGGAGGGAGGTATGAGTAGCTGTTCCAATCCTGCCAGCCGTAATAATAAAGAAATGTTCCCTAGCCAGTACCTGCTACTCAAGAAATACAGACTTCTCCTTTGTCTCTGCACCCAGGTCCCTGTGCAAGACGGCTGTGCAAATCCATTACATTGATGGCACTGTGGATCACTGTAACAGCAGGAGTCAGGCCGGCCCCGTAATGAGAATAGGCTTCCATCGATTGGCCTGGGGCTCCCTCTTAGACAATGTCATTTCAGCAGGTGCGTCTTTTAAATCTTGTGGCTTTTCTAGCAACGCTGTTCTGCCGGCAGCTAACCAGACGAAAACCTAGGACAGTTCTTGTTTTATTTTTAAGACTGAAAGGTGATGAAATGTGACAACGGTGCCAACGTGGGGTGTGGGGATAGGCACCGCTGTGCCCTCTAGATATTGTCAAACTGCAGCACCCACAAATCTGTTGGCCATCCCGGCTGCCATAGTCCCACGATATCTAGAGGGTACCACATTGGCTAGCTCTGAGTTAAGGGTATTGCCTTAGGTCTGTGGAGACCCAGGTTCAAATTCAGAAGGCTAGTGTCAATAGAGTACGATCTGATCCAGCAGGGCTCTTCTTTACCCTCCCCAACCCATCATTTTATTCTGTTGGCCTCAGTGTTCTATTGTACAGTGGTACCTTGGTTTACAGGGACGCGGGTGGAGCCTAGAGCTTGCCAATCAGAAGGTCAGCGGTTTGAATCCCAATGGGGAGCTCCTGTTGTTCGGTCCCAGCTCCTGCTCACCTAGCAGTTCGAAAGCACGTCAAGTGCAAGTAGATAAATAGGTACCACTCCAGCGGGAAGGTAAACAGTGTTTCCATGCGCTGCTCCGGTTTGCCAGAAGCGGCTTAGTCATGCTGGCCACATGACCCGGAAGCTGTCTGCGGACAAACGCTGGCTCCCTTGGCCTGTAAAGCAAGATGAGCGCTGCAACCCCAGAGTCATCTGCGACTGCACCTAATGGTCAGGGGTACCTTTACCTTTACCTCGGTTTACAAACTTAATCTGTTCCAGAAGTCCGTACTTACACCAAAGCGTTCTTAAACCAAGGCGTGCTTTCCCATAGCAGTGGGGGACTCAATTTACAAATGGAACACACCCAACAGGAAGCGGAACATGTTCTGCTCCCAAGGCAAAGTTCACAAACCAAAACACCTACTTCCGGGTTTGCAGTGTTCTTCGTCCAAGTTGTTCATAAACTAGGCTATTCTTAAACCAAGGTACCACTGTACTAGCATAGAACATTATCGCAGAAATGTAGAGTTAGAAGGGACCCCCAAAGGTCATCTAATCCAACCTCTTGCACTGCAGGGATCTCAACTAGATCATCCGTGACAAATGACCATCCAACCTCTGCTTAAAAACCTCCTAGGAAGGAAAGTCCTCCACCTTCCAAGGGAGTCTGTGAAACTGTCAAACAGCTCTTACTGTTGGAAAGTTCGTCCTGATGTTTAGCTGGAATCTCCCTTCTTGATGCATGTGTAATATCTGAAAGATTGCCCCCTTCTCTTCAGATGCTCTCAGATGTTAAGCTCAGCAGAGGAGGCCTTCTTGGTAGCTCCTCCAGCCCTCAGAAATTCTGGGGGGATTGGCCCGGGAGAGGACATTCTCTGTGGCAGCTCCGAGGTGGTGGACTTCCCACAGAGGAATGTCCAGCACAGTTTCCATCACAGACTGAAGACGCACACCTCTTTACCATAGTCTTTGGCACCTGAGATAGATGCTTTCAGGACCCAACCTGTTCTTGTGACTGAAATTTGTTTTAAGCTGTTTTTAATACTGAATTTCAGATTGTTGTAACCCGCCCTGGGATCTGATGGCGAAGGGCAAATAATGAACTGAAATAACAGTAACAATATCAATGATGGTGATGATGATCAATCTTCAATGGGCCCAATTCAGAAGACACCTGCAAGCACAAGGCAGCTCCCCCCACACACACACATATCTCCCCAAAATTTGCTCTGGAGGGTAAGGAGAACCCCCCTCCCCAAAAAGCACACAGGGAGGGGAGAGGGGGAATTGCTTTGTCTGGAAGGCAAAATGTCTTGCACATAGAAAACAATTGAATTAGTGTAATTAGTGTGGTGTTGTAATTCCACCCAATATCATCATGGTCAGGCTTTGGAATAGTAAGGACCATAAGCCCTGAGAACAAGGCAGGACATGAACCTGGAACAAAAGAGTAAGGCTGTCCAACTTGACAGTCCAGAGGAGAAATGATGTTTCTGGTTGACCCTCAAGACAGCAAGAATGGGCAACCTCTGACCCTTTAGAGATCCAGTGTGGTGTGGTGGTTAAGAGCGGTGGACTCATAATCTGGGGAACCAGGTTCGCGTCTCCGCTCCTCCACCTGCAGCTGCTGGGTGACCTTGGGCCAGTCACACTTCTCTGAGGTCTCTCAGCCCCACTCACCTCACAGAGTGTTTGTTGTGGGGGAGGAAGGGAAAGGAGAATGTTAGCCGCTTTGAGACTCCTTCGGGTAGTGAAAAAGCGGGATATCAAATCCAAATCCAATCCAAATCCTCCTTCTCCTCTCAGACCCAAGCCAAGCCAGCATGGCTAGTGGTCAGGAATGATGGTAGTTGTAGTCCAATGGCATCTGGAAGTCCACAGAGCCTTCCATCCTTGGCACAGAGCCAATATGGAGCAAATTAAGCCACTATTCCTGACCCTTAAAGGGCCTTGGCAATTATCAGCCACTGATATACACCAGCATTCCCGGAAAGCCAACCTTTTTTTTAACGAACAGAAATAAAAAGCTCTCATTAAGTAGAATCTGGCAGGGTTTTCAGCCAAGTACTGTAGAAGACCAGAGAGTTGAGTCAGCAGAGTGCCAACAAGGCAAGTAAAGGTGCCTTGCTCACCTGCTGGAGTTCTTTGATAAAGGTTAACCAACCTGTAAGACTGAGGTGGAGCATACATTTCCATAACCCTTTTTAATATCATCACCATTTCCCACGGCAGAGCAAAGGGGCGACGACTGGGTCAGCAATGCAGCAATTTGAAAGGGTGGCAATGAAAATGAAAGCTTCCTTTGCCTTCTTAACTTGACCTTCCAGTTTTCCCTGAAACAATTTGCCAGCTGGTAGTTAAGAGAAGTACAGTCATCATAGATGATCTCCCTCCTTATAAAATATCAGATAGCATATAGATATGAAGATTCACAATATATGTGCTGGAATCCAGAACAACCTAGGAAGGTACCCTCCACCAGGTCAGATTTTCCTCCAAGATACATGCATGGCCGTCCACATGTGAAGGTTTCCACATTTCAAACATCTGGATAGCAGAGGCAAGATGGGAGGAGCTGAGCATCATTGGGGGCTGGTCCAATGACAACAGCCCCATGACCATTTCATGAACACTTTGCCCCTTCTTGCAAGTAACTCGCAAAAGGAGCTTAAGAAGCACTGCTGTTGAGCAGGGATGGGAACCTGTGGCCCTCCAGATGTGGTTGAACTACCAGATGTGGTCCCTCTTCATTGGCTATTCTGAGTGGGGCTGATGGGAGTTGGAGTCCAGTGACATTTGGGGGCCACAGGTTTCCCCATCTTTGCTGGAGAGTTACTAGGAGATCTAAAATTATCACCCAGGCAAGTTGGCAGGGACAATGTCATGGGCCAGAAGTCAGCTTCACCTGCTGAGCAGCAGCCTGAAAGAGCAGAAGGCACAGAGACTCCACCTGCTGCTGACCAGCCTTCTTGCTCCTGATGAGAACCAGCTGGCTCCAGCTTTCTTAAGCGGGGTTTCCAGTCTCGGTCAGTTGCTGGAAACAACATTTGTCCTTCTTGACCAGACCTTGCTGCTTCTTGAGCCCTTCAACCCTCGGCTTTCTTGACCCCTGATTTGTCAGACTGTGTGAACTGAGATACTCCTGACCTTGGGACTGGACTGGACCTTGTATACAGACTAGTTTTCAAATGTTTGTAAAAGATTCTGACTCAAAGGGAAGCTTTTCCCACACTCTGGATCTTTTGAAAAGCAGCAGCTTCCCAGCCCTGCAAATTTGTCCCCTCCTCTCTCTCCTGCAATGTGTCATCTTCATTTGCATCTGTCACATTATTCACTAGGACACACTTGTTTACCACCTAAGTGATGGAATCGAAGGCGTCGGTACAGCCAGGTGTGCTGAAAACAAAAATCAACATAATCAGGAGGCTTGGAAAATTGCTTTTAATTGTGTGTTTACACAGGCAATTCTCCAAAATTATTTGGGCCGGGAGGCTACAGATTCCATACTGTCAGATAACCCATATAAAAACCCTCATTTACCCAGAGATGGGGAATGGGTGAATATTTAACCACACTTTAAACCTAAATGTAATATTGAACTGGATAGCTTATTTAGGTAGGGAATGGATCCAGCTGGAAATTAAACATTTAGAACACCTCTAGAGGCATAACTCTTGCAGCACCTGGAAGACCTAACAGAATAAATTTGTGAGTCTGCAAGTTGCCACAAGACCCCTTGTTGTTGCAACATCTCAACTGTCTTGTAGGGCTGTGTACAGTCCCCTATCCCCCAAACTGACATGAGCCAACCCAAGGAAAATGTCCCAGCCCTGATTCCAGCCCCAAAGCTACTTGGAGGCAGGGCTAATGTGTAATTAGGTTTTCCTCAACCTGACTCTGCCCCAGCCAGGATCTGCCATATAGGCTCGATTCAGCTCAGTTATTCAGGCTTTGCCCAAATCCAAGGCCCTGACCTCTGTCTCCACCTGCATGTCTTCTTCCATGACTCGAGAGCAAGGGGAAGGTAGAGTTTTTCAGCCTGAAAGCCACATTCCCTCTGGACACATTGCCAGGGGTGGATGAGGCCAAGGGCACAGCAGTGAATGTAAATTTTACCTTTGTAAAAGACTGGTTGCTACATACACTCTTCCCTGTCTTTCACCCAAACAGACAAGGATCAGCACCGGAGGGCAGGGATGCATTCCAGTGGCATAATGGGTGTGAAACAAGACAGGTAAGGGGTGTGGCCTGTGTAGAGGAGGTGTGGCTTGGGGGGCAAGGGCCAGACAAAGAGTCCTGGAGGTCCACATTTGGCGCCCGGGCCTGAGGTTCCCTATTGCTGCATTATAGTTCAGGGTCATCCAGTCAGAAGAATTTCAGTACAAACTAATAATAATAATAATAATAATAATAATAATAATAATAATAATAATTTATTTATACCCCGCCCATCTGGCTGAGTTTCCCCAGCCACTCTGGGTAGCTCCCAATTGAGTGTTAAAAACAATGCAGCATTAAATATTAAAGACTTCCCTAAACAGGGCTGCCTTCAGATGTCTTTTAAAAATAGGATAGCTGTTTAATTCCTTGACATCTAGTGGGAGGGCATTCCACAGGGCGGGCGCCACTACCGAGAAGGCCGTCTGCCTGGTTCCCTGTAACTTGGCTTCTCTCAATGAGGGAACCGCCAGAAGGCCCACGTTCTGCTTCATGAAGGATTTGTAGGATTTGTTGCCACAAGATGCAGTGACAGCTGCTAGCTTAGAAGGGTTTAGAATGGTATTTGACAAAAGCTGCTTCTGGTTGCTAGTCCTCATGGCTACAGATAATCTCCAGGCTCACTCAGCAATAGCTTCTGGGAGCAACATCAGAAGTTGGCAATTACCTTCCTGCACTGCTTGTGGGCTTCCCAGAGACATCTGGCTGACCATCATTGGGATATACCCTTCTCTCCCCCTTCCTCTTCTGTTCTGGAAGTCTCCCTCTCTGTGTGCCTGCCCTCAACCTGTTATGCTGCAGTCCTATACAGAAGTAAGCTCCATTGGGTTCAATGGGCTTTGCTCCCAGGTAGGCAGGTATAGCTGCCTTCTCTAAGATGGTGCCTTCAAGATGCTTTGGACTAACAGCTCCCATCAACCCCAGCCAGCATGGCCTCTGGTCAGGAATGATGGGAGTTGCAGTCCCACATCTAGAGGGCGACAGGTTGGGAGAAGGCTGGAGTATACAATTGAAGCATTAATCACTTTCCCCTTACCTACCCATGGCCATCTGAAGGCCTTTAATCAAAAAAGAATTGCTAATAAGAAATTTCATTTAATGGTCATCAGCCAAGAGCCAGCAGAGGTCTTGGGTCAGCATGAGACTCATTATGAGCAGAGTGAGATTCTGTATCCTGTGTGGAATGAGTTATTGATTTTATCCAACCCATAAAGGGCATCTCATTCAGGAATACATATCACCATGCCTGGCATCCTATAGCCGAAAACCACAACCAGGCCTTGCATTGCTGAATCCTTGCTCTCCACCCAACCCCCACACCAGCTTCTAGATATAATTTGCTAACATCTTAAAACTTTTCCCAGTACACACTTGAATGGCATAAATATGAAATGATGGTGCAGGAACAGTAGCCAGCCTGGTCATATGTGCCCAAGAAATGCTGTTTCCAATGGCCAAGAATGGAGCTTTCCCAAGGAGATATTCCCACACATCCTGGAAGACTGACATCATCCAGCCTCACTTTGGGTCTGTTACTGATGACTATGGCTGATTTTAAAGAGATGCACCCACAGGCAAAGCAGAAGATATGGTCTAATTTGTAACAGTCCACAAAACTCTTAACTGCAATTCTAATGGGTCAGCCATAATCAGCAAGGGAATCCATGGGTTGTGAGTTCAATGTTAGTCCTTCTCAGTGTAGACCCACTGAAAATTATGGAGATGACCAGCTTAGCTCTATCCATTTCAGTGGGTCTACTCTGAGCATAACTAGTTGGACAAAAAAGACCCACATGTCTTGACCTCTAGGCAGAGCTAGAGGCAAAAGCTGGCAGAGCAATGAATGTAAATTTGACCTTTGTATAGCAATCTAAGTTTTAGTGCACACATGCACCCCTCCAGGGAAACGAGAGGTGTGACTAGGGTGCAAGGACCTATTCCAGACAGGCAAAATTAACTGAAAGCGGGTGTAAATTGGGGTGGGTGAAGGGTGTGGCCTAGGAAAGGGATGCAATCTGAGCAAAGTCCCAAGGGCCAAACAGAGAGGGCCAGAGGGCCATGTGTGAGCCCTGGGCTGTCGTTCCCTGTGCCTTCTTTAAGAATTCATGCTTGACATCTGGAAGGGTAAGACAGTCTCCAACTTCGTTGGGGCAAGCTGGGTACTTGTAGCTGTCCAAGGTGCTGAACTGTGCTTTGTGGCTTCATGCTGAAGACAGATCACAAGAGGCTTGATGTTCTAGTTTTCACAACGCAGCATGCTGCTTTGCACACACACACTCTCTTGCTCTCTCTCATACACACACACACGGCTTGGGCTACTTTAAAGTGTGGTTGCAGAGCTTTCCAAATTGTGTGTCGCGACACATTCATGTGTCGGCTGCAGTGTGTAAGGTGTGTGTCACGTGAACACTCCCCATGCTCTTCCCGGGGTTGGAAAGGGGTTAGTTTGATCTCTGGCTTGCTAGTAAAACAGAATTACTGTGTCACAAAATTATGCATGTCTAAAAAGTGTGTCCCAAACATGAAAAGTTTGGGAAGCTCTGAGTGGCTGACAGGAGAAACCACATACATTGCCCTGAGCTCCTAGGACCAAAGTGTGGGATAAGAGCATCGTAGAATCGTAGCGTTGGAAGGGACCCCAAGAGTCATCTAGTCCACCCCCTGCAATGCAGGAATCGTAAATAATAAAATCTTGTAAAACAGGGATGGGGAGCCTATGGCCCTCTGAGCAAGAACCCTGCTAGATTAGGTCAGTAGCCAATCTAGTTACCGTATTTTTCGCTCCATAAGACATGCTTTTTTCCTCCTAAAAAGTAAGGGGAAATGTCTGTGCATCTTATGGAGTGAATGTGTGGTCGATCGCTGGTTCGCTTTCTGGCCCCGCCCCCTTGCCCACATCTCCATTGTTCAATGTTCTGCAGACGGAGGCTGATTGTTTCTCCAGCGACATGTGACTGGCTGATTAGATTTTCTTTCTGGAAACTGTAGAAACAGCTCCCTTTCCTTTCCTAAAGAAACTACAGAACTGTGAGTTGAACCACAAAAAACAGGATTTTTTCCCTTTGCATAGTAAGCTCAACAATTTTGAGCTGATCCTCAAAAAAGGGGGCTTTTCCCCTTTCCTAAAGAAGCTGCAGAACTGTGAGCTGATCCCCCCCAAAAAACGGGGCTTTCCCCCTTTCCTCCTCTAAAAACTAGGTGTGTCTTATGGAGCGAAAAATACGGTAAGTATCCTGTGCTCACAGAATCCAACCAAATGCCTACAGAAGCACCCAAGCAGGACCTGAGCTTCACAACTCTGCCCCCCCTCCTGTGGCCTCCAGCAACTGCCATTTAGAACCACACTACCTCCAACAAAGGAAGCAGACCGTAGCCTTCAGGGTGAGCCTCCATAAACATGCCTAATCCTCTTTTACAACCATGCAAATTGGTGGCCGTTACTGCCTGTTTTGGGTGCTAATTTCATACCTCAGCTAAGTGTTGTGTGAAGAAGTCCCTTCCTTTGTCTGTCCCAAATCTCCCAATATTCAGCGTCATTGGATGTCTCTGAGCTCTAATGTTGTGAGGGAGACAAACTTTTCTCCATACTACATACGCTGGCCATTGCCCTAGGGGTGATTGGGTGGGAATCCAGCAATGTCTGTAGGGCCACATATTCTCCACCTGTGCTCTAAACCATGAAACCCCTCAAATTTCCCATGGCTCAGAGAAAGCCACAAACCAGTTGATTAAATTGGTCTGTGATATTTATGCTCTTATCCTCCCCCCCTCCCCACTGCTTGCACCTTAACTTCATTCAGAACAGGAAATCTCCTATTTGAATAATTTATATCCCTGAGGAAGAAGGGGGGCGGATTTGAAATTTTATTCTAGCTGTGGCTACCAGGTTCACTGAGGGGTGAAGTAAAAGCAGTGCACACACACACACATTTATTGTACTAGAAGCCTCTACTGTTCACATTGGCTTGGCTCCCAGTTCTGAGTGATTAGAATAAACCATAGAAATATTAATTAACAGTGCCAGGATTGCAGGACTAATAGTGTTTGTGTTAATGGGGTGTTAACAAATTGAAAGCTGTGGCATCACGCTCAGCTCGGGAGAAGCAGCCTCTCCACAGTACCTTGGATTGATGGAGGAAATCAAACATATGCTTTTACAGGGCGGGGAGAATGGGGCTGTTTTGGAAGAGGGTTAAAGCAAGTCAAACAAAACTGCAAAGAAGCAACTTCCTGGCTCTCAAAGTATACAAAGGACCTGCAGTTGCTCTTTCAAGAGCTCCCCTGTCAAAAAATTTGCCTGCTATTTCCATTTTGTGAGGATTCAGATGAAACTATTCACCATTTGAGGGTAAGTTTTGCATCAGTCGGGACGCAGGTGGCGCTGTGGGTTAAAGCCTCAGCGCCTAGGACTTGCCGATCGAAAGGTCGGCGGTTCGAATCCCTGCGGCGGGGTGCGCTCCCGCTGCTGGGTCCCAGCGCCTGCCAACCTAGCAGTTCGAAAGCACCTCCGGGTGCAAGTAGATAAATAGGGACCGCTTACCAGCGGGAAGGTAAACGGCGTTTCCGTGTGCGGCTCTGGCTCGCCAGAGCAGCAATGTCACGCTGGCCACATGACCCGGAAGTGTCTCCGGACAGCGCTGGCCCCTGGCCTCTTGAGTGAGATGGGCGCACAACCCCAGAGTCTGTCAAGACTGGCCCGTACGGGCAGGGGTACCTTTACCTTTACCTTTACTTTGCATCAGCCCTGCCAACCTAGCAGTTTGAAAGCATGGCGGGAACGTAAACGGCATTTCCGTGTGCTGCTCTGGTTCACCAGAAGCAGCTTAGTCATGCTGGCCACATGACCCAGAAGCTGTATGCCAGCTCCCTTGGCCAGTAAAGCGAGATGAGCGCCGCAACCCCAGAGTCATCCATGACTGGACCTAATGGTCAGAGGTCCCTTTACCTTTACCTTTTGCATCAGCACTGGAGAAAGAAAACCTTCCCTTTCTCAGCAATTTTTTTGGCACTGCTTGCAAAAATCACCAGTTTGTCCACATTGACCTCTTTCTCTCTAGATGACTTCTTTATTCAGCCTTCATCCTGACTTGCTCACATGGTGGTTATAGACTGTGACCCCCTCCAGATGGGTGGGGGTTTTTTTTTGGGGGGGGGATATTCTGTAACATGTCATTGATGCAATAATAGCACATTATTGATGCATTTATACTGGACCATCCACAAACAAGCTAAGCAAAACCATATTCTGACCATCGCTACTTGGAACAGCCTAGTTTGCCTTTGCAACTGGAATCTTACTGTGGGGAGAGATGCACTTGACTGGTGGGGTTTGTTATAGAACATTGAGTCCTGGTTCCTGTAATTCTTAGAATTCAACCCAGCAGTTTTCCTGGTGGGTCTAGCATACTAGAGTCAGGAACAGTTCAGACCAAGGACACAAGGTCTCTCTCTACACAAGATAGGCATGATCAGGCAGCCATGAAAAGATTGTGCTAAGCCCTTACTCCAAGTCACAAGTGGGGAACCAGTGCCCCTCCAGATGTTTCTGGACTCCAGCTCCAGTCAGAACTGGCCAGGATGGCAAATCGTTCAGGGATCATAGGAGAGCTGCAATCTAGCAGTATCTGGAGGTCTGTTTTCCCATTGCTGTTATAAGTACTTGTTGACACTAGAGTACTTGCGGCATAATCATTCTCTATTTAGACTAATTCTCTGCACCTTCAACTACATGAATAATCCTGCAGTTCCTCATTGGAAGAGTCTGATCCTTCAGCCTCAGGGCAGAGTCAGTGGCTAACCTTCTCCAGATGGCAGCCTGCAGAATATTCTTCCTGTAACCAGATCCCATGCCGGCTTCAGGATCCCTAAGGCACTGAGCAGCACCCTTAGAGACCACCCCCTCCCTCTTGTCCTGGAATCCCTTTCCACGGAGTCTAAGAGTCCAACGCACGGCACCGGCTTAGCTTTCTGCTTCCTGTTTGCCCCTCCATTCTGATGGTACTCCAGAAGAGCTGCCCACATCCTGGCCTCAGCTACCTGCCCATTCCGCCAAGGTCGGAAACAGCCTGAAGCCCTGGAACCTGAGCTGGTGCAATTAAGATTTGCTGAGCCCTGCAAGTCGAAGCAGGTAGTTGAGAAGAGAGAAAGTGCACACAGGAGAAGGCGAGAAACTGACTGAATACAGGCAGCAGCATGAGCAGCAGAAAAAGAGCCCTTTTCTTTCATTTGGTCCAAAAGATATGTGGAGAAAGTGGCTCATGCTGACATTGAGAAATGAAAGACGTGCGCTAAAAATACACTTGCGGTGCCGTCGCTTTCTTGCAAGGAGCGCCAATTGGATCCTTCTTTCAATGCGGGCTATTTTTTATTTTCTTTATTCATCTTTTCCTTTCTTTTCTTAACCTGAAGCCTCCAAGGGTGTGACTACACTTAAAAACAATTAGCGGACAAAGGAAATGGAAATGCACAAAGTGGCACCTCTATGGCAAAAAATTAAAGACGGGGTGAGGGACCAGTGGCCCTCAATATATTCTTGGTCTCCAACTCCCAACAGTCCTAGACAGACTGTCAGGAATAGAGAGTGGAGTTTGTGTTTTTATTATGCACTGGAATAATAAAGTACAAGATAATGCTGAAACATATACTTTTTTAAGAACTTTGTGGTGATTTAGAAAAGCATGGTGATGAGTCTTGATTCCCAGTCATAATATATTTATTTACTCTTTGGTGAAGTTGGTTGTTTAGAATTTCTTTTCCTAGTAAGTAACAGATAGTATTATAATGATGAGATCTTGTTTTCTAAGTGTGTTTATATATCTATGGTTATCTATCAAGTTACGGTATATTTCTGCTTGAGACTTATGTACTCACGTCTATGTTAATAAAATACATTTTTTTTTAATAAATCTGAGGTTTCAAAATTTAGCAAATAATCCTGAGGCAAGAAATCCCTGTATAAATGATAACTGAATCTGCTAAGTGGCTACAAAATGAAGACTGAGTTATTTATGGGGGGGGGAGTGGAATGGGGTAGTTGGACCCCTGAACACGGTAACTCTTTAATGCAGCTCACATTTCTTCCTTCAGACTGTCTGTCCCAGGGTGGTTATGCCTGTCTCTGGGAGTTTTTGCGAGTGTCCAAAGGCAGTGTGTTCTGTTTCCATTGAGAAGTTAAACAGAGGAAAGAAATAACACTGTTAGGTTCCTTGGGCAAGGGGGAGAATGTCTCTAATGCAGACGATCCAAGTCCCACCAGAATCTAATCAACCAGTCTCAGCAGGAAGAAAGAAGTACCACTTAAATGATATGACAGGCTGACGTATAATCATGGCTGAAGGAGAATTACAGTTCAGTGCTGCCACATAAGGCTGGTTCATCGCTGCTGGAGTTTCCAGCAGAAGGGGGGGAAAGAAGAATAACCACGTAGCCAAAACTCAAGTGTCAAATGATTTAAGTAGCTAAACCAGGGGTCAGCAAACTTTTTCAGCAGGGGGGCTGTCCACTGTCCCTCAGACCTTGTGGGGGGCCAGACTATATGGGGGAGGGATGAACGATTTTCGCCCACCCACAAAGAGGCCTGAAGATGCTTCACTTTAGCTGTCCCACAGTTGGGCTTCTCCAGCCAGCCAGGTGCCCTGGCGGGGCAGGAGGCTGCGTTGGCCGGCAAAGACAGAAGCAGCAGCCCCAGCGGAGGAGCCATGGATGGAGGCAGGTGAACTGGGGCATCGCCAGAGCTTTTGTCCACCACCTGCTGCTGCTGCCACCAACCCGCAAGCTGCGGCCACAGCCACTGCAACAACCCTCCTGAATGCCATGGGAGGAACGAAGGAGGGAGGGAGGCAGGTGACACAAAGAAAGCACGTGAGGAAGCGGCGCAGAAAAGGGGCGCAGAGAAGGAAGGAAGGGCAGACTGAGGGAGAGGGAGGAGGAGCTGGAGGAAAACGCAGCAACAGCCCACGTCAAACACGCCCCCTTCACAGCGCCACCCCGCTGAGGCGGGCAGGCAGGCAAGCCAACTCCCACTGTCGACGGCACCCGGCATGGGACAAGATTGCTCCGTCCCTGAGGAGAAAAGTGCCACTGTGTGAGGGAGAGGGAAAGAACACACGCTGTGGTGATCCATGCGCTGGCGATCCACACAGCAATGCCCGGACCATCCACAGGCCGTATCTAGAAGGCAATTGGGCCTGATCCGGCCTGCAGACCTTAGTTTGCCAACCCATGAGTTAAACCTTTGGTGGGTGTGTATGGGCTGTGCAATGGGTTCAGCCAAGGCCCAAGCCGGATGGGGCCTATTCAGAGGCATCAGTCAACTTGGGTTGAGACTCCAATTGCTACTGGTTAGGTCTGATGGTGCAGAGTGATCTGGACTGTCAAGGAGTTGGACATCAGGCAGGGAGGCACCAGGCAGGATAACCTATGAAAAGGCCAAGGCCTCCCTAAGCAGTGGCTGCGTTTTCCCAGGAGCCCAACACTGCCTGACTCTCTTTCCCACAGAGAGGCCACTTTCAAAGGAGCACCCTGCAGAACTGAACCCCCTGCTGTCAGTTGGTGGGCAGGGCTAAGGGACACAGTGCCTGATTAAACATTGGCCACTACATCTGAGCTAAATTTAAGGCTGGATCTGAGGCACTGTGGTGGGTTCCCAAGCTGGCCCAGGGTGGATCAGCCTGGCTGAGCAATTAGGCTGGAATCATGAGGCAGATTGGGGGATAGATAGAGAGATGATAGAGATGGACCTTTAATTCTATACACATAGATTTAGATTAAACTGCAATAAATTCCTATGGTGGTTTTTATTTTAATTTATTACCTGCCCTTCATTGTAAGGTCCCAGGATGGCTTACAACAATTTAAAATAAAACATTGAAAAAACCAGCTTAAAACAAATCACAATTGCAAGAATGGGGTGTCTTCTAAAATATATATCTCTTTGGTGTCAAAGGCCAGATGTGAGCAGGTGCATCTTCAACATACAACATAAGGAAGATGCCCCATGACTCAAAGATTCCACGACTCAAAGAAATATTTAGAATAAAAATAAATATTTTAAACCTCTTATAAGAACTGTATAAATAGAATATAAAATTAATATAAATCATTTATTATCTCAGCAGCAAAAAATCAAATTGAGCTTTTTTTTCTGCTTCATATAACTGACAAAGGGGAAGTGTGTCTTTTCAAACTGCTCTTTTCCATCTCTTAATTTCGCTAACTCTGTACATTCAGTCTCCACAACAAACTACACACTGTGCTGAACTGTTATCTTTCAGGCCCCCCCCTCTTTTTTGGCAGGAATAGAAGGAAATGAGTTGGTTTTTTTTTTAATAAAACAAAACGAAAACGAAAACTAATCTGAAACAATTTAGAACCTTGGAATCAACCAGAAACATATCCTGCAATTTCAGCTCCCGTTAACCTGTTCCTCCTGCAGCGTCTCTGAGACAAGTTCATGTGTGCGCCTGGCCTTAGGGCAGCAAAACAAGGCAAAAGAGTAATTAAGAATGAAAACTGCTGGTAATTGTGCATCAGCCACACAGAGCAGGAACATGCAAACATAAAAACATGTAGTGTTGTTTACAAGGGCTCCAAATGACAACGATCTACATCACTCACGCAAGGCTTCACAATCAAGCTGTGATCAGGAGGGGGCTTTATTTCCCCCCAGGCCTTTCATTTACCTCCAGAAAAAAAGGCATTGCAAAACAGAGCCCCTGCCTCCCCAGGGAACAACTGTCAGGGCCAGAGACACCCTGGCCTTGATCTAGCCCAGGTTTGTCATGAGTAAGCCGTAATGAAAAACCATGGAACAGTTATAGACATGGCTGGCCGAGCTCCCATGACTTCCAATGGGGTCTTTGATCAAAACTAAACCTGATAAATGTGCTCAGAGTCTGCACCTCGAAACAGGGTTCACTCCCTAACTGTACACATGGGACCAGCGGCAAAATGTGGCAGTGCATCTTCATTTCCCTGCAGGAGTGTTCCTGTCCAGGGTTATAGCCGGCCAGTTGCCCATACCCTCCTCTGGGATACCGTTACTGGTAAGGAGTTCATGTGAAGCATTCCACTCTTCTGGCTCTCAGTTTTCTTGCTTTTTTTTTCATCTGTCAGTCTACAGTCTGTGACTCCTGAAAATGCTCAGTCTCTATTGACATACTGAAGTAGATGTCCTTACTCCCTTACACTTTTAAGCAATTGCACCTCTGCAAACCCCAGGACTCTCCCAAGTCTGCTGACACCGTCCTCTTCTTTCTCAGAGGGCAAGTTTTGATTTCATTGCCATTGGCACCCACTGCCTGAATTTGCTATTAGAGGGAACGGGCTTCCCATTGTATCAATTCTGAATATACCACTTAATCAATATATATATATATACAAAAATACAAGTTTTTTGTAACAAAGCCATAAAAACAATATATAAAATTCAGCTGGTAAATATATAAAAATCATTCAACATATCAAAACACCACAAGCACACAATGCTTTCAGAATACATAGGAAAGTTTATGGCGTGGAAGATACTTACAGGCATAATACGATGTTTGTTTTTAACCTGACTTAAGTGGGATTGAAGTCCATGTGCAGGAAATAATACTGTCAAAATTCTAACTATATCATTGGGATGACCAACAAAACAGAACCGAGAAAGAAATTGTGCAGTTTATGAAAATTGTGCGAATTTGCTCAATTTGCATAATTTTTACAGGTTGCAAAATTCAGCTCCTCTTGGCCCAGAATTTGGACTCCCTTGGTGCCAAGTGAACAACTGTGATTCTTTTAAAAATGCAGCATATAAATGGCCAGTGTCTCCATGTTCACTTAATAGCCAAAGCTTAAGGGTGACAGACAAACAATCAGCTAATATGCAGACCTTAAAAAACCTCCAATGTTTTACAACTATTATCTCCTACTCAAAAACTTTTACCTGCTCTTGACAGCAACAGGTTTTTATTTATTTTTTAAAGAGAGGGATTGCAGGGAAGAGTACACCATCTCTGTCGCCCTTCATGAGGCAGAGGGGGACTCCTGAACTCCTGGAGGCTCCCCACACAATGCAGAGCACCTTGAAGGAACGCCTTTCCCACCAGTACCAACCAGCCCATGTTGCATGCACCCACCCCACCAGATGTTTCCAGTGAATATGGCCAGGGTGGGTACTACACAAAGAAGGGCCTTCTCAGTGGTGGCATCCCACCACCGAAACTGCCTTCCTGTTTAGATCAGACTGCCCTTCACAGTACTTTCATCTAGGCGACACCTTCAGACTTGACCCCTTTCTTCCAACAGGCCTTTGAAACATAACAGGAAAGGCACCATATGTATTATTATTATTATTATTATTATTATTATTATTATTATTACCCAACCCATCTGACTGAGTTTCCCCAGCCACTCTGGGTGGCTCCCAATCGAGTATTAAAAACAATGCAGCATTAAATATTAAAAATGTCCCTAAACAGGGCTGCCTTCAGATGTCTTTTAAAAATAGGATAGCTGCTTATTTCCTTGACGTCTGATGGGAGGGCATTCCACAGGGTGGGCGCCACTACCGAGAAGGCCCTCTGTCTGGCTCCCTGTAACCTCACTTCTTGCAATGAGGGAACCGCCAGAAGGCCCTTGGCGCTGGATCTCAGTGTCCCGGCTGAATGATGGGGGTGGAGATGCTCCTTCAGGTATACAGGACCGAGGCCGTTTAGGGCTTTCAAGGTCAGCACCAACACTTTGAATTGTGCTCGGAATCGTACTGGGAGCCAATGCAGATCTCTCAGGACCGGTGTTATATGGTCCTGGCGGCCGCTCCCAGTCACCAGTCTAGCTGCCGCATTCTATTTTATTTTTTTTAGTGTTTTTTAACAAAAAAACAGACAAAACACAAAACAAAAACATATAAAAACATTTAAAACATGACTTCCCCATACCTCCCTTTCACTGCATCCTTGTTTTACAACTCTTTAGCAACCCTTCAGTCAATTTCTCTAGTAGTTTTCTTTAAATTTCCTTAATGTTAATGTTTACAGCTGTAATTCTCTATTTCTTACCCCTAGACATCTTGTCAGTCCTCAATTTTACAACAATTTTTAAGATATATTTTAAATTTCTTCCAGTCCTCTTCCACTGTCTCTTTCCCCTGGTCGCGGATTCTGCCGGTCATCTCCGCCAGTCCCATAAAGTCAATCACCTTTGTCTGCCATTCTTCCAGAGTAGGTAGTTCTTGCATCTTCCAATACTTTGCCAACAGGATCCTTGCTGCTGTGGTCGCATACATAAAAAAACTCCTGTCCTTCCTTGGCACCAACTGGCCGACCATGCCCAAGAGAAAAGCCTCCGGTTTCTTTATAAATGTCCACTTAAGGACTTTTTTAATTTCATTATAGATCATTTCCCAAAAGGCTTTGATCTTTGGGCAGGTCCACCAAAGATGATAGAAGGTACCTTCAGACTCATTACATTTCCAACATTTATTATTGGGCAAATGGTAGATTTTTGCAAGCTTGACTGGGGTCATGTACCACCTATAAATCATTTTCATTATGTTCTCTTTTAAGGCACTACATGCCGTAAACTTAATGCCGGTGGTCCATAACTGTTCCCAGTCAGCAAACATAATGTCATGACCGATATCCTGTGCCCATTTAATCATAGCTGATTTAACCGTTTCCTCCTGTGTATTCCATTTCAACAGCAAGTTATACATTCTAGATAGATTCTTAGTATTGGGTTCTAGCAGTTCTGTTTCTAACTTTGACCTCTCCTTCTGAAATCCTAATTTCCTGTCCTGCTTAAATGTCTCATTTATCTGATAGTAATGTAACCAATCTCGAACTTTAAACTTTAGCTTCTCATGACTCTGGAGTTTAAACTTTTCACCATCTTGTTCTAGGATTTCACAATATTTTGGCCAGTTAGGTTCCATATTTAATTTTTTCACCGCCTTGGCTTCCATTGGTGACAGCCACCTAGGGGTTTTACTTTCCAACAAATCTTTGTATCGAATCCAAACATTATACAAAGCTTTCCTAATAATATGGTTTTTAAAGCCTTTATGCACCTTTACCTTGTCATACCATAGATATGCATGCCAACCAAAGTTATTATCATACCCTTCTAAGTCCAAAATGTCTGTGTCTTCAAGGAGTAGCCAGTGTTTCAACCAGCAAAAAGCCGCTGATTCATAATAGAGTCTTAAGTCCGGCAGGGCAAAACCCCCTCTATCTTTTGCATCGGTTAAGTTCTTAAATTTTATTCTGGGCTTTTTGCCCTGCCAGACAAATTTAGATATATCTTTCTGCCACCTCTTGAAGCAATCCATCTTGTCTAGAATCTGTAAGGTCTGAAATAAGAATAACATTCTAGGCAGTACGTTCATCTTAATAACAGCAATTCGGCCTAACAAGGAAAGTCTCAGCCTAGACCATATTTCTAGATCTTTCTTAACTTCTGTCCAACATTTTTCATAATTGTCTTTAAATAAGTTCACATTCTTAGATGTTAAATTCACCCCTAGGTATTTCACTTTTTTCATTATTTCCAAACCAGTTTCACTCTGAAATCTCTCTTTTTCTTCCATTGTTAATTTTTTTCCCAACACTTTCGTCTTCTGTTTAATCAGTTTAAATCCTGCTACTTGACCAAATATCTCAATTAGTTCTAATGCTCTTTTGGTACTAGTATCTGGCTGTTGCAGCGTTAACACTAAGTCATCTGCAAATGCCATTAATTTATAATGTTTAGCTCCGACCTGTATTCCTTTAACCAACTGATCCTTTCTAATCATATTTAACAAAACCTCCAGGACAGATATAAAAAGCAAAGGGGATATTGGGCACCCCTGTCATGTACCTTTTTCTATAGGTATTTCTTCCGTTACCACATTGTTCACTATTAGCTTTGCTTTTTGTTTAGAATATATTGCACCTATACCGTTTTCGAAACCTTGGCCTACCCCCATCCCTTGGAGATTCTTCATCATAAAACTCCAACAAATGTTGTCAAAGGCTTTCTCCGCATCCACAAAAATCAAAACCGCCTTTCGGTTAATGTCAACTTCTAATAACTCCAAAATGTCTATAATGTTCCTCACATTGTCTGACATATGTCTCCCTGCCGCATTCTAGATTAGTTGCAGTTCCCGGGTCACCTTCAAAGGTAGCCGCTTTATCACACACACACACAATCCAAGTTGGTATCCATATTGGATTCAAATTTATTTTTAAAATATGTTGCTGCTGCTGTAGGTTTAAATTGTGTGTGAGTGCAAAGCCCCCCAAAATGAGACAGGACAGCTGAGGGGAATGGAATTGGGGAGGGGGGTCCTCCAAACAAATCTCAGCACCCTTAACAAACTACAACTCCCAGGATTCTTTGGGGAAAGCCGTGTCTGTTTATAGTGGTAAGATGCTGCTCCAAATGTGTAGAGCAGAAATCATTTTCATTGGGTGCACTGGGGCTTGCTCCCAAGTAAGCCTCTATAGGATTGCAGCCAAAGGCAAAATGGCATTGTGCTGCAAATGAAGTTGCTTTTGTTGACAGGAACAAAGCCTCATTTTATCCATCAACAGCTAATTTTGATTATCCATTTCTTTTATTTATTTTTTTGCAGTTAATGAGCACTTTCATGGTCGCTTTCAAATCAAACCTTTAAAACTAAGACATAAGGGGTATTGTCAGGACAATGCCAAAAGGCCAACATTAATTTAAGCAGAGTTAATGCTGAGCTGTTTTAGAAAAATATTTGGCATCAAGGAACCCAAATAAATCAAAGCAACAGCTTTTAAATGCCTGCCAATCTTGATGGCAGCATCTTGCGACAATCAAGTGGGTTTTAATTCTGGCTAAAGGCCTAATAAACTGGCTGTTAGCTTTTATACATTAATGCATTGATTGTTAAGTAAGCATATCAACATATCCATAATGGAAGTCAAAACGGGAGTCAACCGCTTCCAACTGGCCGGATTACAAAATTATAAATCAATAAACAAAGCATCAGAGCTGCCATAGAACTCTGACTCCACCATTTTTAATCTCATAGTAATTGAGAAACTCCCACTCCATTTTCAATACCAGAATTAATAAAAAGAGAAAAAAGGGGCATAATTTAGATTGTAAACTGCTTGGGGCAGGAGTCTGTCTTTTCCGTTCATGTTTCCTTGTAATACTGAGATTGGAAAACTGGGCCAAAACGAACAAAATGAATTTCAATAGGAGCAAGTATAAGATTCTACACTTAGAGAGGACTAATCAGATGCACAAATACTGTATGGGGGGGGGGGCACCTGGCTTGACAGCAATACATGTGAAAAAGATCTGGGGATTTTAGCTCATAGGGTAATGTGGCCCTTGAACAGAAAGATCACCATTCTTGGAGTCAGCGGCCATCCTACTCTCTGCCAGGGTCCCAGGCGGAATGGGGTGGCTGGCAAGTCTAATACCACTTCAGAAGAATTGCGTCCAAATTCAAGCAGGATTTGTCTGCCAGGAACATTTCAAGGTGATCCTTCTCCCAAACCATTCACCCAAGAACCTGCCACATCCATCTCATGATCACAATTGCAACATTTATGCCAAGGGAGGAAATACTAAACACCCCTCATTTTCATTTTGTCTCATTTCTTGAGTCAGAACACCTGTTATTAAGAACTCCTTCTGCAGTAATTTCAGCACTCACTTATTACTCGGAATAGATTACTCATTTGCAAGATATCAATTAAACCCAACTGAAGTGTGCAGCCCTATCACGGCATCAGCTAACAGAGTGGAGCATTTGCATTTTCTCTCTCTCTCTCTCTCTCTCTCTCTCTCTCTCTCTCTCTGTGTGTGTGTGTGTGTGTGTGTCTTTCAGAAGTGACTCCTCTTTCAGTGGTACTGATGCAAAATCTCATCGCAAGTGATCAGTTCAGACTTCTGCCAAGGGCAACCTCTCTCTTCCCCCAGCAGGGGAATGCCAAAGAAGCGAAAGAGGGAAAGAAGAGAGAAGGAGGTGTCAGAAAGAGAGAGAGGAGGCCTCACTCACTTTTGGGTCTGGCCTCACCCACTGCTGGCTTTCCACACACAGTGATTACCCCTAAGGGAATGTAGCAATTGACAAGAAAGGTTAACCACACATGCAGTTGTGGTTAGTGCATCAGACTAAGACTATGGAGATCCGGCAGGATTAAATCCCTGTTCCACCATGAATCTTGCAGGGTGAATTGAGGCGTGCTGGTACCAGGCACAGGATATTTGTAGCCCAGCACAACAGACCTGGTAGCTGTTCCCCTTAGGCCACCCTGTAGCATTGGCTTTGAACTATAGCAACAGCTGAAAGATGTTCTCCCTTCCGCAAAATTATGTTGCTGAAAAAGAAAGCTTGGGGGGAAATCAGGAGTGGGTCATGGTATGGAAGGCTTGAACCTGGTACTGATCACCATTCCCTGGGCTGAGCATGTGCTCAGCAGCATCTCATTCCTTAACTCTTAGTCCTTCGTGCCAAGCCATTAATTTGCACCTGAGCATTGTTCCTGGATCAAAAGTAGGCTCCCGGTTTGAAGTTTGCTCATATCTGGTGCACAAGGTTTTCCCTCCACCCTACCCTCAGAACACTTTACCCTCAGAACCCTTCTGTCCCTTCCCCACCTCCCGCAAAAGCCATCAAGAGCCGCGCTCCCTTTCACAAGCCGCACAGTCACTGACGGGATGCCCTTCTCCCTCCTTGGGGGAAAAGCCCCCAAGCGCCACACACACGCTCCACACGATTCTTGAAAGGGAGCGCTGAGCAGAGCCTGGGATGCATACAGACTCTGCTCAGCGCTCCTTTTAAAGAATATTTTTTTTCTTGCATTCCCCCTCTAAAAACTAGGTGCGTCTTATGGTCATGTGCATCTTATGGAGCGAAAAATACAGTATGTTAGGCTGAGAAAGCAAGACTGGCTTGACGTTAACTGGTGAGCTTCTTGGCAGAGGGGAGATTTGAACCTGAGACTTCCTGCTCCTTGCCAGGCACTCTAAACTAAGAGTAGCCAACACAACGCCCTCCAGAGGTTAATGGATTCCCACTCCCATCATCCCTAGCCAGCAGATGGGATAGGAATTGTAGTCAAGCAACTCATGGAAAGCACCATATTGGCTACCCTTGCTCAAACCCAGATTTTCCCAACCTAGTGCCCTCCAGAGGTTTGGGGCTACAACTCCCAGGTGCTGACCGGGGCAGATGGGAGTTGCAGCCTGGTTGGGAACACTGCTCAAACCACTATGCCAAGCTCTGTAGAGATGGACCAGGGCTGTGAGTCAGCTCCATGTGCCTGTTACACGTGAAAAACAATCCCCCTCGCATTCTGCAACTCCGGTAAAACAACAACTCACAAAAAGCAATTCTCTTTAAACCAATATATAAAAGAACTGTTGAGTTCCCTGCGGAGACATGTAGTTAGTGACACATTAATGTTCTGGTGGAATCTTTCAAATTATTTCCCACCTCCATCTTCCCTGCTGAGTTTGTGTGTGTGTGTGTGAATGTGAGTGTGTATAATACTCACACACAAACACGCATACATATATGCACACATACATATTTTTAAAAGGCCTTAATTACGCAAACTATCCTAGCTTGAAATTAAGAAGCCTTGCTGCTGTTACACCAGTGCTGCTATTTGCATATGAAACTTCCAGCAGCCCCTCCTCTCAAACCTTCGCCCTTCCAACCCCATGTTGCATGGAGCTAATTAAAAAGTCAAATGGTAAACGCAAATCTTTTAGCAAATAATTAGGCCCCACACTTCCAAAACAAAACAGCAAACAGAAAAAGAAAGCCCCCGTTTGCAGCCCAATTCGAGCCTGGTGGAATACAACTGGGGGTTGTTCCCTATGGATACGTGTTTTTATTGTTATTTTCAAAAGGAGAGGAGGGGGAACTTGGTATAATGGATACCCATCACGTCCAGTACTCAGCTGCAAATTTCCCCCTGATTGTAGGAAGGACTTTTCTTAAGAAGAGTAGGGGTGGTTCAGAAGCCCTAAAAACAGGGAGAAGGTTTTGTCCAAACAGTTTCCCATGCAACCACAGCCCAAGTTAATCTGCTTCACTTGAGCCGCTCCAACCTGGAGCAAGGCCACATCTGGACCTCACATTTAAAGCATAATCGTGCCACTTTAAACAGTCACAGTTTCCCCCCAAAGAATCCTGGGTACTGTAGTTTCTTAAGGGTGCCAAGAGTTTTTAGGAGACCCCTACTCTACTCCCAGAGCTACAGTTCCCAAGGTGGTTTAACAGTCTATCCCTCTTCCCAGAGAACTCTGGGAATTGTAGCCACTCAGCACCCTTAACCAACTACAATTCCCAGGATCCTTTGGCCAGGTTGTCTGGTCGTGACACATGCTGTGGGCACTTCGCCCGTGTGGTTTCGCCAAGGATGTCTAGTGCTCCTATCTGCCATAACTGCAGGTAAAGCGGAGGCTTGATTACTGCACAAACTTCATGTGTGACTGCCCTTGTATCTGGTCTGGGAGCTGAAACTATTGCAGAATTCAGTGGCCAGAATGCTCGCAGGATCAGGCTACTGACAGCATCTCACTCCTCTGATGAGAGAGAGGCACTGGTTGACCATTTCCTTCCAGGCCAGGTTCAAGGTTCTTGGGTTAATCCACAAAACCCTAAGCAACTTGAGTTCAACATACCCAGCAGCTTTCTGTTCTCACAGTGGTCAATCAGAGGCTTCTGTGAGGCCTACAAGCAGAACATAAGCTCAAGCGCCCTTGCCCACACGACAAGCCCTCTTCCCACCGACTGAAGGGGTCACTGGGCTGCCTGGATGCTTCTACAAAACCCACAAGTGGAGCACAGAGGCTAACAAACAGCAACAGATTCTGGCGTTTGATGACACTATCGCACCAGTTTCAACTAGCATTTCCACTGGACTCATTTAGCTTTCCGATTGAAAAGTGTGCTGTAATAAGTTTTGCTTCACATAAGCATTGCAGAAAGCCTTTGGGGGAACTGTGTGCATGAAGACAAGGAATCAAGCGCTCTCATCCAAATTTCCAAGCAGGCTGTTGAGTACCCTTGACTTCCTAAGCATCTGTCTCCTCTCCTTATGCACGTAACCACTATTATTTCTTCTGGATTTGCCAACCATAAAAGCTGTATTATACCCCGAAGTCAAGCAAACAACAGTATTAGGTGGTAGCCCATTAATAAATCCAGTCTCCTAGTGCTGGCACCAAATGCCTTTAGCTGCACAACTGGCAGGAGCACCATCCTAGGTTTTGACTCCAATGGGAGGGTGAGTGCCATTTTGCCACCATTTTGCATGCCCAGAATGATGCCACGTCCAAGGTGTTCTGTGGGTGGGGAGGGATGGAATTGTGGGGAGGGGGTGTTGTCAAGGGGCACTGAATTGGGGGAGGGCATACTCTGTTCAACTCTTGTTAGGACAAAGCTACATGGAAAGAAATCACCACAGGACTGGTGAAGGGTGTGGCCTAGGAAGGGAAGGGCTGTGGCTGAGGGGGGGTGGAGTCTGGGGAGAGTCCTGAGGGCTAGACGGAGAAGGCTGGAGGACTGCATTTGGCCCCCAGGCCTGAGATTCCCTACCCTTCCCTTGGAGTCCCCAAACTTTTTTCAAAGAGGCCCAGATTTGATGAGGTGAACATCAAAGTTGTTGAGCTTTCTTGGGGATTTTACCCCAGGACATATACTGCCACAGGGGCCGGATTAAATCGACTGGGTTAGGCCCCCCAAAATGGACTTTGGACATGCCTGAGCATGATGGCAAAGTAAGGTCTTACATTCAGTCCTACAGACAAAGAAGTGCCCTCTGTATAGCCAAGAGGAGAAGCAAAGGCTCACCTCCATCACGTCAAGCAACAGCAGAGCAGAACATCATCAGCCTTTACCCAAATGAGCTGGAGGGATTCCTCTCATCCCCTTCTGCCCCTGCAACCAACCAACACGCTCTTACAACCTTAATTTTACAGACTATCCTACCCTGAAATTAAACTGTGTCCACCAGCAAAACCGACATTGCACCTGTCAAATCACAACAGATTGAAACAGTGTGCAGACTGCCAGCTTTGCCCACCCAGGACTTCACGGAGACATTTAACTCTCTCCTAGTCTACCAGCAGACTCTTTTAAGAAGTCAGACGTCATTCCAGTAATATTGCACTAATCCAAGTCAACAAACCACATTTTGACAGCAATCTATCAGATTCAGAACATTCCTTACCATGGTTAAGGGCAGATGAATTTATCTGTTTTAGTTTCTCTCACTTCCTCATTTTTCCAATCTTAAGTTTCTGCATCAGTTTTCAAATTTCTTTTTAAAAAATGTCTTCCCAAAGATTTTCAATACACATTTCTCCCAATAGACACATCTTTGTATGGTGCTTTATCTAATGTAATGCACCCTTGAATGTTATTTTCACTAATATATGCATCTGCGTGCAAACATTCTCCTAAAATATGTAATTTTGTGCACTTCTTTGGGTGGGAGACTGCATCACAAAATTCAGAGGAATGCAGATTTTGAAAGCTAGCTACAACCCAGTTTGCTTCTTGTTTCAGGAAGTGTGAATTACGTAGGCTCGCATCAAAACGCAAATCAAACCCAATTTCTCCCACCTCCCTAGCCTGAACCCATGATAGCCATCTTCAAATCTCTCAAGGGCTGTCAAATGGAAGACGTAGGAAACTTGTTTTCTTTTGCTCTGGAGGGTAAAACTCGAAGCAATGGCTTTAAGTTACAAGAAAGGAGATTCTGACTAAACATCAGGAAGAACTTTCTGACAGTTCAGAGCTGTTGGACAGTGGAATGGTCTTCCTCGGGAGCTTGTGGAGTCACCTTCCTTGGAGGTTTTTAAACAGAGGTTGGATGGCCATCTGTCATGGATCCTTTAGCTGAGATTTCTGCATTGCAAGACACTGGGTTAGATTACTCTTGGGGTTGCATTCCAACTCTACAATTCTGTGATCCCAACAGTAAGAAATAGTAAGAGAACGGGTCCTTGTGCCAGTTGTGAATCCACTTCCTGACCATGTGACTAGTCCCTCTTTCCAGTGGAATATCCTGCAGTCCTCCATGTTTTACTAATGACATCTGACTGTAGAATAATAATTTATTATTTATACACCGCCCATCTGGCATCCCCAGCCACTCTGGGCGGTTTCCAACACAATATTAAAATACAGTAATACATCAAGCATTAAAAGCTTCCCTAAACAGGGCTGCCTTCAGATGTCGTCTAAAAGTCTGGTAGTTGTTGTTCTCTTTGACATCTGGTGGGAGCGTGTTCCACAGGGCAGGCGCCACTACCGAGAAGGCCTTCTGCCTGGTTCCCTGTAACTCCTCTTCTCGCAGTGAGGGAACTGCCAGAAGGCCCTCGGCGCTGGACCTTAGTGTCCGGGCAGAATGATGGGGGTGGAGACGCTCCTTCAGGTATACTGGACCGAGGCCATTTAGGACTTTAAAGGTCAGCACCAACACTTTGAATTGTGCTTGGAAACGTACTGGGAGCCAATGTAGGTCTTTCAAGACCGGTGTTATGTGGTCTCGGTGGCCACTCCCAGTCACCAGCCTAGCTGCCTCATTCTGGATTAGTTGTAGTTTCTGGGTCACCTTCAACGGTAACTCCACATAGAGCACATTGCACTAGTCCAAGGGGCGGATAACCAAAGCATACACCACTCTGGCAAGGCAGTCTGTTAAGTTGTTAAGCTAAGGGATTCAGCTCTGCTCAGAGGGTGGCTGCATCTGGCTGTGCTCTGTTGTCCATCCATCCCATCCTCGTCGCCAGTGTTAAGTTATGGGTGAACATATCAGACGATACAGCGATTCTTCAACAGCTCTTGTTTATTCATAGGCCAGGACAGAACTGAACTGAAGGGTTCAGTCAGCCTGCTTATATAGAGCTCCAGTACAACGTTACTGTAACAACTTTCTAAAACTATCCAATCACTGAACATCACTTTCGATTCTTTATTTGCATAACTATCTACAGTATCCCCCTGCTGGCCCTGGGTGAGAACATAACACAGTCCGTGTATGTCTTTATCTGTCCACTCATGCACATTATCTGGGTGTGCATTTCAGTTTGGGCGCACCAGGGAACACTAGTGTGTCTCTGTGTGTGTGCGCGCGCTTTGCATTGCTAGAGGGTGGCAAGTCCTCCGTTTCCAGTCACAAAGGCTTCATTACTTCTTCCAAGCGCTCCTTCTCATTGTAACAAAACAGCTGTGCAACAGCAAAGCTAAACAAAAATGTTATAAACCTCCATGGGGGAGGAGGGGGATGGTACTGACTCAACTTGGAGTGTGTGTTTGCACAAGGAGGAGGTTGGTCTTATGGAAGTCGAGCTGCATTGTAATTATTCAGACACCACCACTCAATAATCACAATGACCTGTCTCCACTGGAGATTTTATTGAATCGGCAGTCAGTCTGCTGAAATAGGAGCATAGAAAGGGGAAAGTCTATGAGCTTGCTGGTCAGTAGAAGCTTCCTGTGGTTACCTGTCTATTAGATTCCCAGCAGGAGACAGCCATATAATTTCATTGTTCCTAACCCAGAATGAATACGATTCTCAAGGCTGTTGAGATCTCGTCACCCTTCAGCTCCAAAACTCTATTTCTCAGCCTTCAACATTTCACAGGCAAAAGCAAGGCTCCTTCTGACACCCCATTCTCAAACCATAGACCCCTTCAGGGCCAGCCTCAGGTGAGGTGCATCTTCATCACTCTCCCTTGTTAGTTCAGCCCGTAAAATGCCTTATGTTTCAATAGTGAGGCCCTTTCCAAACACAGACAAATAATTTGCAGGTGTCATGAGCCCTGTGGAGACTTCATTGCAGGAGAGAAATAGGATGAGAGTCTGGAGACCAATTCGGGAGAGGAGCATTGTGGTTTGGGAGGTGCTGATTTAGATGCCAGAGCGGGGTTAAGAGAAAAGCTCCGTGTCATAGAATCAACAAACCATAGAGTTGGAAGGGACCCCAAAGTTCATCTAGCTCAACCCCCTGCAATGCAGGAATTTCAGCTAAAGAATCCCTTGCAAATGGCCACCCAACCCCACTTTAAAAACCTTCAGTGCAAGGGAGTCCACAACCCAATGGGCACACCATGTGTTGAACGACCACTGACGTTGTGCCTTCTGCCATGAATACCAAAACGTGTCAGTGTTGCCTGATTTGATCTGTGGCACTGGCACTTTTACAAGTGCCACGTAATTTGCACCACACATGCAAGGAATTGATCCTTTAGTGTGGCAGCACCTCTGTAAGCCCCTGTGCACTGATAATGGATAGACGCCTTCGCGGTGCTGTTTTCGGTGCCTATTAAAAAGCTTTACAGTGGTACCTCGGGTTAAGTACTTAATTTGTTCTGGAGGTCCGTACTTAACCTGAAACTGTTCTTAACCTGAAGCACCACTTTAGCTAATGGGGCCTCCTGCTGCTGCCGCGCTGCCGGAGCACAATTTCTGTTCTCCTCCTGAAGCAAAGGTCTTAACCTGAAGCAATATTTCTGGGTTAGCGTAGTCTGTAACCTGAAGCGTATGTAACCTGATGTACCACTGTACTTAGGCAAGCCAACTCAGACATACAATTGACTGCGTAGATTTGCCTTTAAAACTGCAGATTTTATCTATCTTTTGATAAATTTCATGTCTACTTGTGTTGGGGTTTTTTTCAAAGTTAGATTTTATCAGTCCTTTTTCTTATGTATATTTTAATTTTTTGTGTAAATGACAGGTTTTTGCTGATTAAGCAGTCTATACATCTTGCTAATTACTTAAGAAACATAATCCAACTCCTTTAACCTTAGCTCAAAGACTTGGGTCCCCAGGTTCTTTCACCCTCCTCTAGACAAGTTCCCGCTTCTCAAAGTTTTTTTTTATTTGCTTACATGCCAAAATGCTTTTGAAGCAGTTTATGGCTACAAAATCAATTATAAAAAAAGCCACACATAATTAAAACACACAATTCCATCGAAACGTTAAAAACATCCATAATCAAAATATACAATAAAACAAGCTTGTTTAAAAGCATAACCATTAAAGCAGTTAAAAGAGCAATTAAACTGATTAGATCAGGAAGTTCAAGTGTATCTTCAAAAGCCAGTAGGATGCCAATACTGATGGGGTCTCTCATATTATTTCTTCTTTTTTAAAAAAATATTTTTTATTGAATGATTTTATGTTACAAAAAACATTACAACCATACTACCACAAAATATAATTGAGAAATAAAAATTACATACATCAATATTTTGTTTGTTATTTACCGTCTTATTTCCTCCCAAACATTCCATACAAAACACACACCTGCACAAACACACAAATAATAATGAAAATAATGAAAATAAATATTTTCCCCCTTTTATCTTACAAAATCTTTTCTTCAATTTTGACTTCTGTTTTATCTTACAATTGAATGTACACAAAACAATAAACCTTTCTATATAGATTTTCCAATGCATTCAGAAAACATAATAAATCCTTAATTGTTGTCCACCTCCTTTTACTTCATTTATCACTCGAACGCTAGCACAGAGTCAAAACTATTATTGTATTTTTGAACATATCTTCTATAACCATCCCATTTTTCTGCAAATTTTTGCTTTGAGTTTCCTCTGAGTTTGCTAGTCAACTGAGCCATCTCCACAAATTCCTGCAATTTAATTTGCCAATCTATTATTTTTGGAGGGGGTCTCTTGTATTATTTCAGTGGTGTGGGCATTCCACAGCACTGGAAACCTTACTAATGTGATGCCTGTAACTGGACTCTAACCATTACACCACACAGCTCATGATGTCTCTTGCTTGCTTTCTCTCTCACACACACTGCAAGTAATTTAAGGCTGTCTATTTCCATGAACCTTCAACACAGCTCCCCAAAAAACATTATTACATTTTTAAAATTAATAATGAAGGAAGTTTTCCTGCGATTGATTAAGTTTCATAGAGAGAATTACGTGGAATGAATGCCAGCCTGAACCAGATTCGCTTCTCTTAAGCAAGCTGCTCCTTCTCAGTCTGAAAAAGACCTCAGCAACCTGCATGCAGCAGACATACAGATTCAAACAAGCACTTGGGAGACGTGGGGCTTGCCCAGAACTGCCAGACAGAGCAATTTATTTCCCCTTCAAAATATCAGAGGCTTTTATGAGTCAAGAGAGCCTCCGTCTGACGTCTCCAGGCAGGAGGGAGGCCGCAAAACTTCCCCATACAAATCCTTCACTGAAAAGGGAACTTCTGTGATTCAAATCTCCTCTCTTCCTTCCAGCCGCATCGCTAGAAACGCAGACGTGTCGTTTTCATAGATGAGACACTTTTAACGTCAGATGTATAAACTGAACCCATAAATTCAGCCAATCCTTACAAAAACTTTCAGCTTGAAATTGAGAGGAGGGGGGGAAGCCTGAAGAAGCTGAAAGTGTGATAATTTCAGAGAGGTGTTAAATCATTTGAAGGTTTCTAGGAGGGGCTTGGTGAGGCTGTGATGGCAGTAGTGTGAGGGTGGGTAACTGGATCCAGCTGGTGGGGAATATCCTCATCCCACCCCTACAGGGCAGCTTTGATGGGTGGGAGGGGTTGCCCACCTGTCGATCACCTGATATCACCATGACCATAGCTGAACTGTTTCCTTTGCCTGCGGACCAAATTTGACATGCAGGCAAAAGCACAGTGCTTTGCGGGCACCAACCATCAACTGATAGTAAGGGCTTGCAAAGCACCAATGTTTCCTCTGGAGCTGTCCTTACTTGCCATGTGGCATCAGGCATGGGGCAGTTGAGGACAGTATGAGGAAACTGACCACATGGGCCAGAAATTCCCCACTCCAGCCATAGCTTTTGGCATCCATCTGTCTCAGGAGACAATGGAAGAGTCAAACTCTTAGGGCTGTTGAGTTGATTTTAATAGAAACAAGGGTGGTTAATTGCTTTCCCACCCTTGTGGGATGGGCTGGGTGGGCTGTTGCTGCTGGTATAGATACATAAACAGTTATGTTCATATCATAGCCTTAAATAGTTTTTTGCTCAAAAAGCACAAGAGCTGGGAGTGGCAGCCACTAACTAGGATTAGACCAGGAGTATGGAATCTGCAACTCTCCAGATGTCCAGGGGTTCCAAATCCCATTATCTCTGCCCTTGTTTTCTGGGGCTGATGGGCACTGGAGGGTAACAGCATCTGAGAGGGCCACCATTGGTCCATCACTGAATTAGACCAAGAGATAGAGGGCAGGTGTATCAATGCCTGCTAGCCATAATGGCCACATGGTGCCTCTATACATAGGGGCAGTATACATCTAAGAAGCAGGTGCTGAGGGGAAGCAAGAGGAGAAGGCCATGACCTCCTTGACTTGTTTGTCAGTTTCCAGAATGTCTTGCTGTCCTCTGTTGGAAACAGAATACTGGGTTGGACGAGCCCTCAAATGATTCTATTGATAACATTCTTACGATTCCAGCATCCTCTCTACACGGGCCAGACTCCCTTTCTAAGAACACACAAAGTCTTAAACCACAGTGGATCGAAGTGACTTAACTATTTGATTTGATTTTCAAAATTCAACAAAGAGGACTCTGATATAATCTCCTTATGCTCAGCACAGTGTTTTCGAGAACAGGCCTCGATATTTCTCTTGCATTTTCATCCTGAAAATTGCCTTCTCTCTCTTGCTTCTCCTTAAGTGGCCCCCAGGAACAAAAGGTTTCCATTCTGCTACTATAGCAATCTTTTATGTACTTTAAGTTGCTGGGCAACAGAGGCTGTGCCACCCACAGGTACTTGCCTTCAGATGGTCTCAGAAACAAAACAGGGACAAAGAAACGAGGAGGAAACAATAGCAGAATTTGCAATGGCTCCCTGTGACGCTATTAATGCAAGCAGGCTTCCAGCTAGCTGCACATTCCAGTCCCAGTTGCCACTTATCTAGAGTCTCACCTGTTCATCTGCACTTATTTAAATTTGTTTTACACCTAATCCTTGGGATCCCAGTCCTGAATAATTCAGAGTGGGATCTGCCTTAGGGGGGCAACTGTCAGGAGCCACAGTATGGAAGGGAGGTACCCCATAGAATCACAAAATTTCAAAAAGGATGTGCTTTCCCAAGCCCACATTCCCAGACTGTTTGCACTCCTGTCTCAGCGATGTCTGTGCTGACTTGGGTCATGCCCACAGAATGAAAGGTGGCAGGATCCCCAAGGACATACTTTACAGGGAGCTGGCTTCAGGCACCACATCCATTGGCAGACCATCTCTGCATTGATGTCTACAGCCTTGACCCCACTGTGTCGGAATCTCTTGCAGTGCCTGAAGATAGGCAGTCAGGTTGTGCATCATAGCAGTGACCAGGGGAGGAATAACCACTTGGAGGAGCACAGACAGAAGAAACGCCATGGTGCATCTGCAGCAGCACAACCAGATGCCTTCATCCGCCCCGGCTGCAACAAAACATGTCTCTCCCACATGTCGGTCTCTACAGCCACAGCAGGCACTGCAACCTTCCAACAGTTTGAATTCACTCCCAAAGGTGCACTCATCTCCATTGTCACCTGAGACAGATGGATGCCAGCAGCAGCAGCAGCAAAATAATGTGAGTTTCCACTAGTGCTTTTGCCAGACACGTTTAGCTTTGCAACAGACAAGTGTGCCATAATAAGTTTTGCTTCAATCAAACACTTTGGAGGAACTGTGTGCATGAAGACAGGGAATCAAGCGCTCTCATCCAGATCTCCAAGTTGACTGTGGAGTACCCTTAACTTCCTAAGCACCTTTCTCCTCTCATGATCATAACCACAGATATTTTCTTCGGTTCTTGCTGGCCATAAAATATACTGTACCCAAAGTCAGGCGAACAACAGTGCCCAATGGGAGTGGGTTAATAAATCCAGTCTCTGTCTCTTCTCTGCTCTTGCTATCTTTTTCAAACCCCTTTAAAATATGCTTACTTTTCTAATCTTTCCCCTCCTCTCATCCACAGTATTATCCCTTATCACCGGGTTTTCATCTCAAGTTCTTCAATTTGCTCACGCAAATTGAGTGCTCATTAAGATATTTTAAATTAAGACCTTTCATGCAAAGCGTGTCACATATTTCTCTCCCCCCGTTTTTAAAAAAAACTAAATTCCTTATCACAATGTCTCAGGCGGTTTACATTATATTCTATTAGAAATCCATTTTGTCCAAGGTTGTTGCAATTCATAGATTAAAGCCTTTTTCTGGCTTTTTGTATTGTTCAGAATACGTTTATGAATTCACCTCTTTAGTAGTCAGACACATACTACATATGCTGGTATCCCAGTCTTTGATAATGTTGGTCGGCAGAGTGTGCTTTTCCTTTCAAATGTGCATATAATTTCAAGGCTTCCTTGATAAGTGTGTGTTGTGGTTTGCAAACAGGCACGATTTAGGGTTCTGAAATCCCCGTTGCAAGGTCAAAATTGAGAAAACAAGAGCGCATTCGGAGCCACAGTAGCCGTTCTTTGACTAGGGGAAGAGCTGTAGCTCAGTGGCAGAACATCTAATAAGGTTCCAGGTTCAATCCCCAACATCTCCAGGTCAGGCTGGGTGTGTCCCCTGTCTGAAACCCTGGAAAGCTGCTTGCAGTCAGTTGGACCAGGGATCTGACTCAGTACAAAGCAACTTCCTGTCTTCCTATTGCATTAGATTCAGCCTGGCACTATGTAAAAAGGTAAAGGTAAAGGGACCCCTGACAATTAGGTCCAGTCGTGGCTGACTCTGGGGTTGCAGCACTCATCTCGCTTTATTGGCCGAGGGAGCCAGCGTACAGCTTCCAGTCATGTGGCCAGAATGACTAAGCCGCTTCTGGAGAACCAGAGCAGCACACAGAAATGCTGTTTACCTTCCCGCTGGAGCGGTACCTATTTATCTACTTGCACTTTGATGTGCTTTTGAACTGCTAGGTTGGCAGGAGCAGGGACCGAGAACCGGGAGCTCACCCCATTGCGGGGATTAGAACCACAGACCTTTTGATTGGCAAGTCCTAGGCTCTGTGGTTTAACCCACAGCGCCACCTGCGTCCCATTGGCACTATGTAAGGAGGCAGCAATTTCTGTCCCGTTCTATGCACATTGCAGCCAGCCGTGTTTCTGTTCCACTGCAGTTCAGCTCGCACTACAACTGACATTATCCATCTTGCTATGCGCTGCGGCCAGAACTAATGAAATTAAATATGTCCTCAATTACGACATTAACGTCAGGGCATACCAGAGGAAACACCTAAGACAACATGGGAAAACAATGCAATTATTTATGAATGTTCACAGACTAAGAAAACATCGACTTGCAATATTCACAAACATGATAATCATTTCTGACCTCAGGCAGATGTGCAGATTGCAGCAATTTGCTCTCATTTTCATTCCTGGTGAAATTCTCTGAAATCCCTAGGTGGTGCAGGAGGAGAGAGGAAGTGGGCAGGGAGACTCTTCCAGCCACCACCCTCTTTGGCATGACTCGCCCTCAGATATAGCACCATGCCCCTCTCAGCTGTAACCTGAGGGCTGGGGTTAGGCTTAGGAATTAGGGGTTAGGAGGTTAGAGTTAGTGTTAGGGGTTTAGGGTTTCGGGTTAGTTTGGGTTTGGGGGTTAGGGGTGCCCCAGTCACTCTAGGTGGCTCTGAACAAAATATTTAAAACACAATAAAAACATCAAACATTAAAAACTTCTGTATACAGGGCTGCCTTCAGGTGTCTTCTAAAAGTTGTATAGTTGTTTATCTCCTTGATATCTGGTGGGAGGGTGTTCCGCAGGGCGGGTGCCACTACCAAGAAGACCCTCAGCCTGGTTCCCTGTAACTTCACTCCTTGCAGTGAGGGAACCACCAGAAGACCCTCAGAACTAGACCTCAGTGTCCAGGCTAAACGATTGGGGTAGAGACGCTCCTTCAGGTATACAGGGCTCAGGCCATTTAGGTCTTTAAAGGTCAGCACCAACACTTTGAATTGTGCTTGGAAACGTACCGGGAGTCAATGTAGATGATCCCGGCAGCCGCGCCCAATCACCAGTCTAGCTGCCACATTCTGGATTAGTTGTAGTTCCCAAGTCACCTTCAAAGGCAGCCCCACAAAAAGCACATTGCAATAGTCCAAGCGGGAGATAACCAGAACATACACCACTCTGATGAGACGGTGCACAGGCAGGTAAGGTGTCAGCCATCGCAACTGCTGGAGCTCATACACAGCTGTCTTGGACGCAGAACTAACCTGCACTCCCATGGACAGCTGTGAGTCCAAAATGACTCCATTTTGGTAAATAAATAAGATTATAATATAACAATAAATTATAAAATAAAAAATGTGTTTGTGCAGACCAGGGCCTGCCCTAAACTCTCCGAAGGAATGGTCACAGCCTGCTTACAACTATAGGCTTCTCACACACACACACACACACACACACACACACACACACACACACACTCCCTGCCCCCCAGCTCTTTGGATTAAGGGCGGATCAAACATCAGAAATGCTTTTATTTTGCCCTCCATGAA
The DNA here is from genome assembly GCF_964106915.1 of Podarcis gaigeae. Taxonomy (NCBI): domain Eukaryota; kingdom Metazoa; phylum Chordata; class Lepidosauria; order Squamata; family Lacertidae; genus Podarcis; species Podarcis gaigeae. Next base: position 37,157,458 of record NC_139693.1, read on the forward strand.
GATTGGAGGCAGGAGGCAATCCATCTCTGACACATTGCCTCTTCTTCCAAGCCAATTAGTTATCCTGACATGCTCAGAGGCTTACCAGAAGTAGGATGCTGGTACCTGGCTTTTTCAACATTAATTTTAGAAAGCTATGGGGTCAAGAACTTAAAAGCAGGTTCTTACATTGCAAAGAGGAGTAGCAGATTCACAGACTATACTGACCTACTATGAAGGCTTTGAGGAGATGGGAGAATATCTTTCTTTTTGTTATGGGGTAACTAATTCTTACTTATAAACAACCTTTTTCCAGCCACATTCCCTTCCAGGCAACCCTCTGTCACCAGTCTGGGCTGTAACAGCCATTATAAGGGTGCATTGCAGTCAAGGAAGGTGTGAAGCAGAGTTGGTGAAGCAGAGTTGTGTCCTGGGGGGGGGGGGAGTGGCTGGGGAGATTCCCAAAGGCGAAGCAGAGAGGCCTTGAAGGCTACATATGGCCCCAGACTTGTGGTTTCCCATCGCAGTACTAAACTAACAGCAAGGTAAGGTGGAACACCAAATGAAAAGGAAGATCAAAGTTAAATATTTACTTGTAGAGCAACAATATTTGCAAATCTGGAATGGATCTTCTGGAGTTTTCTATTTGCATACTTTAATTAATCTAAAAAAAATATTAAAACTAATCCCACAAAAGAAAGGGTCAGGGTATTAATTAACTTGAGATTCATTGCTTTTGTATAATTTAGAAGTTCGACATGGAGCAGAAAATGGTGTTAATAAAAACTAAGTTACTGTGACAGGTATAATTTCACGGATTAGCCCAAACTTCCAACATTCTCACCAAGTTTAAGGCTAACCTCTCTGTTTTACACAGCCCTGCTTCAATTAAAATACTTTTTTTTCTCCTCCAGATGAAAATTACATTTCATTCTTCCTTTAACCTCAATATTTCTCTATTAATGTGATTTTTCTACCATGCAGTTCTTAAACAGAATGCAAGTCACAACCGCAGTAATGGGGAAATCTAAACCTGTCGCTTAGTGTTGAGTAACCCTTCTGACCGTCCAGCTCAGGGACAAATTAACAACTCTTTTTGCACAAGCTTTCCCCATCTTCCATGTGACAGCCCTTCAGATATTTGAATAGGGCTCTCCTATCACTACTCAGTCTTCTCCATTTAGCCTCAACCGTTCCTCACAAGGCTTGCTTTCCAATAGGGATGCTGTTTTTAAAACATTATTCCATCCCATAGCTGTGGTTGGCAAATGACAAGGCAGAGGGGCAGAAGAATGATTTGAGAGGGATCAGAAATGGTGCCTTATATAGGTTTCCAGTCAAAGTCCATACTCCAGGGAAGGGACAGCTAAATTTTGCCTTCCAGATGGTGTTGGGTGCCAACTCCATCATCCCCAGAGTTGCAGCCCTCCAACATCAGGGAGGGTGGGTTGGGGAAGATATTCAGTCCAATGCCGCAGAAGACAGAGTCAGGATTCAAAATGACCTTTCGTCCAACAGGTAGGGGTGGGGGCAGAAATTTGATTCTCTTTCCATTTAAAGGTGCATCTTTCCAAAACAGTGTGTGAATCGAAACACAGCCATCATTCGAAACTCACGCTTTTCTGGATTTTGCAATGCAGTTCTCCAGCCAAATAATATGGAGAAAAATGCAGATACCAAGATGAGAGTGTGTGTAATGATGCTTATCTCATGAAACATACAACCACGGATTATGTCGGGTGTGTGTGTGTGCAAAAATGCAAAATGCATACAAAGATGTGTATATTAGTATAAATTTGTAGGTGAATTCTTATGAGGATTTTTTAATATATTTTTAAAAATAATGCAAACTGATGTTGAAATGTAGAGAACTCAGCTTAAAGCGGGGAAAATGAGGGAAAGCAAGATTGAAGGAGTCATCTATCCCTACCCAGGGGATGCTATTAAATAGTTAACTCCAACTTGAATGGTGTGATTTACTGCTGGCTGACTTTTGGAGAAGCAGCCAGGCCAGCTATTACATCCTTATCTTGTTGCTGGTGCAACATCTCCTTGTGCCCAGCTCCTAGACAGAACACCTTCTCTGCATATTTCAGCAGTCTTGTCTCGGTCAGCTCCTTGCCCTGCTAGACAGCTCCATGGGCAAGAAAAGGGAATCCAAGCCATGCTGCTGTACTTCTATGACTGGGACAAACTACCCAGGCACTAGTCCATGAACATCTATGCCATAAGACATTTGTTAGCCTTTAAGACATCACCACAAGACTCTTTGTTGCCCCCAGTCCTGGAACATTTTTCCAACACTCGAAAGCTGTGCTCATGTTGGAAATACAAAAAGAAATTGATTCCTATTCAAGGGTAAAGATCAATAAAAGCATCTGAATTTCCCCCCACTGTCTTTTAACTGGAAATGGCAGCTGCATGCAGCTCAGCTTGGATTTCTTACCTGCTCTCTGCATTTGGATTGATGTGCTCACATACAATGGTGGCAGTGGTCTGTGTCCTCCCATTGTCCACGTCTTGTTGAACTCCCCACTGGTCCGGATCACTGACTCGGATGTCTATTATCTTCACACCTGAAGCAGCCTTAATTCTACCAAGAAAAGAACAGGCACAGCGTTAGTTCTACATGACGCCTTTTGGGGGGTAAGAGAAATCTCACAGAAGGCCCCAGTGGATGGTCCAGGAGCATATGTTCTTAATTTACGCACCCAGGAACACCGATTGGCCTGCAGCTGCACAAGGCGTGAACATAAGTGTTGTAAGAATGCACACACATTGTGTCTCTCAGTCTGACCTACCTCATGGGGCTGTTGTGAGCATAATTTGGAGAGGAAATGAAGACTATGTATGCCACCTTGAGCTCCTTGGAGGGGCGTTGGGACATAAATGTAATTAATAAATAAATAACTGGAAAATGCACCCTGCAGGCACTAAGCAACTGAAACTAGGCCCATTCACTATGCGCATTCAGGAAGGCAGGTACTGAAGGCATTCAATAGCCCGTGGCTTACAGGAGAGTCTTGGTCTGATCTTCTTAGGCCCTTAACTGGAACCAGTTAAGAACATGTGTGTGTTAATTTATGATCTCCAAAACTGAAAGAACCACATCTAAAAGAGAATGAATATTTGTTTCCTTCTGGAAGAAGCCTCTCACAATGCTGATCTCCTCTCTGGTTGGATTTAGCTTATCAAGGAAGCTTTCATTCATTTCTCATAGAAAGCTCCCCTTCCCCCAGTCCTTGCCCTGCAGCCTCAATCGACACCTCGCCCTTCTTGTTACTCCACTGGCTCCATGGAAGCTTAGACTAGCATTCAGCGAGATGCAAATCAGACCCTTGGTGGCTGTCCCTGGTTCCCTGGTTGGGCAAACTGCCAAGGAAGACAAACCGCTCATTGAGTCAAGGAGCAGGTTGTTTAAATATTTAATCAGAATTAAAATGGAGCAAGCTGTGCAATCCACAAGGAACTACAGATGCAACCACTTTGAAGGAGAATAGATAGACACCCTGGTTCATAGATTTGCCTCTTAATGAGGCTTCATATGACAGAGGAAGGGAGAAGCCTCCTGGTGACTGTAGTGGCTGCTGGTCCCCAAAGCACTTACATATAAACAGTTGTCCTTAGGGTTGACTGAGCAGAAGATTGGTTGTCCCCAGAATGAATCAGATCCCCTTCTATGTTTCAGGCAAACGTGGAAAATGCCTCAAATGGCGGGATGATTTCGACCTTCCTGGCATCATCTTTTTATCCCTTGGATCATAGGGAGGGATCAACTCCCATGCTCTTAAGCACAGACAGACCCAGTGGGCCTATCTACCTTCTTTCTAAATGAGGGGTCACCAACTTTTTGGAGCCAGTGGGCACATCTTGAATTCTGAGAAAATACTGAGGGCACCAGTCACAAAATGGCTGCTGTAGGGGTGTGGCACAGCACAAAATGGCTACCATGGGAGGTATGTAGGAGAGCCCAAGCAAATGCAGATAGGAACTAAACAGGAAAAGCTAACAGTCTTTCATGCATTGTGGATTTTTGATGGGATATTTACTTTCACAGGCACCATAGAAGGTACTGGCGGGCACACTGATACCCATGAGAGCTTTGGAATTCCCTGTTCTAAAATGAAGATGTTTCTAATGTTGTTTGCTATGCTGGTCCTGCCCTGGTCAGAGGGGGGGTGGGCTCCAATTCATTTGGGGGGTGAGCACTCTTCTGCTCATCCCTCCCTAAAGTAGATATAGGCTGGCAGGGTGCCTGAGAGCAGAATCAAGGTGGTTAGCCACTTAAGGTGGGCTGTGGTATTTGTCCCAGTGCTGCTCGCATCTGCCTGGTACTTCACAGCATCCCAAGCCGCATCTGCTGATGTAAGGCTGAAGTTACTTCATATGAAAAGGCATAAAGACTAAGGAATCAAGCAAACACTTTTTATTGTATGATAAAGGCTGTAAACCACTTATTATTAAATAATATAAATAAATAAGACCTGAGTGCTTTACTGCCTATCATAGGGGTGCTTATGTCACTATATGCCAATTTGGAATAGGGGTTTAATTTCTTTCAAACTTTCTTGTGGCGTCACCTCCAAATTCTCCTTTGGTCTCGGCGGCCACCCCCAGTCACCAGTCTAGCTGCCGCATTCTGGATTAGTTGTAGTTTCCGGGTCACCTTCAAAGGTAGCCCCACATAGAGCGCATTGCAGTAGTCCAAGCGGGAGATAACTAGAGCGTGCACCACTTTGGCGAGACAGTCTGCGGGCAGGTGGGGTCCCAGCCTGCGTACCAGGTGGAGTTGGTAGACAGCTGCCCTGGATACAGAATTGACCTGCGCCTCCATGGACAGCTGTGAGTCCAAATGGATTGGACTGATCTGCTGTTCTCCACAAGCCAGACTACCCTCTTATCTATTTAATCTATTATTATTTTTTATTGGCACAACCCGTGATAAGCAGCGCTCCCAGTTTTCTACAGCACCACAGCACTGCTGCCACAAATGGCCAGTGGGTGGTACTGCAATTTCCCAGCACCACAGGCGTTCCAGTAGAATTCAGCTTGCTCCTCTAAAGCTGCCAACTGCGGCCTAGATACTCAATGTGAGGAACCTGCCACACAACCTATATTGAACTTTCAGACCATCCACCATCTCTGTTTCCCTGTCTATAGGTACCAGCCCTTCCAGGCTGTCCACCCATCAGGTCATAGGGAGAGCGAAGATCTCAAAAGAATTTGTTAAAGCACACAATTTGCAGCAAAGTGCATAAGTCACATTGATTAGGTGGAAGCTAAGCATGTTTACATATTTCCCGTTGCCACCCATTGTGTGATTTCAGAGCCCAGTCCTTCGTCCCTAACAGGCCGGATCCGATAAATGCTGACACTCCCATCTGCTCAAGCCAACTGCCGCATTTCCCAGCCCTTCAGCCAGGATGCAATGCAACACATGTCTTGTCCACCCAAGGACACTCGGTGATGCTATTTTTACTCAACTGGGCTTCTGAAGAGATTTGCTGACAATGCATCTCCTGTCAACTGGCTATTTGCTTCTGGCCTGCAGGGGTGCCGTCTCCTTACAGAAAACCTCCTGGGTTTTCAGCAGACATGCTTGGTTGTCTGCTACAGACGCAGATTTCATTCACTGTCTTCCCAGGTTAGCATCATGCCAGTCCAGTAGTGGCTGGTGCCTTTTGGGACTGGGAGGGTGGAAGACAGGGAGCCCAACAGCAGGTGGCGCCAGAGCTAATAACGGGAAGACAACTTGTTCTAGTTTTGCCTCCTTTCCCTCCCTGCTGAGTTCTGAAAATGGCAACCCTGAGACTAAGGAGGAGGAAGATGACAGACAGTGCCGCCCCCTTGGCTCAGTTGGACGTAAGATGCCAGGGGCGGGAGCTACGAGCTCGTTAGTAATAACTCACACAGTGTCAGTGAAGATGACTCTTTATTCAAAAGGCCAGGCCTATTGAGCACAACCACTCTTCCCGGTAGCTCTTGCCCCAATGACACAATGTGTTCTCATAGTTCTCTAAGTCTCCTCCTCCCTCAGTCCTTTCCCAAGCAATCTGAGGCTCCTTCATCTTGTCTGTCTTTCCTCTGCCCTCTTCATACCTTCACTTCTGCCTCTGATTCTGGACTGCTCCCTACTGCAGCCTTTTCCTGCTCACTAAACTCTGTTACCTCTTCAGCTTCCAACACCTCTTCCTCCTAGTCTTCTCCTTCGTCTCCCTCTGACCACTCATTGTCATCCCACCATTCCATCCCTGGGCTCTGTGTCTTCTTCTCTCGGGGGTCCCCCCATTGGTGCCTCCCACCACTCCTCTGAATCCAGCCAGCCCATGACAGAAGACAGACAGGTGGGGCAGGACACCCTTTGCTCTTATGGATGAGCCTCCACTGAGTAGTTCTCCACTGGGTAGTCCCCTCACTTCCCAAAGCGCATGAACACACACACATTGCAATCTTTCTGGACACCAGAATTTAAGCACTGAATCTGATGAAGGTGATGGACTATATGGAATTGGCGGAAATGACTGGCAGAATCCGAGACCTGGGAGAAGAGTTGGTGGAAGAAGACTGGAAGAAATTTAAAGACTATCTGCAGAAACACTGTAAAATTAATGAATGTTAAAATGATGTTGGACTGAAAATAAGTGGCATTAGCAACAAAGTTAATAAGAATATGCAAAAATGAATTGATAATGGATGAAAATATAGAGTTATAATATGTTAAGATATAGAGTTAAGATAAACGAAAGAGGGTAAGGATTTGCTGATTTGATTATGTAAAGGGGAATACAAAAAGGGGAGGTGTGAGGAGGTCAAGGAAACAAGCTAATGAGTTTAAAGTTATAAAAAATGGATTTGTTTTTAATTCTTTTTATCTATTTGTTTTTTGTATTTTATATTTTTCTTTTTCCTTTTTCATGTATTTTGTATGCTTTGTTTTTTATTTCTTTTTTTCATATTTTTTTTCTTTGTATTTTGTAAACCTATGTCTTTGTAAAATCTTAATAAATATTCTATTAAAAAAACAAAACAGAATTTAAGCACTGAATCTGATACATTATCAAACTGGGAGGCTCCTCTTTTGTGCCACACCTGTGTTTTAGTCAAAGCAGAGTAATGCAGGGCAGAATCAGTGGAATTCAGGGACCGCCATCCAAATCTGTGATCAGAAACTGTTGGGCATAAGGACAACCCCCTCAGGAAGCACAATCAGAAGGATTTGTGGACCCTCACCAAGCCACCCCCAACCTACCACTATTTATTGCTCTATGGGTGCTCATGTGCCTTTGTATCAATGCAGATAATTTGCAAGTGCAAATGTTCTGCAAATCAGTGTCCCCCAACTCTCTTTTATGATGGTCTTTCCTATCATTTGGTGATGGTGATATGCAAGTGGCTTTCCACGATAAGGTCACTCCTTCACAGGAAACTGTCTGTGGAGCCTTGTGAAAGAGACCATGTCTCAGTGGAAGGCATTTGGGGGGGGGAGGCATGGGGAAAGTGGGGGGAAATTGGCAGGGAGGGTTGTGGGGAAGGAAGAGGGTATTGTACGATCCAGCTCAAACAGGGGTGGATCTGATGTCAAATGGGTCAGACCTTCGGAACGAGAGAGAGTTCACATTTTGGACCTGCTACCTTGCAACATCACTAGCAAAAATTGCAATGATAACATGGAGGGGTCCTCTTTTCATACCTGCAACAAGGAGATCAGAAGCTTCCATTTATGGTTTTAAACAAGCCACAGTTCTACCTGATGCCCAAGCTTGGAAAACTGTAGTTTCTTCAAACTCTAATTCAGTCTTCCCCAGTTTGGTTCCCTCGAGATCTTTGAAATTACAACCCCCACCAGCCCCAGCCATCATGGCCAATGCTCAGGGATGCAGAAAGTTGTGCTCTAACCAGGTTGGAGATTAGAAGGATTAGGAATGGCTGCTTCATTTGCTCTTCCTAACTAGAGTTTCATCAAACCACAGTTCCCTATGTTTGTATCTCACAGGTAACTCTGTTTTGTTGAAAATCAGGTACAGAAGCTTCCAGTTTTCCCTTCACGTGCATGAAAGAGGACAGAGGAGAATATGCAAGCCAAAGACTCACCACAGCTCACTCACATTGTAGAAAAAAAACAGGTCCCCCTTTTGTCTGAACTGGGCTTGAGAGCATTTTGTGCTGTCCCCCTCCCTTCCCGTCCAACACCTCCACAAAGCTTTCCTTTTAAAACTGTACCTGAATCACACATCATCGCTCCTGTGAGCTTTTTTAATTTTTCCACTGCTGCTATTTTTATATAACCTTTTCCAGATGCATTGTCTAACCCCCTCCCTTCCTCCTTGTCAGCCATGCCAGGATGCAGCAGGTATGAAATAGCTTATTAGAGCATTGCACTCCGCACAAACAGCATGGCTTTCGCAAACAAAAGGAAAGGGAAACCAGAACGCTTGGCAGGAAAGGCAAGAGGTGGAAATTATGAAGCCAAAAGGGGACTTGAGCCCTCCTCTGAGGGCTTGAGCAAATTCCCCTGCAGACCATAGACGGTTCATAGAATTGTAGAATGCAGGGATCTTTTGTCCAAGGTGGGGCTCAAACCCATCATCATGAGAGTAAGAGTCTCATGGATTTGGATTTGATATCCCGCTTTATCACTACCTGAAGGAGTCTCAAAGCGGCTCACATTCTCCTTTCCCTTCCTCCCCCACAACAAACACTTTGTGAGGTGAGTGGGGCTGAGAGACTTCAGAGAAGTGTGACTAGCTCAAAGTCACCCAGCAGCTGCAGGTGGAGGAGCGGGGAATCGAACCCAGTTCACCAGATTACGAGTCTATCACTCTTAACCACTACACCACACTGGCTCATGCTCTGCTGACTGAGCCATCCCAGAAACCAGTGCAGGGGCTGCACTTCCAAACCATCAGGCACTGGTTCTGCACAAGAGCATTCTCCTCTCCTGGTATTCAAGAAGCACTGTTGTCCCCAGCTGTGGAGGCAGAGCTTAGCCCCTTTACTTGCAACCTGAGGTGAAGGGCAAGATGCCCCCTCCCCACTTTCACATCTAACAATCTGACCAGGCTGGCTGCTGAATCTCGTTTCAACCACTGGCATCGCCCTCTACTGTACCTGAGGAAGAAGACTACCTTAGGAGGTGCAGAGCAGCCTCATTTAAAGGCAATCGGTGGGATGCCGACATCTCCTAGTATCTACCACCTAAGGCAGCTGTATCATTCTGCCTCATAGGAGGGCTGGCCCTGTAACCTGGGAGCAAACCCTGCCCTGGAGCCTGAGTTTTGCCCCTCCCAAGCCAGCCTCATGTACCCACAGCTTGGCACAGAGAGAGTGAAAAGGATTGGTCTGCACCTCCATGCACACCTGTGCTCCCCCATCTTCCTGCAGAACGGCACACAAAGACAAAGGACTCAGGATGGATCTACACACAGGGGAGAAACCAGAAATTAGATCATTATAATAAAAGAAAAGAAACACTATGTAAAAAATGCATAATTTTTTTTTGCTCTCTGTCACCATCTGGTGTTGCATGTTTATAATGCATCCAAAGCATTGGGTTTTTTTCTTTACTAATGTAGCTGAGTCCTGAGTTGCGGCTTACACAGCAATAGGGCTTTTTTTCAGCCAGAACTCACTGGAACGGAGTTCCCGTACCTCTTTGGTGTGTTCCAGCACGTATTCCGTCACTTGGCACAGCACTCTGTGTTGAGTGATGCAGGCTGCGGCAGAGGGATGGTTTGGTGTAGTGCAATGGTGGGACGAGTGGGCAAAAAGAAGCTTTTTTAGGGGCAAGCTCCCTTAAAAAAACTCAACAAGTTCCGGCACCATTTTTTCTAGGAAAAAAAGCCTTGCATAGCAACATTCTAACATGCCATGCCCATCCCCAGGGCAAATACACTGACAAAGTAGGGAAGAATGGGCAACAAAAATTACAGGCCATTCTTGGTAAATAAGGACAGTTGGGCCATATGCAATGAATCTCTTATAAACTCAAATTTTGGGGATTTCCCAGGAGCCAGCCCATTGCTGCAGTCTAGAATTCTAAATTCTACTTGCAAAAATTTTATAATGCTGAAGTTATGCTAAATCCCATTTTGAACTATCTCAGACTACACAAATTCATGGAGGACGTAACTGTGAGTGGCTACTAACAATGATGGTGACTTTATTAGCTCCAAGATCAATGGCAGAATGCCCTGACTATTAGTTGTTGCAGGTGGCGCTATGGGTTAAACCACAGAGCCTAGGACTTGCCGATCAGAAGGTTGGTGGTTCGAATCCCAGTGACAGAGTGAGCTCCCGTTGCTCGGTCCCTGCTCCTGCCAACCTAGCAGTTTGAAGCATGTCAAAGTGCAAGTAGATAAATAGGTACCGCTCCAGCAGGAAGGTAAACGGTGTTTCGGTGTGCTGCACTGGTTCACCAGAAGCGGCTTAGTCATGCTGGCCACATGAGCCGGAAGCTGTACGCCGGCTCCCTTGGCCAATAAAGCGAGATGAGCGCCGCAACCCCAGAGTCGGTCACAAATGGACCTAATGGTCAGTGGTCCCTTTACCTTTACCTTTACTGTGAGAACAGACTGCTGGACTAGGTAGATCCTAGATCTGACCCAGCAAGGCTCTTTGGTCTTTAGAATCAGAAGAAAATGTTAAAAACTATTCTGCCAGGCTTTGGGGATATGCTGATATAATTAAGAACCAAAACTGGAACATCTCCAGTGGAAATGAAAGTATTCTGGAGTTCATTTAACCTTTCTTGAAACTGCTCCAGAGCCCCCCAACTCAAGGGACTCCAGTACTATCTGGAGAGCATCAGATTGTGGGGAGCCTAATCAAAACTATCACATTTCAGAAGATTCTTCAAGATGCCTTTCCAAGCACAACAGTGACATTCTCCTAAGGGACCCTCTTGGGCCCAGAATTGACGGGCAAGTTTATTGCACATATAATATTCAGAGTCGAGAAAATCTGTAGCTAAATTATAATTTAAACAAGGTTGAGAGATATCCTCATTCAGAATGATTTAGTCTTAATTGCTAATACAACAGAACCCTGGTGCTCAATGAAAAAGTTTCATCACATCCTGAAACACAATTTAACTGCTCTGCCCAGGTATGAGAAAAGCTGTCACGCCGCTGAGACTTCGAGAGAGAAAAACGTCTTCTGCATTATTAGACAGGCAATACCATCATGCGTCTTCTTGTGTCAAGCACTATCTCTGCTGTGAGGAAGTTACAGAAGAAAATCCGCACTCTGTATTCGGGTGTTGCATTTGTGAAAATGTATGCAAAAAAGGTTTCTTTTTGGACAGTCTTTTTCCCCATCAGAGCCAATTTTCCTCAGGGATAATCCACTGAGGGCTACATTCCATCAGTGGGCAGGACCAAAGACAGCGGTGGGTGGAGCCACATCCAAAAGTGGGTGGGGTCTCTGTCTCTCTCTCACAGCCCCTTCTCACACACATTATTTCTCTTACACCCATTCCCTTTTCTTTCACTCTTCCTCCCCACTCAGCAAACTGCCAAAAGTGAATTGCTCTTGCCAGAAGTCCGAACTGGTTGCTTGTGGAGAGCTTTGGAAATTACGCTGAGGGCCACAGGCTGTCCATGCCTGCTTGATCCTTTCTTAATCACTGATTGAGGGCATTCTATATATTTTTTCCTGACTACAGCAGCAGGAGCAAGAAGGGTTCTAAATCAGGCATAGGCAAACTTGACCCTCCAGATGTTTTGGGACTACAACTCCCATCATCCCTGACCACTGGTCCAGTTAGCTAGGGATGATGGGAGTTGTAGTCCCCAATCCATTGAGGGTGATGAGGCAAGGCAAAGAGGAAGTGTTAAGGGGGTGCAGCCACCAAACAGAGGCCCACTCTCTCTGGGGTTTCTCATCCAGAGGTAGGGAGCATTTTTCAGCCTGAGAGCCAGACTTGGTTCTGAGAAACCCCTCCAGGGGTCACGTGTCAATGGTGGGCAGGAGCAGAGGCAAAAGTGGGAGCAACTGTTAACGTAGATGTTGCTTTCATACAGCAGGCTAGCTTCTACACAGCCTCCTCCATCCAGGCAAGTGATAGCAGGACTTGGGGTGAACTAATTCAGATTAATGAATTCACTGAATTAGTTCAAAAATCTCTGAATCACACCTGGAAATAGTTCCTAGAAATTCTAGGTGAACAGAATTGGGGGGGGTATGGCAGAACTTTGGGAAAATTTTAATTCAGTTCGATTTATGTTTTTATTCCACCATACATACACACTCTTTTGGAGAAATAAATAAAGCAATTTTTCACATTCCACTGTGGAGCGGGGTTAGCAGACCAGCTTGTAAAATCCCTGAAGGCTGAGGGCATTTGGAATGCTGAGGACCAAATTAAACTGGAATGGAATTATTTTCCTTTTTTTTTTTTTTTTTTTTTGGAGGGGGTGAACTGGGACTAATTCCTTTTTAAGATGAACTTCCCAAGCACCGAGCAAGAGTCTTTAGCAGAGTTCAATAACACATTCCAGCCCAGAACAGCCATTTAATGAGTGCATGAAGCATAGCTAGTGATGGATGTGAGTTGGGAAGAGCCCAGGGGCCAAACAGAGAGTCCTGGAGGGCCCCATTTGGCCCCATGTCCTGAGACTCTCCACCCCTACACTAGCTGCTTGAGGGCAGTAATGAGTTCGAGTTTGCTCCACCAATCTCAGTCCCCAGCTCCCACCTGCCTGCTTTCTTATTTATAAACAGCAGAGGGCTGCCTCTCCCTTAATCTCAGTGATCCCCTTGCAGAACTCAGCGGGGGGGGGGGGGGAAGGATGGCATGGGTAGGCAAACTAAGACATGGGGGCCAGATCCGGCCCAATCGCCAGCCCGTGGATTTTTACATGAGTAGAATGTGTCCTTTTATTTAAAATGCATCTCTGGGTTATTTGTGGGGCCTGCCTGGAGTAGAAAGTGTGCTTTTATTTAAAATGCACCTCTGGATTATTTGTGCGGCATAGAAATTCATTCATCTTCTTTCTTTCTTTTTCAAAATATAGTCCCGCCCCCCACAAGGTGTGAGGGACAGTGGACCGGCCCCCTGTTGAAAAAGTTTGCTGACCCCTGGAGGATGGGAAGAAAATTAGTATTAGTTGGCTCTGTCTGTCATTGGCTCTGACACCACCTACTGTTAGTCTTCCTGACTTTCCCCCCTGCCAGTCCCAAAGGGCACCACCAGCCACTTCTTGAGGGTTTGAACGAAGGCCCAGATATGGCTAAAGTGGTCATCTTCCCAGTGGCTCCCCCAGCTGCTGTGCGTCATCATCAAGGGCACTATGAACGTGAATGTAGTCAAGTAGAACTACATTCTAGTTCCAGCGTGATAGGTTGTTAGTCGAGGCTGTTACATTTCTGCTGACAGCTTGCATTTGGTTGCAAAGTCTTGTTTTTAAATTGGATTTGATACCACTGTGTTTCCTTCAGTTGCAATTATATATATTAATTATTCGTGGCCTAGGGCTAAAGGAGAGCAACAGAAGCAGAAACTAGAGAGTTTAATCAACTGGTTAACGCTAATGGGATTACAGCAGAATCCTATGTGAGTTTACTTAAAAGTAAGTCATGGGGAACTAGGTAGCTGCCTCATAAGGAGTCTGACACCATTGCTCCAGCTAGCTCAGTACTACTGACACTGGCTGGCAGCAGCTCACCAGGATTTCAGACGGGCTCTCCCAACCTTCCCTAGAGACACCAAGGACTGAACTTGGGACTTTCTGCACAGAAAGTACAAACTTATTAGGGCGTTGTAGCCTTTCTCCACTGTGTACATCTCAGTATGTTCAATGGGGCTTACTCCCAAGAAAGCACATGTAAGCCTGTGGCCCAAACCAACTAAATCTGGATACATTTTGATACTTGGGTGGGAGGGGGTGATTCAGTTGAAAATGCATACTCTTTGTTTATATTATCACCGAGCTGAAGGAGGTCTTGGAAGCAGTCTAGTTAAGCCCATGATTGATGAAGGGAACATCTGCACTCGCTGTCGGTTGACTGCTGAGTCCTTGTATTAATCTGCACAGCGCTTAACAACATAGGTCCAGGGTACCTTAAAGAGCACCTCAACTCTCCTG